>NC_132934.1:38760272-39063303 GCF_034638445.1 Ciconia boyciana | reverse complement strand
CTGTGGCGTTTAGCTGAATTCAGGTTCTGCGCAGTATTTTAATCTTCTGGGTAAAGGCTGTGAGCGGGGAGCCAGGGCGTCACTTAGTCCAGGTTAAGCATGGAGGGGAAGAGAAAGATCAGTGGCTGGCGAAAGACTGGATGTTATTTCAGTGTGTAGCGGGCAGGTCTTTTTATCAGAGGGATTAAACCCCTGTAGATTCAGACTTTATTTTCCCCAAGGTGGTGGATTTGGAAGCCCAAACAAGATACATAAGATGTATAAAAGCTAGCATTGGTGCCCATAATTACAGTAGTTAAACCAGGAGACTGAGGAATTTGAATTTCTTCTGTAAGGTGTTAAAATATTGTCTCTTCCACTGAAGCGTTTGTGTGCTATAAGGTCAAGTTAGTGGCCATGAAATACTGCTTTGCTGTTGATATGCAGGTCTCAAATGCATTGAATGCTCTTATAGAAGGTGTCTAATCAGTAATCCTGCTGAAATAGTTATAGTGTTATTGGTTACATGTTGGAATAAAAACAGCTGTGTGCTGTGAATTATATATTGGATATTTCTGATACACAGGAGACACGTCCTGTAAAAAATAGCAGTTTTATCTTGTTTGGAAAATAAAGGGTGCCATATGAAATATGAAAGAGGTATTGCCGTTAGCAAAATTGCTGATGCATTTATATAACATGGGGAGGAGGCTGTGCTGGCTAGCAGGCTGCTACTAGGTTTGTTCACTTTCTACGACAAAGTAGGGCCCAGCCCCTCATGGCTTACAAGTATATTTAACTTGACCTGCTGCAAGCAGGTAATTCAGCTTCTCATAGTATATGCTCTTAAACTTTAGGCTGTGCTATTAAAGATTTAATTGATGTTCTCTGTAAGCTTATTCTTCCTGTCAGAGCATTTTGCCTAATGGACTTAGTCTCCTTCCATTCAGAACAGAGAATACCTGTATGATATATCTGTATGTCCTGAACCACTCTCCACTCTTCATAATTCTAGAATTATGAAGCCTATTAGCTTAATTCTGGGATTTTTTATTTTTTCTAGCAGTTTGTATCTGCAGATATCCATTCAGTAAATGTAAGTTGCAAATTATGATAAACAATATCTAACATGGCAGAAGGTCAATCAAATATTACTGTAAAAGTTTTTCCTTTTTAAACTTTTATGGCTGTTTCTGTCTCCCACAGAACTTCCAAGTAAACCTTTCTTCATTTAGGTCCATTAGATACTAGTAACGTGATGGAAAAGGTATAGTTAGTAAGTTCTTAGTGAGATTAGGTGTCTGTAGTTTTTAAAATAGTCTGAAGTAAATTCCTTGCAAACGTTTTTTGTATTTCTTTTGTCATCATTGTTATTGTTTAAATAATGATGTCCAGGAATAAATGTAATTTTGCTGGAATACTGTGTCTTTTTAAAGGAAAAATGGCTTCTTACCACTTTGCTCTGTGCTTTTTCATTGACTAAGGAGTTTCTAATGGTTCCATATCAAATAGAAAACTTGTATCTGATATACTGTTGAACTTTGTAAGTGTAACTCAAAAGTGATTTCATTTTTATTTTCCTTATTCTAGCTTTTCTACGGAAAGTCTACAGCATTCTTTCCATTCAAGTTCTTTTGACCACAGTCACATCTGCCATTTTTCTGTACTCTACTGGAGTGCAGGCATTTGTTCATGAAAGGTAAATACTAAAATGAAATAGGACTGTTTATCATGTGTGAGTATAGTTTATGTAGTTTGTTGCTCTGGAACACTTTGGTATGCCTAATCATTTTTATACCCTGTGTTTTGATTCTGTAATAGAAATTTTGTAACCTGATTAGGAAATAACTTTTCTGACATTTTTCTCCTTGGTTTATTATTAAAATTTATTTTATTACTATCTTTAAAGTTTATTTTAATCAATCCTTTATTAATAGTGCTTATTTTAACATTTACGCTATGAAAACCTATACATCAGTTGCAGAACATCTCAATTATTTGAGAGAACATCTCAAATAATCAAAATTATTGACATTTCTTGTTTTATGGTCTGAGTATCTGCTTTTTGAATCTGTTTGGAATGCTGTTGTTTATAGGTGCCTGTTCCAAAAAGCTGAATCATGTCTTACTCCTCTCCCTCCCCCCCCCATCTTCTTTTGTTTTTTTCCTGAAAACGAATCTGCTAGAATTCCTGTGGGCTTGCTTCTTTTTGCCTCTCAGATTTTCATGAGAAAAAAACAAGTCTCAAAAACCAAACTGTAGTGAATGGACAGGGGAAAAGAACAACTGGGGAAAGGAGGAGAGCACTGAGTCCAGTTTCTGGTTTCCCCCAAGTGCGCTTGCAGACTTTGCTTTTACTTTCACTTCAAAGCCCGAATAAAAAAGGAGCATCAAACACTATATGAAAGTTTCTGTATAAGCTATAGTGTATACCACGGAAGTTGTAAAACTACAGTTTTCTACTTCAATCTGATAATTTAAAATCATCCTGCTCACTTAGAACTGTTGTGATTTTGTGTTTGATTTTGGTCCTGTTTTTGCTTGGAGGGCTGCTTGAATGATTTAATTATAGCGATACTGATCGGTACTGATTTTCTTTGGTGCAGTTAGTGCCCACATCTGTTGTATTCAGGTGCTTATAAAAAACAGTTCCCTGAATGTGGAGTTCTTAATAGGCAAAATATTATATATACTTTAATACTGTTAGTTTAGTACAGATGGATTTTCCTCTTCATACGGGTTCATCTCCAGGTGATGGATTCCTGGGCAATCTTCAGCTTCAGTATGAAAAAATTTTCTTTACTTGTGACTGTACTATTCTTAACTGATTATCTGTGGTGGTATGTTTTAGAGGAGTTTTATTGTAAAACTTGCTTTACATTTACTTTGGATATATGGAGCAGTATCTTTACCTAGGTGATCACTTTAAGACTTGGTTTTATATAAACTGCTTTTTAGTCTTCCAGATATTTTATTTTAATTTTGATGACTTTTTTGTATGAAACTTTACAGACCTGCCTTGGTTTTGATATCTGGGTTTGGATCTTTGGCTATAATCGTGGCACTGACCCTCTACAGACACCAGCATCCTGTTAATTTATACCTGCTTTTTGGATTTGTAAGTATTTATATAAATTCAATTTTAATAGTCCCTAGAATATCTTTCATTGTGATGAACTCCTTGAAGCAAACTAGTGGTGTCTATACACTTACGAAGTTCTGAGTTATTTTTTGAGGTTCTATCCACAGGTTGTTCCTAGATAGCCTCTACTTCAGGTTTCTTCCAGCGTCTTTTTAGGAAGAGTGTTAGAACATGGAATCAGGTTGACCAAGCTTTTTTTTTTCCCATGCGTGTGTATAAATATATCTATCTGCTCTCATTGTTCTGTTGATGTCAGTGATTTTTCTATGAAACTGCTCAGTAGGAAAGAAGGAGGTATTTCTGTTACCTTATTTGTCTAATGGACAACCTCTAGCAGAGACCCAGATGCAACCAGCCATATGCGTTTATTTCATTAATTGTCGTCTTTTTGATGCTAGATTCTGAGCATGTTTCCAACACAGGCAGGTCAGTCAGAGCTGTCGTCAAATTTCAGTCTCCTGCCCGATGTTGCAAATTTGTAGATAGGGGCTAACTGTTGCTCTTGGATATTTTGGATTATGTAGCAAATCAGTCTTCTGAAAAGAAGTCATAGTAGCACCATTGCAATTTGATGCTTTAGGAGTTGTCTGAATTGTATTTGTGATACAACAGGAAGACAGATTTGCTGTGTAAGTAAATAGACTGTTTAAATAGTAATGCAGTTACGTGCTTCCTGACTTCGGAACTCTTGCAGGAGAGTAAAATGTTCAAAAACTTTCAACAAGTGCAGCTGTAGCGAGGAGTGATGTAATAGTTTGGCCAAATGTGGTGTGGGATTTTGTGGTATGACAGTTTAAGTATTACATTGTGTAGGAAGAGAAGGATTCAAATCTGTGTGTGATAAATTGGTTTAAACAAAATATGGGTTAAATGTTCTGTTATTTCTGACCTCTTGGTTCATGCTATAGATACTTTTCTCATCTTTTATTGTAATGAAACTTAATTTGAAATTACCTTTTAGAAAAACTCAGGGCCCATACTAGCCTTTAGCCCAGACATCAATGATATGTTTGATTTTAAGTTAGCTGTTTCAGAACAAGGACGAGTGGGAAAAGAAAATTGATGCAGATGCTTAGCTGTCTAATGAGATATTGAGTGTTGGATGAAAGTATTTCAAATATTGAAAAGTGTGCAAAAAGCTGAAAACAGTTCATTTCTAATAGCAGCTCTGAGAAATTTTATATCCCCTTAAATAGTTTGTAAGAAGAGTGATAAGAATGCTGTGTGGTTTGAGTAGATAACCTAAACAACATTTTTCTGTAGGGGTTGTCTCTTATTTATTTTCAGTTTATATTGTATTATTTTTATGTAACACAACTTCCAGCACAGTAAGACAGTATGATTGCCATTTTCTTGTTAAAAATTAAGCAAAGATTTAACAAGAGAGATAAGGTAACGCATGCTGGGATTACGTAGTGGAATGGGGCTCATTGCATGTGAAGTCTCCGTGTAAGTGTTTTGTGCGGGGTTTTTTTGTCCTTATAATTTTTTGTTTTTACTTTTTGTAGACCCTACTGGAAGCACTGACAGTGGCCATTACAGGTAAATAGTAGCCATCCTGTTGTCTGATTCCTTAAAGAAATAGGAAAAGGAATCCAATATGTTGTACTAATTGCCATCTGAGATTCCTAGATGTGACTAAAGTGATAATAAAGCCCCTGTTCGAAAATTTTAATGACAGTGATGAGAGTTTAGCAAGAAACAGGGAAGCAAGGGAGGGAACTGGATTCTGATCCAGAACTGAAACTGTATAAACCTGAAGTGAGAACTTAGTTGTGCCATCCATTCTTTCAGTACAGCTAGCAGTGCTCTTTCCTATAAGGCAGCTTTCAGCAGAGCTGATCTGCGTGTGAAATAACCTTGTCTTCCCCCTCTGTTTCCTCCAAGGGAATTACTTTGAGTTTGGAGAATTCTGTACTTTGTTGTCAGGGTTGAGACGGGGCGATGTGCAGACAAGTCAGGGCATCACCTTGCACTATAGCTTCCAGCATAAGTTGAAACCTCTTCATTATGGGTTATGGTCTCCTGCAAAAAAGTTGGCGAAAGATTGAGGAAGGCAGGAAGAAAAAAGTTCCACTCATTTCTCTTATCTTTCCCTTCCTACCCCCTAATCAAAACTTTTATGAGCCTTTACTGATTGTCTTGTGATTTTTTTTTTCTTGTTTCAGTATCCTGAAAAATTCAGATAGCTTTTTCCTTAAGATCTCACATATCTAGGCTTTAAAATACTTCTTACTTTCTTATTTTTTTAATTTTTTATTCTGAGTAGGGAAGATCTGTTATATCTATTTAAGAAGCTACAGCTATACTCTAACTGTCAAACTTAGCTAGTGCAAGGGTCCGTGAGTCCTGTGATCATGATTTTGAAGTGCAAAGACGAGTTCAGGCATAATTTACTTTTTTTGTTCACAGTTAAGATTTTTTTTCCTGTCTGTGAAAGTTTAAACTTCTGTTTCCTCAAAAGATAACTTAGCAAATCCATAGTGTTGTGTTCTTTAAATGACAGTTTACTTCTTCTATTTATAGTGAGTTTCTATGATGTGTCCATTGTGTTGCAAGCCTTTATTCTTACTACTGCTGTATTTCTTGGACTGACTGCATATACCCTGCAGTCAAAGAGAGACTTCAGCAAATTTGGAGCAGGGTATGTTGTCGTATTGATTTTTTTTTTTTTTTGTTAAGCTAGTTTTTCCTTTTTTTAAAGCAAGCTTTGCAGATATGATAATGAATACAGGTCAATAGAATCTGCTTCAAGGGAATGGTGAGGGTGTTATTTAACTTAAATTACTAATTTTATGCAGTTCTGCTTTCTTGGTAAGAAATTCTTTTCTGTGATTATGATTCTTAAAACCATAGTATTACACTAAAAAACTAGTTTACCTGGATTTTTCACTGAGACAGAGGGCAGCTGTTTCAAATATTTTTTAAAAGGTAAATTTAGAACATAACTTTTGACAGCTTTATAAAACTGAGTTTTACTGCTGATACTAACGAAGAGTTGGCATCTAAGAATTATGGACATTTACTTACCAAATATTTTATCAAAAGGTTTTATAGGAGGGGAAGAGATTTTAAGTAAAATTTAAAAGAAAATATATTGTTGCTCACAGTTTAATTTTCTTTTTTCAGCCTCTTCGCTTGTTTGTGGATTTTAATCCTCTCAGGTTTCTTGAGGGTAAGATACCTTGTGTTCGAGGTTAAAAAATATTCTTTAGCATAAATCTTTTACTAACTTCTAGTATAACAAAAAGGTTTTGGACAGTCCAATATAGCTTAATGAAAGAAAATTCCTAACCAGATCCCTTACTATTCTAGATCATGCTGGTGATCTTTTAACCATTCATTTCCAATTCAAATTTTTGTTGGATGCTGTTCTTGCTAATGTGAAAGTGGTATTTGCGTTGACTGACAAAATTTGTCAATCGAGATCCACTACTTGACAGAGAGAATGGGAAGGAGATTTGGGGTTTAGTTGCATTTTGTTTTTCTAATTTTTCTGCTGTTAATATTGTGGAGACCAGAGCTTCCTCTCTCTTGAGTGGAGGCACTTTTACTCAGTTAAAGAGATTATGTGACTGGGGACTATATGAAATAAGAACATTGAAATGTCATTGTAATATTGTACTTGTGTGTATATAACAGTAAAAAGGCAGTGTGTGTCCTTGTTTTAAGTGTGGCGTATCGTTATGCAGGGATTTTAGTATTAAAAAGAAAATCAAATTTACAATTTTTTTTTTCTGTTTCATTTGCCTCCAGCTGTTTTTCTACAGTGAGACAATAGAGTTGGTGTTTGCTGCTGCCGGAGCTCTTCTGTTCTGTGGATTTATTATTTATGACACTCATTTGCTGATGCACAAATTATCCCCTGAAGAGTACATACTGGCTGCAATCAATCTGTACTTGGATATCATCAATCTGTTCTTACACCTGCTGCGTTTACTGGAAGCATTTAATAAAAAATAGTCAAAAGCGGTGTGGTTTGACTATGGCGTATATAAAGTTAAGTACCTAAATAGCGTTTGGATGATCTACAGACTGTGTAGTTCTGTCTTCTAGAGACTGAATCTTTATTACTTTTTCATGCCATAAGTATTGATCCCTCCTTTGGCAAAAAAAAAAAAAGGCTTTTTATGTAGCTAAAGTTCTTCTCTGGAATATATATTTTATGTAGTTAACACGCTGTCATCATTTCAGTCACTTTTTTAATCACTTAATTTGCACTTGATGTAATTCACAATTAAAATGTTTGCCAGCTTCTGATTGCTCCAGAGATAGCCCCTCTCTGCTGTTCTGTAGCTGCTGGAAATGTTTCCTTTGGGGTTATAAGTGTGTGTACCACATAAGGGTAGCCGGAGTTTGTCATTGTGCAATGTTTTACTAAGCTAAAATTTTTTCTAGTTTTTGTTTGGTAAAATGGAATGCTGTCTCTAACAGAGGTATTCCATTCTTGTTAAGGGCCGTCAGGTGATGATGTAAGCTGGGAGGGTATTAATTAAAGGGAATGTTCTTCATTTAAGTATTATTTATTGCCTATCTTTCAGTGTTCTGAAAAATCATTTGGAGATGGATTCTGGCATTTTATCAACTTGTGTATATTAAGGTTAATGGACTGTCAATAAAAATTGGAAAACCTTTAGTCTGTTCTTGCAGCTGAGACTGGCGAACTTCAGGGCACTGAGAACGAGCACTGTAAACCCTTGCTGGACAGGCAAGCGCTTGCTGGCAGGGGAGAGGTGCCATGACGCCGGCCGCTTTCCAAGCTGTTGAAATCCTGGAACGGCAGGCAGGGTAAAAACAATTTTGAAATACTTTCTTACTTCATATGCAGTCTCAAAGTCAAAGTATTGTTACCGCTCGCCTGTCCTGACAGCGAGACGTTAGCAAAAAGGCAACGCAGCGCTGGGGAAACGTCCCGCGTCCTACCACGAGCTGGGACAACGCATGCTTTCCGTGCTGGAACTTGGCTGAGGCTATGGAAGTAGGGCTGCGAAGTGTTTTGAGCAACTGAGACGTTTTCTCTCTTCTTGGGGTTTCACAAAGAAATGTGTGGCAGTCGCTAAAAATAAAGCTTCACTTTTGTCCTTGTGATGAAATACGTGCTTATTTTTTTACCCTGTACACGCAGTGGTGGTTGGACGTTGTTTCACACCCGCAGCAGGCCGCACGAGGCAGGCAGGCGCGGGGGCTCGCCTTCCTCCCGCCGGCGGCGGCCGGCAGCCGGAGCCGGAGCAGAGCGGGGCGGCGCGGCGCGCTCCCTCGGAGAGTTACGGTAGAGCCAGCCGTGCTGCGAGGAGGCTGGGGAAGCTCTGTGGGGGCGGGGCCCGGCGTGTGAGCTTGCGCAGGCGCGGACGGGCAGCGCAGCCTGGCGCGAGGGTGGACGGTGGGCCTCGTGCGCGGCTGGGGTGAGCGGGGGGAAGGGCGGGCGGCCCCCGTGTCCGCGCGCTGCCCGGCAGGCGAGGTAGTCGCGGCTCCTCCGCTCGGCGCTTGCCTCGCCCTCACTGTTTCCCTCTTCCCTCCCCTCAGGACATGGCGAAGAGCCTGAGGAGCAAATGGAGGAGGAAGATGCGGGCGGAGAAGAGGAAGAAGAACGCGCCCAAGGAGCTGGAGAGGCTGAAGAAAATCCTGGGAACCAACGCGGATGTCGTCATGGAGGAGGTCAAGGAGGTGGCGACCGTGCTGCCCCCCAAGAAGGTCCTCGAGCAGGGGGGTGAGTTGGGCTCTGGCTGGGCGGCGCTGGAGTTAGGGGGAGGGCCCCGCTGGCAAAGCGGGCCAGGGCCCCGGGGGGCCTAGGTGCCCGCGCCGGCTCTCCCGCGGCCCTGGGTTGCCCAAGACCCGCCTTCTGAGTGCCCGGCTGTCTTTTCCTCCCGCCCCGCCCCCCCCGGCACGTTTCTAGCGTGTTTTTCACTATACCGGTTCTTCCGTTGCAACCGCCCAAGTGCAGGGACGTCCTGCGGTATGTTTAGTATTGTTCCTGTGACTTTCGCTATCGTGATCAGATTTACGATTATTACAGGTTGAGAATAGTGAGTTGGAAAACCAAATCTTCATCTTCTAAAGCCAGAAGATGCTATTATGTCATTGAATCTGGTCATTTCACAACATTAGCTTCTATATTGCATCTGGTCACTTGTAGAACAAGCTTATTGACATTTGATTCAAAGTATGTACTGTCTTATGGAGAGACATCTCTTTGTGAAGACATCAGGTGCATGAGGATTCATCACTTAGCAATTGTTCCAATTGCAGCATTATATTTGCTGTTAAACTGGAGATAGGATATAATTTCCCTCCTAGTTTAAGGAGGACACTAATCATGTAAAAGTTGGACCTAAATGTAAAGTAACTTTGTAGAGATTTTATCAAGAATAGAGTGATTTATTTTTTTTTCCCCTTTTTAAATGGACCGTCTCAAGGGAGGGGTAGTAGGGACCCCGTTTTTGTATGCTAATTAATGCTGCATCGCACATGGTGCGGGAGTGGGTGGTATTAGGTGTCTACAGATAATGCCATCTTCCTCTCTATTCCTTGAGTAGGATGTAATCTGTAAGGGAAGTAACCCGGGAAGTGGAAACAAAAGCTTTAAATAGCTACATACTGGACAGGAGTCAGAAAGACACCTTCTCTTTCCAAAACTGCAGTCCAGACTAAATCATAGTCCTATTTGCTTCTCCAGTTTATGCCATTTAAGCTGTTACAATATTGCTGATGTGAGCTTTTTATGTGGCATGGAGAAGTCTCTTGAGACACCACAGTGGGGATATAGAATAATGCTAGTAATCACTGTCAGTCACGCAGCCAGTTTTGTCAGTGTTTCAGAAACTAGGAAAGACCAGGGAAGTGTTGCGAGGTTGAATGGCAGAGCCTGTAAATGATATTGAAAATGGAAATAGAATGCTATATAAAAATACTTGCCCAATTAAGGGTAGCTTGGAGTATAATTTGTAGTTTTATCCGTGGTTCTGATTTGTCCCATAAACCAGATGTAAAAGTTTTTTATGGGATTGTTAGAATTGAATTTCCAAAATGTTTTGGAACATTGTCAGCCTTCTGATACTGATGCTGAAGCTGGAGGAAACATTGTTGTCTTAAACCTGGTTTCTGAAGCAAATGTCTGGCTATCTGGCATTCCTGCACCCCCTTCAAGTCCGCTGGCAACTTTTCTACAAGTGGCCAATTTCATTTGGCCTTTGTAGAGAGATAGCAGTCTCAGAAATACCTAAGAATATATATGTTTCACAAAACAGCTACAAGTTTTGGGAAAATAATGGTGTCTTCTTTGAGAGGACTTTTCAGCCCTATATGTTTGTGGACACAAGGGAGTTCACATCGCCAAATGTTATAAGGACTGAAGTAGAGGAAAGCTGCATGCAGAATACGTGCTTTCCATAGATAGGTGAATAATTTTCCAGCCTAAGAAAGTATATAGGTGTATATTAGGGACATTTTCCTGTGTTATTTTAAGATATTTTTCACAGCACACTGTGAAATAATTTGTTTTTTCATTTCTTGTTAGAAAAAAAAATAGTGGAAGATCTGGCTAGGCTTTGGTCAAAAGTGGTTTTGTAGCTGTTTTTAAAACTTTGTGGGCATGCACATATTTTTCAAGATAATCATACCCATTAAGTCTGCTTCGATAACTTACTTTTATAGCTTTTTTTTTCTTGGTCCTTTTCTCTTTGTCTTTAAACCCTTTGAAAGGTTTTCTTTATGTCCTTGGACCGCTTCAGTAGGTTTCTTCCTGTTAGTGATTCCTACAGCATCCGTGAGATTGCAAAGTATGATGAAAATGTTGTGCTCTGTGAACAACTGGTATTTTTTGTCCAGGAGTATTTCTTCATTTAGTTAGTGTTGCAGCTGACATTTATTGTGGATGTGCTTTTTTGTAGTCAAAATTCATGTAACAGATTAATCTCCATGATATGGTAGGACAGGAATCAGAGAAGAAGCTTATATATGTAGAGTTGGTTTTCTTGGAGTGGTGGGTTTTTTGTGTTGTGTTGTTGGAGGCCATCTCTCCTTCTGTGACATTTGGAAAACAGCACTGTTAAGAAGGCCTCATGTTGTGTTTCTCTGATGTCTCAGGAGGTTTCTGGAACTGGGACGTTTTTTGCTGCCCGTCCCATGTGGATCAGCCTTTGGTTGCGCCAGCAGGCAGTAGGCTCCTGTGCTGATTCTCTGCTGACTACAAGTATTTGTATCCCAACTTTAGGGCTCCCCAAGCACGTCTCTGGTGCAGATCCCTGTGGACTATCAGCATGCTTCAACTATTGAAGCAGCACATTGGCCTTTTGCTCATGAATTTTGTCTCCCAACATCAGACAGGCACAACATAAAAAAGTATTTTTTCCTCTCTGTAAAAACTCGTGATAAAGCTTTTAGAGTTGCACATGGATGGTTTGGAAACAAGGTTGAAATTAAATAGTAGAGCACAGTTCGAATCTGTATTTATCAAGGTGTTCCCCTTGTAGTCTTGTTGTCTCACGGACACATGATGTTCATGTGGAGTTAGCTAGCTGGGGACACGCTTCTTGGGAGTGACCATGTCACAGGCAGTCTTCCCGATCCTAGAGATTAATCCTCTGTTTCTGTCTCTGAATATGTTAGACTTGACCTCGTGCTCACCTTTTGAGGCAAATGTAGCATCGCTGGCTCATGCTTTGTACTGTCATTGTATTTCAGCTTTTCTCTTTATTCTTCTCTTTACCTGTCTTCATCTTCCAGTCAATTTAATTTTTTAGAACAGATCTTAAACATTACATCATAAAAAGTATTTAATTGTGCATATGTTTCAGGAAGCCTATGGCTTCCTGTATGGTTGCAGCTTTTGATGGAGACCACACACAATGTTTTAGACACAGTATTGGAACAGATGGCAGACCAAAGAATAAGGTGCTTTGCCCAGACATGGGCCTTTAGGGAAAATTCTGCATATTTACTATCAGCTGTTGAAGTTCTTGGGTTGCACTTGTATTGGTTTGGAAAGCGCTTTCAGTGTTTAAAGCCTTCAGCTCTCTATGTACAAATACTGTTGTGCGTAGGGATATTTTGTATCATTTTTGTGAATCTAGTAATAAAATAGCTTCTATGAAGCTGATTCATGTATTTTACTCACTATAAATACCTTTCTTTTTCAGATGACTGCAAAATGGACATAGATAATAAACGAAACAAAAAAACTCTTCTAGACCAGCATGGACAGTACCCAATATGGATGAATTCCAGGCAGAGAAAGAAGCTGAAGGCACAGCGTGTTAAAGGGAAAAAAAAATCAAAATTGGCCAAAGGCCTAGTCTGGTAAAATCAGAGTTTTGTAAGATCATGAGTATTTTACTCGCAAAATAAATATCCCATATAAGTACATGATATTTTTGTGCTTGGCCACCAAGTATAATTTATTGTGTTGCATGAACTTTTGAAGAGACTGTTAGGCCAGCAAATGATGAAAGCAATATCAACTCGGTGTCTGCTGAACTTAAATACAAAAAGCAAGCTGAGTGCCTTTGAATAGGGTCTTCATCTTTATATTGTGAAGGCTGAAAATGCTAAAGGAAATCCTAAAAATAATGAAACTGTAAATGTTTTTTGTACTGTGGCCTTTGTCAATGTAACTTGTGTTTTAGTAAATTTAACCAAAGGATTCTGTAAACTCACCATATCCTTTAAATTCTTCTGTAAAATTACTTCGGTTGCACCCATTTGTGTTGCTTTTAACATCTGGTAATTAACGAAAAAGGGCTTTTAACATGTAACTTAAAAGAGATTATACACTGAAATCAACACCAAGGCTTCATGAAACTTCTGTAAGTAAAAAGACAAAGTGTCAGTCTGACTTTAATTCGCAAAGAGAAAGCTGTTGGAACAAAGAAGTATTTCACTGCTGTCTGTAACTGAAATATTGTAGGAACTAAATAACTGAAACTAAAACTGATTCTTTTATTATTAATATGAGAGAATGCAAATGCACAGATTGGAAATAAAATGGTTTTATTTAAGACGTTTTCCAAGTTTTAGTAAAGTAAATGAGAATTTACTTTTCCATATGTATTTTCAGTAGCCTTTTATTCCTCTTAAAATGGTATTCATCTATCATGCTTTACAATGTGGGCATAGGATAAAATATTGCATGACTGCGTAACAGATGCCATTTATATGTGATTAGCTACAGTTGGTTGCATATTACTCGGCAATCACATGTGATGACAGATGCAAGAATTAGTTGCCCTGAAAGCTTGTGTTTTTAAAATGTCTCTCATTTCAAGGATGGAAATAATTACAGTACCGGTCCTGCAGTATGTTGCCTGTTGAAGTACCATTCATCGATACAGAGCATGACCTCTGTCGAACTTCATCCAAGATGGGATCCATGTTCTGTAATTGCCCACAAATTGAGATGTGTCTGTTGTGATAACTTGGGCATAGGAAATAGGATTTATTCTTTTAAAAGTAATTACACTAGCTTCTACTGTGCTAAAATCCACTAAGAAGAACTCAACCTGATAGAAAATTTAGTTTTTCTGGAAAAATACAGTGGGGTTTTTATTATTATTATTATTATTATTATTATTATTGTTGTTGTTAGGGGAAAAGTATTCTGTTGCTCAGGTAAAGAACTACAAAGGTGTTGGAGGAAATACCAATGCATCTTCTGTTCTCACATACGTTGACAGTTAATGAGACTTGGTAAGATGTATAGATGAAAGTTTACCAAATTTTATGCCATTAATAACTTTGTACTTTAAAAATATTTCCATCAAGTCAATAATACCCCTGCTAAAAAACAGATGCTGCTCTTAATTCATTTTTTTATTTTAGTAGATAAACGGGACTAGTTTTCAGTAGCAAATACGTTAGCATTTAGATTAGTACTACTTTAAAATTGGTTAATATGGAGGAAAATGTTCTTTAAGGTTCATACTTATGCTTATCCAGAAATGGAATGGAATGAACAGTCAGTTTGTATTTCTTTACTGTTTTAATGACGTAGGCTGTATTTTGCTTAATGTGTGCTTTGGGGAGTTGTGGAAGGGAGCTTCTCGGGTTTAAGTGCTGACAATTTGTTTTTTTTCCTGTAGAGTAAGCACAGTGCTATTTTTGACATGCTTGTTTGTAAACCAGATTACTTTCAAGCAGCTGCTGGTGGGAAAGCAGACTGCTTTTCCTGAGGGGAGATAATCAAACTGGCAAAGTACTCCCATTTAAGTGTACGGCTTCAGAGTCAGTTTATTTTCATTCTTTAGGTGCACAGCCATACATGTGTCTCATCTTAATCAAGGCTGCCACCACTGTACTTGCCTTATCCTCTCCTCTCTCTGGAGTTGTTCCAGTTCTGCCTCTGCTCCTTCCTCCATAAGAGAAAATGATCTGCGCAACTGAATACTCTTTCTTATTTCTGCTTTTATGACCTAGCCCTGAGCTTTGTTGTACAAATTTATTAGTCTACTGCTGTTGTGACCAGATTAGGGATTTGAATCTCAAATGAGAGACAGCAGACGCTGCACTGATCTTTTATTTAGCAGTTGCTTCCTACCAGCTGAAACAATACTGGCTGCGTGAGGTATTTCCTTCATGGTGTCCAGGATAAAGTCAAACAGGTTCACTTAAACTACAGATACTTTAAGACATCCTGTTTGATTTTTGAGCTGAAACTGAGGTTAAGAAAGGAATAAACCCCAGTCTTTACTGGAAGGCAGCTCTTAGTCTAGTACGGATGTACTTCTGTGTACAACATCACGGCTCACTCGGGTGAGGCAGACCTCTCTCCGGGCCAGGAAAGATTTTGAGAGCCTGGGTGGGTGGGATCTGTAATCCAGGCTGAAGGCTCGCTTGTAGACAGGCAGCAGGAACCTGACTAAATGTGCAGCACGGATGTAACCTCAGAGGTGGACTCACAGATGCAGCAGGGAAATTTTACCTTCTAGGATTTCAGCATATACTATATATGGATATTGTAATTTTGTATTCTGAATTTGCTTTAGATCTGCTTTGAGCAGCTATTTTTGAACGTGAATACCACCTTTTTAGTCATCATTAAATATTTGATTTACATTGCTGAATCTGAACCACATTCTGTTTGATCAGTTGATGAAAAACATAATTCTTGTTTCTTTACAATAGAAGGTGAATTTAAACATACCAGGTTTGGGTGGAAATACATGTTTTAAAAGCCCATAGAAGGATTTCCTTACTTAGTAAGGTATCTGCCTTTAAACAACATTCTAATTATATCATTATTTGTTGACCTTTATCTAAAATTTTTTTTAAAGTTGTGATTGGGGAGAGAAGTTTGCAGCTGATTAAAGAAACTGATGGAAGTCTAAAACTGTATAACTGAAATGGCATTGGCAGAGGTGGGCTTTTTTTGAGTGTGTAACTGCGCTATTGTGAAACTGCTTTGTTGAAACGTCCTACCACTGTAAGTGCCACCTACCTGCAAAGTGCTGTGGTAGCTGTATTTCATGGACCTGCGAAAGGTAGGGGAAATAGTGCAGGCAGTTTTGAACTACAAGCATAAATGCCAGAACTGAAAGAAGTAAACATTGTCATTTTATTGCAATGTTTATGTGTATAAAGTGTGTGTGTGCGTATACAGTATGTAATCTGCATTAGCAAATTGCTAAATGTCCTGCAGATTGTTGGCAGTTTCCTGAGACGATGATGGCGTCTGCCCTTTTTGACACAGTATGCAGGACTTGATTTTTAAGTGAGTTATTTCAGATGTTTAAAATAACCAGTGGCAGTGGTAGTGCAGTTCCTGGGCTTTTCTGGTAACTCATTCCTGCTCTGGCACACCTTTTCTGCTTTGTGTAGTCCAGTAGGTTGGGAAACTAATCTAGCTGAGAAATACTGAAAATACTTTTTTTGCCTGTGTTTTTTTCCAGCTGGATCAGTTTCCAGCCTTACGCTACAAAAAGTGGTGTCAATAGGAGGCAATACAAGACTGGGAACAAATAGCTGGTGACGGCAGGGCTGGGTGAGACAGTCCTCTTGCTGAAGCATGGCATGCTGAGCTATGTTCTCCTGTGCCACCTTTTCTGCTATGGCACTAGTGGCTGTTCTTAATGCAGCCACCATGCAGTACAACGTTTTGAAGATGGGGAGAGGTTCTGGAGATTAGGTCAAGCAAATGCATTGAATGGTGATTTTGAAAGTGTTATTCAATGGAGAGTGTAGTATTAGAATAGTTGAGGTCAATGTTCTTTCTTACAGTCCCCGTTAAGTTTTGCTGTAACCCTCAGACAACGTAGGCTCCACTGGTGCACGTAGTCAGCTGCAAGCTTTTACAGATTCTTTCAGTTTGCTTCATCTTTGGCTTTATCTGCAGCTGACGCTGCGGTTACAGAGTAGACTAAATCTGCCTTGGGGATGTTTAGTACTGGGGGAGGAATGTCATGGCCACATGATGCAAAGTGCTCCTCTGATACATGGTCACAACTTTTTTTTTTTTTTTTTTAAGCAAATGTAGCCCTCCTTTATCTATACAACAGCTTTATACTGCACTTCTGTTTCTAGTACGCTACCTTTTCCTCCTGCAGCCTAGAGAGTTGCTTGAGTTCCAGTGAATTTGATGAAAGCTGGATGTCTGATCTGTATCAGATTTGTAGCGTGAATTTGTCTGGTATTAAAGATTATAGGACTACAGCCTTAGCATTGCAGAAATCCGAGAGGTGCAAGGCAATCTGTTCCTCTGGGTGGCATGGTCTTAATTGAGTTATGGCAGTTGTGGGGATGATTAGAGTCTGAAACAATAGCTATGAATTGCTCTCTTCGGGCCAGGGTTTTGCCATCAATTTTGACTTATCTAAGGGTGAGATTTCAGGGGGAACTGAGCCATCTGACAGCTCGCTGCTGCAGGAAGAGGCTCTTTTCAACTTTTTCCCCTCCCTTCTCCAGCTGCACTGCCCAATTCGTGATTTACTGCTACAGAAGAAATAGACGTTGGGATTTCTTTTTTTTTCTGAGCTAAAAGTGAGAGAGAACTGATGACTTTCTTCTATTTAATAAGCACTGCACAGTTGTGACAAGCCCCCCCATCCCCGCTGTCCTTTTATTCTTCCTACACTACTCCAGGGCTCTGATTTCAACTTTGCCTTATCAATAGCAACAGCATTCAAAGGAAAAGAAAAGGCAGAATGGGAAGAGGATGATATTTGTGCTGCCCCCTCTCCCTCTTCCCAATCACTTTAACATCACTCTTGCAGGTCTCTTAATTTTTCTGATGCACATATATTGATATATATGATACAAAATGTTAGAAACAGTATATGGTATGGCGGCAGGGCGTTGTGTGTCAAGGGTCCTACACAAGGTAGCATGAAGACTGCTTTATGAAGGGCTTGTATACTGAGAGCAAACAATCAGTGACTTGTTTTCCTCTGATTTCAGTCGGAGTTAACTATTCAGGAGACTATGAAGGTTATGAGTTATGTTCTGGTTTGGTAAACTATTATGAGCATAATTTCTCTCTAATTGCAGTTAATTTTCTTGCAAGGCTTCTAAAGTCTGGATGTAGATTTTATAGCATTTTTAAACTTCTGCCTTTAACCAGAAATTGGGTTTGTGCACAGTATTTCAGAAAACAAAGGCGCATTTGTTGTCTCAGTACTGCTCATCCACCTCCGTCCAACAGATCCCTCCATACCTGTAGCTGTTATGTGAAACATGTATAATGTGTCTTTTTTGAAAGCTGAGAAATTCATAATGTATAGGTGCAACACCTATTCCATGCTACGGCTTGCTACCTTGTGTCTTTAAATTGCTTTGATAACAGACATTCTGTAAACTTGGCTTTGACGGATTGTAACGTATGTACGAAATGAGAACTTTTTAGATCTATTGATTGCGCTTCCTGGTCTGGCTCTGTAAGCCTTACAGTTAATTTCTGTCCATCTTGCTTCTGCCAAATGTGACAGAACTCAGTGCAGAGTGGATCAGAGCTGCAGGTTTTCTCACAAGTGAATACAAAAGATTTCTATAAAGGATTAGAGGGAGGGCTGTGTGTTAACAGCTTCTTGCTTGTAGTCTCAGGTTTAGATCACG
Organism: Ciconia boyciana; assembly: GCF_034638445.1. Lineage (NCBI taxonomy): Eukaryota > Metazoa > Chordata > Aves > Ciconiiformes > Ciconiidae > Ciconia > Ciconia boyciana. The sequence continues at coordinate 39,045,146 of NC_132934.1, read as the reverse complement.
ATCACTACTGCTACTGAACATCCCCACCCCAAATGCAAAATTCTAGTTAGTTCACTTAATATAAAGAATAAGTGCAAAAATATATTTAAAGCTACAGTGCTTGTGAGAAGTCTTTTAGAAAGCCCTGATACTTTGCTTTTTCTAGACTTCTTGCACCCCCCTGGAAGGTGGTATTGTCAGAGGACGCAAAGAAGTTGGAGACCAGAGTGCAGCAGGTTATGTGGGAAGCTGATGGTGGAGCTGCAGACTAGTTATTTTTTCTCTCCTAAATGTGCTTAAGAGTGAGTTCTTCTGAAAATGACACAAAGTTAGCCACGCTTATTCGAGAGCAACTGCCGCCAAAGTATGGTCCTTACACCAGTAGTTGCCTGGACTGCTCGTCACAGCCTTGGCTCTTACTGTGTTGAACAGAAAAAAAAATTAATTCCTTGAGTGTAAAACCAGGGTGTAAGATCATCCATGGGAAAGATCACAGGTCAGTCTGTCGATGCCAGAACTTTAGGAACCATTGCGCCAATAAAGGGTACAGTGTTTATATATACAGACACCTATGGTTTTATCTGTCCCTTTTAAAGAGGCAACTGAGTGAATGGCAAGCGCTAGGCCTTCTCTTTTTCTCTCTGGAGGGAGAAAATCGCATGTAGATCTCTTATTTTTGTTATTTTGCTTGCTGTTTAAAATGAATACTAATCTGCTAAGCCCTCTAAGTGGCCAATATTTTAGAATGATTGTTATAAAACTTTAAAAAAACCCCCAAAACAACAACAAACCAAAAAACCAAACCCCCAAAACCAACCCAATTTGCAGTTGTTTCCTTAGCTAACCAGTATGGTGCTAACAGCCACTGCATGTCCTTAACACATGCTATCAGAGCTCATCTCCAGAATTTCATCCCCTGCTACTGATAGAGAGGCTAGCTTGAGGAAGCCATCCTTTTTCCTGTGGAAAAGCGGCTTTTTTTCCTAACTCCTCACCAAGCTCCTGACAGACGCTCCCAGCAATGGGAACTGGATCTGTGCTTCCATGTCTGGCGATTGCCCTGTAATAGTGATGGGAGGAGGAAGCAAAAAGTCTTCCAGGCAATATATTTCCCCGGTCGCCATCTCAGCATTCCGCTGTCCGTAACAGCATCATCCAAAGTCACCGGTGAGAGAGAGCGGATTATCTGTTGTAGGGCCCGCTGCCATCACCTCCTCAGTGAGCCCTTCACATTCAGCGGTGACACAGGTGCGGCTCCTCCCCGGTGCCTTACTGGCACCGCCGAGCGGGCCGTGGCCGGGTATTTTCAGAAAGATGCCCTGAAGAACGAGCCTCCCTCCCCCCGAGGAGCAGTCGGGCGTGGGCAGGGAGCCTTGGGGCGGCCGGGGCTGGCTGGCCGGTAGGTGGCACCAGCGGCAGCGCAGAGGCGGCGGCAGCCCCACGTGTGTGCCCCGTGTCCCCCCGTGTGTGTGTCCCCCGTGTCCCCTCGCCCTGCCCTGCGCGGCGGGCAGCGGGAGGGAGCCAGAGCAGCCTTGGAAGGGGTCCCCAGCTGAAGGACCGTGTGAGAGATGGCATCGCTAACAGCCTGTCCCATCTTTTTTCGTGTAAGGAAGATCGTTAGTTGCCAGTCGGGGCATGGATTAATGGCAGGAAAAGGCTCAGCGCCGTGCGTATCGCTGAAGAGTCCGCGTGGGGTTTGCTGTGGGTATTTCTAGCGCTTTGGGGTTCACCGTTTCCCTAGCTCTCGGAAAAACCGCCGGAATTATTGTCAGATATTTTGTCCCAATAAAGAGTGACATTTAAATGTGTAAAATCACTCCATATTTTTCCTGATATTCAGTTATCCTCTAAAAATATCCTAAAAGCACTACTTGATGCGAATGCTTCCCCAATCTAATTCTTTTTTTTTTTTCCTTAAACGTGCCATTTTTCTGGAAAATGACACAAAGGGATCCATGGCTTCTTCTGATACACAGTGTTTTGTTTTTAAAAGGAAGGTTCTTGAAAAGCCTTTTATCAATCAACTGGAATGTTTTAATGACAATTTCAGAAACTCGGTGGAAAGGGAGTTGTTTTATATTTGCTTGGTTTATTTGGATTTTTAAATCTCCACGTGGTGATTTCAGCTAAGGTACTGTGTCAGGGAAACCCAGAAGTGAAGTTGACCAGAGACAAGTAAAAATGCCTGTGTTGTTTTCATTGTCCAAACGTAATGATGTGCAATAATTTAAACCAGCAGTTTCACGTGGTTAAAAATGAATTGGATTTTTTAAAATTCTAAAAGTAACCTCAGAAACACCAAGAAGGATAACTGTTTGTGTTAGGTTAGAATTAGTTTGGAAACTACAAAAACGGTTTTCTGTGCATTCACAAAAAAAAAAAAAAAAGTGGTTTTATTTTTAGGAATGTGTAGAAAAAGTTTTGTTCTTATACCAACAAACACTGTTACACAAAAGGCATCCATTCCTGCAATTATCATTGAAGCTCAGAAAAATAAAATGGTCTTATGTGTGTCAGGAGTAAGATACAAGCAAGATAATATAAAATTAGAGAGAAAAAACATTTTAAAAGTACAAGGTTCACTGTGTAATCAAAACACAGAAAACGAGGTTTCTTTATCTGAACAGTAATTTAAAAAACAAATACACAGTGATACAGTTGAACAAATTTATGGAATAATATTTAAAACTGAAAAATATTTTTTAAGTTATAAGAAAATTAGTGTTGCTTAACTTGGAGAAACAGATTCATACTTGAAAAAAATGTAAGTTAGACATAGATTTAATTTGCATAAATCTATACAAATAGACTAAATGTATGTTGTGTCTAAACTTGCCAATTTCAGTGAATGGGAATTTTGCTATTGGTTTGCCTGGAAACAAAGATTAAAGCTTAAAAAAAAATAGAGAAGCTGAAGTTCCAGCTTTCATTAAAGAACAACAAGTGAAAATAAAATGTGCAAAAAACCTTCTAAATACATTTGAAACAATTTTAAAAAAATTATGACTATATTCTCTTTCATTCACAATCTCCACATTTTAGGATCCTATTTCTGACAGAAACCTCACTAACACAAAAACGTAAACCAACGAATGCAGCTTCTGGTCCGCCCTGATCTCTTCAGAGATTGTTTCATGAGAAACAGAGGACCCACAGCTTTCATTCACTTTTAGATGTAATGTGAATTTGCTGTGGAAGGAAATTAAATAATTTTCAAAATGATCTTTCCCAAGTATCTTTTTGTGTTAAACAGGGTTTGGATTCAGTGGCTCCTAATGAATTTGGATATGTTAACAGTGACTGGATCATATCCAAATATGACTTGATGGGAAAGCCGTTAGTTTTCTTCCCTGAGGTTACACTGGGATCCCATCTGGTGATTGCTAATAAATGTGGATATGTTCTGAAAAAAAGAGCTTGTATTGGATTCTAGTATGAATTACTGGGAGAGCAGTTTATCTTGAAGTTTAATTCATGCACTTCAGGGAAGCTGAGTTTGAGTACCTTAAAGCTTGACAAAAGGAACGCGTTGCTCACATGACATAAGCCTTCGGTTAATCTTTTTTGTTTCATAGCAATTGTTTTTGCAATAGAATTGTGTTTGCGATCAGCAAAAGTGTATTATTGTGTAAAAACACTTATGAGAAAATCAAAAGCAAAACCAATCATTAAAAACAATTTTATATTTCATTGTAGCTACTAAGTGCTTACCCTAAAATAACAACTTTAATTATCAAGTGAGTGCCTGAACAGCTTTCCTCCTTAGTGGGGACGAAATCTAAATCCCATTTATCTTTCCTCTGAGCCATCCAGAGCACTTCGGCAAATTGTTTCATTTTTATATGCAGTGTTAGGGAGAAAATCTTAAGAGGAACAGAAACATATGTTTGTCTCAACAAAGAGGAAATGCTCATCCATTTTCAAAATCCTATAAATTCTTGGAAAATTCAGCAGTACCTTTAAAATAGTAAGGCTAACGCCTGTATGCAGCGTATGTTATTTGTGAACACGACAACTATTAATTACATGCAGGGAAATATTACATTTCTTTCATAAAGAAAAAATTCTGTTGTTCAGCTTTTTGTTTCTTGACAAACCGATTATTAGCCAGGGCAAATTGACCCTGGTTTTGATCAAAGGAGCAATTCATCTCATCCTGCAGGTCCTGCAGCCTCACAGCTATCTGTCGTTGCAGAATGTATGGGTCTTCTTTAGCTGCCGACCCCATCCAGGCATGAGAAAAGGGAGTGAGGAAAAACCTATAAAGCCCAAAATAAAACTGCGGATTCTTCTGGTTCTTGTCAGGTTCAGTTACAGTCGGGCAGAAACAGCAGTAAATTCACTGAGGCTCTATCAGATCAAAACAGCTCCGTTATAAATATCATTCATATAAACCATGTGGGCGAGAGAGAAACTGTCAGAAGAAGGGAAGAGAAAATAGGTCTTCTGCACTTCAATAAATTATATGATGGTTTTATAGATTATAACATAAAAAATTAAAACTCAACATATGTATGCCTATACATGTGTGAATGCATGTATGTGTGCATACCCACACGGTAGTATAACTTAAACATTCAAATGTTATAAATCCAAATATTTTACTTTAATAAAATACAGAGATTTCAGTGACTGTAGATAAAATTAGAGTACGGTATAAATCTAGGAGAACAAGAGCTTTGAAGAAGTGTTTCACGTTTTCCTCAGGAGTTGACTCAATGACTTGAAGTGCTTCTGATGGGATGAACAACGTAGCCTCGCTTGGCTTTGCAACTGGTGAGTAGCTCAGAGGGTTGTGATCATTAAAGGTGATGACCTTTAAAGGTGATGGGCAGGTGATGACCAAAGCCCTTGTTTACCTACACAACTGATAGAAGAAGACAAGACATTGTTTCCTATGTCTCCCTGCTGTAATTGAAATTATCAGTAAGAATCTTAATGACATACAATTTTGCCAAGTTTGTGCTTCATGCTTCATGGTGATGTGTTTGGGTTTTTTACGTTTTGAGATGCCTTGACACTATTATTGGAGTACAATTAACAATTCATTTACATGAAATAGCTAGAAGTTGCCAGATGATAATGCACTTCCCCTCCTTTCTGACCTCAGCTAGACCTAGAACAGTGTCTTAGCTACCAGAGTTCATTAACTAGTGAGAGGTTAATATATATATATATGTCAGTTCAGTAAAGCATAAATGAGAGAGAACACACTAGCAAAACCATTAACATTGCAATGACTACAGCTGTACAATAACAGAATAGGAATACATTAAAGTGATGGGAGCACACCAAGCCTTTTAACCAGGGAATTATCTTTGTTACAGAAGTTCATGAGAAGTGAAGCTACGTACAGACTATACGCCATCTACCAAAATGAGTAAATCTGTTTTCTTCTTAAAAATTGTCATACTTTTTGGCACACCGCTAACTTTGAGCTTTAGTTTTTTTAAAAACAATTTTCAAGTGGTTTTTTTTTGCCACTGCCTCTTGAGCTCTTGCCCGGGGGAGCTGAGGTCGTTGAGTTCTACTGTCAATGCCATGCGTTTGCTGGTTTAGGTCCCGAGTCAGCTAAACACACAGATATTTGCTTAACTTCAAAGGGGTAAACCATGGGCTGCAAGATAAGGTTGGTACTTATCTGCTCAGGGTAGATTGCTCACTGCCTTACAAGTCAGTCCTTAATGACCACAGGGAGTAAAGGCAGAGCCAAAGAAAAATGAGGTTCAGTGGAAACCGGGAACACAGAAGAGGAAACGTACGAAATGGGAGCCCTAACTTAAAAACTGTGAAGCAAAAAGACCCACTAGCTGCCGCCAAAGTTTCCTCTGTTCTCTGTTGGATTCTCGTGTTCACTTGGTGCCTATAATTGTGTCTCTGATCATGTCCAAAACTATTGTAGACTGATAGCTAGCACATCCTTAAGCACAGCTGGGAAATCAAAGCAGCATTCATTTGCTCCAGCTTTAGATTCTTTATATTAGACACTTTAATCAGAGCTGGTTATCCTTAGCTCCCTTTTCAATCAGTGGAGGAAATAAGGGACAGCTCAAGGGGATATTTAATCTAATTTCTGTTGACTACTTCTGCATTTACTAATGTGTTGTCCTCTGCCCACTTCTGTCCGCTAACCATAGTGAAAGCCTTGGGTGAGTTACTTAGATTAGACCTTTAACATAGGGATGCCCAATGTCTCTCTCCCAAAGTTTCCTCTTTCCCTCCCACACTCCCTTCCTAACCAGTAGAGCCCACAACCTGGTAGCTGAAGCCACAGGGTGCCAGGACGGAAGGGCTTGACTCCTTGCAAGCAGAATTTGTGCCTTGCATTAACCTTGAAACTACTGCATTAATGGGGCTGTTCCTCTGGTCATATCTGAAAAGACAAGACCGTTAAGTTTTTTGGGAGGAAGGATGTAAGCAGCAGCCAGCCCTCTAGAGAGCTTCCCAGGCTGTGGATTCCAGGTGAGCAGACATCTCCTGTTAGTCCTGGATGTGGCACTTCCAGGGAGGGACAAGATTCAGGATACATCTTGAAACAGCAGCTAATGCACTGGCAGGCCAGACCTAGTACATATGCATTTGTGCTACTAAAGAACATGAAAAAACTACAGCTCTCGCGTTTTAAAACTGAAGGAAAAGTTCGGCAATACCTTTGATGGAGTCGCCATTCTGGTGACCTCCCTATTGCTAGGATATCAGAAACACCTCCTCTCACCGGGAGTTATCCTTCCTGCTCTGCCATATGTTGGCTTGGAGGGGGCAGGATTATCAGTAGCACAGCCAGAAATAGTGGGGTGGCCGTTTATCCAGAGGTGAATCAGAGTGCATGCACTGGGCCAGCATTGTCTGTGGAATGGATACTCTGAGTATTGCTGATCTCTGAATGTGTAGACCCCCTTTGTAAGGTACGTTTCTGTGTCTCTTCTTGACTACAGATGATGAACGATATTTTTCTACAATTTTATTTTCTGCTGCAGCTGCCGTCCAACCTTCTAAAGTAAAAATTTATAAGCTACTGCTATAAGTCACTAGGTGGAAGCATCTACCTTAATACTAGTAGCATAACTCCGTATTAGAGAGGTAAGCTTTTCAGTTCCTTTCTCATCTTTAATTTCTACATCACATTACACAATGTCTCATTATCAAATGCTATGAATTATAGTCCTATTATTGTCTGGTTCAGCAAAGTACTCCAGCACAAGCCCAAGTCCACCCTAGGCCCTGACCCTGTAACGTTTGGGAGCGCACTTTATTTTCTATAGTGACTAGTACTTGCAGGGTCGGGACTTCATTTGGTGAGACATGCAAGTATGTGTTTAAATTGAGCTCACGGGAGCAAATGCTTGAGTGGCTGAGCTAGGACTAACACGAGTCTTTTTGCCTTGCAAACACCTTTAGCAAAAATCCAGTATGATGCCCTCACAGATGGGCTTTCTGAGCCCCTCCTTTCTGTACCAGTACCTCCCATTTTCTGCACACTGTGATTTCTCGTCTCACTTTCCTCTCTCCACTCAGAATAATTGTTTGCCTTGGAGAGAAGTCAGGATGCCAATTAGCTGTGAGCTGGGCAGCCTGGAGAGTGGTATTGTTATGATGGAAAACATCACTAATTTGAGCGATAGGTGTTCTGCAGCATCGTAGCTCTGTTAACCAGGTGGCCATGATCCACATGTCGTTCTTTCTCCAGGATTTGGTTTCCTGATTCTTCTCCAAATCTGTTCCGGTCTGGAATATTCACTGATGTTCTGGAACTGGCCAGGTAGTGGGACAGCGATGTTACACAATAAGGAGGCACGTGGAGATGGGCCATCTGGCTGGGTGTTGCATTCTGGCATGCCAGAGGCTAAGGCTGCAGGGTGATGACTTCTAGGTCTCTCCGTGCCTGCCAAAAAGGCTTTCCTCTTCTACCTCCTCCCTGCTGGCTCTTTCTGGCTGGAGAAATGATATAAGCATCTCCTAATCTACTTTAGGCAACAGCAGCAGGGCTAATTCAATTTAAACCATCTAAGCTAACCTGGTAGATTTTGCATGAAAGTGGATTAGCGAGTGCTGAAACCACCACTTCACCAGCAGAGCTCCATAGATGATAACCTCATGCAAAGGGACTGTAAGCAGCTGTCGGAGGTTGGTGGTATGGAGGCCATACTGCCCCAGCAGTGTTTTACCCTTCTCAGCCGTGGGGACTCTGCAGCAGGAGGGCAAACCAGCCAGATCCTAATCCAGCTCTTCCTCCATCAGTGGGTTCTCCCCCAAATGCCAACCTTTATTGTGGGCGATACGTGAATGGGAAAGCACTGAGTTTGCTTTCCATGCTGCAGACTACAACGCTGAGAAATAAACAAAAAGAAATCTGGTTTTTACTTGTTAACTGAGCACTTTTGATTTGAAAATCACTGACAGACGTCAAACATGGGACCCCACAATGAAATGTTTACAGTGCCATTTCAGAGAGGGACTCCACTTTGAAATTAAGTGAAAGTATGTGGGAAGTTTGCAGAGCAGGGCATGTGTAGGGGTAGAAAATTAAAGCACGATGGAGCCATCAGCATTCAGGGGTTAGGGAAAAAACTGGTATTCATATTCCTCATGTTTCTTCTCAATTGACAAGATGATCCCTTCCATTTGTGGTTATTGGGCTAGCTTTTGTCTTGATTTCCCTGTATTTTCAATTTGCCAGCTTTGGCTTTGTGTTACTTTCCTTTATAAATAGTACTAGTGAACTGTGGAGCTCTGTACAATTTATTGTGAAACAGACAAAGAAAATTATTTCTTTATGTTTTTCTTCTGTTTGTTTTTCTTGTGCAAACATGTGTAACGTTTCATGTGAACTGATGTGTTATTTAGCACTGACTCTATAATTGTATTTTAATTTGATGGAGAAATGCTTAACACTCTTGACGCTTTTATTTCTACTTCATTTTCCCTTGGAACAGCAGGCGCTGCTTTCTGTAACATAAATGAAGAAGGCTAACTTCTATAATTTGACACTCAGAATGACTTTATTAATAGAATCTGTCTGATTTTTTTACTGTTGGCAAACCCTGAATATTCCTCCAAAGAGGAAGTTACTCTGTTAGGCCAGCCATTGTATTTATGATACTTATACCTCATGTTTTATCTATATGAGGCTCATTTGCTTCCCCGTTCACTGTTTGTTACAGACACTAGAGAAAACAATTAGAAGGCAACTTGCTTTTTATTTTGAAAATGTAAAAATTATAAGCTGCAGTGAGTTGGAAAAACCCGAGTAACTCTATGGGACAGAAATAATCCGAAGCACATTCCATCAGCTGTGGAAGTACAGAAACCAGGACCATCAAGAGACACTTTGTGGAGGTAGCTGGCAGTAAATGAGATGTGAATCTCTTGTGCCTTCCGACGGCAAAGCTCCCTTTGCAATTTGGGTTTGTGTTTCGAGAGGCAGCATACAGATGAGGGGAGGAAGTAATTCTTCCCTTGTATGATCACACCTGCAATATCGCTTTTGTACTCCAGGCTAGTGATTAACAGAAAGTATCATACAAACCAGAGAATTGCTTAGAGAAGAGAGCAGCGGAATGGGGAAAGCTGGGGGGGGAAAGGGATTCTCATTCATGTAGCCTGGGGGGGTACAGAGGGGATGGCTTAGGGGCCACGCTGGCAGCATACACAGTCTAAAAGCTCTGTGCATCATGAGTGCTATACCGATAGGCAAAACCGAGGAAAAGAACTCACGATAAATAGATATTAGAGTGTAAAATGGAAAGAAACATACGAAGAGGGAAGCTATGGGCTGAAGAAAATAAGGAGAAGCCTTCCTGTGGGTCAGCGGTATGAACTTGCTGACTGCTCTCCCTGGGGAAGTGGCAGAAACCTCGTTGTTTGGAGCATGTGAAACTAGTCTAAACAAGATCATAATAAATGTTTGCTGGAGAACAGTCCCGCACTAGCAGGGAGCGCTGGGTGACTGAGTGGGTCTTCTCCATCTGTAGAGTCTATAAATAACAACAGACGAGCAAAAAAAAAAAAAAAAAGAAGTGTGAAACTTGGGCAGGCATTTTTCAGAAAGAAAATTGCTCTCCTAAAACAAAGAAAAAGCAATCTGAAATCACCCAAAGGCATGTATTGAACCTTATACAAGTCTGTTTTTACAAAATGTGTTAGTAATGGACGGGCGGTGTGAAACCTTGGGCTGACTGACGTCCAGTGGAGTCCCACCACCGACCTCAGCAGGGCCAGGGTTTCACTGCGAGGGAGGCTGCATCGCCTGGAGCTCTCCACAGGGGACCTCCCCTCTGCACCTCGGTGGTGGGGAAGGCCACGGCACCACGGGTGTTTCACTGGTGGGGCTGGCATGTTGCTTCAGGGCCTGCCTGTGCCGTTTCCCCAAGGGCAGAGACAGGCGGGTGCCTTGAGAGCAGCAGAGGTGACCGCCCCGTCCCCTCAGCGCCCTGGCTCCAAGCTAGCGGCAACCCGCTCCTTGCGCCCTTGGCGTTACCTGTCTCGTTTCGGCTGGCAGAGGCGAGGGAGCGCTCGTGTGAGCGGCCCCACCGCAGGCCTGGGGCAGGGATCCCATCCGGCCGAGGGGCGATGACAAATGGCGGGATGCGGTGGGAGGTGACTGTCTTCTCCATCCGCGCGGCTGGACCCAGAGGAGGTGTTTCTTCACTGCCTCACAGAGGGTAGGAGAGCATCCACCGGAGGATCCAGCTCTGCCTGGCCCGGCTTTTCCATCCCGGCGCGTCTGAGGAGAGCGTACAGCCCTACAGCTCGGAGGACAGCTGTCCTGGGGCACGGGGGAGTACTTCCCACCACAGGGGCCCTGGGGTCTCCCCGGCCATGTCCTGAGGCAGGGGAGGGCTCCGGCACACCAGTCGGGCAACTGGGGAACCAGAGGTGTTTGGTGCATTTTATCAACTGGAACCGAGAAGCTGAGGCACAGCCCCTGCTCAAAACAGCTTTTAGTCTCATTTGCCACCCTAAAAAAGAAAGAAGAAGCAAAAAAGGGTCACAGCTATTTTAAAATAATCTAACAAAAGAGCAGATAAGAGCATTGCACTTGCAGTCTTGCTCTTTCCTTCCCACAAGCCTGCCTCTCCCCCTTGCCTGTCGCAGTAATCCCGCAGGGCTGTTTTGTTTGGTTTGCTTGTTTTGTTTGGATTGGAAAATTCCCATTAGTTGTAGCTCAAAAATTGTGGCAGGAAAACTAGAAAGTGAAACCAGCCAGATACATAAGTAAAAATGAATGGCCTGCTTTCATTATTTTTCCTTCAATTTCAGACGGAGCAGATGTTCTCTCTTTTCTGCTTGTCCCAGACGCTCTTTGCTCCCGCTTTGTCCCCACTGTCCTTGGGGATGCTCTGCCCTTGCTGGGCTTTTGGCTCTGCCTGCCTTCCCTTTTGCCATGATGCTCCTGAGATTTGGGAACGTGAGGACGATGGTGAGGAGAAGTGGGAGGACAACTGGTGCGAGGCAGGAGGGCTGTACCTCTGCGTTGGGCCAGTTGGGTGGGCAAGGGGATGGGGACAGGACAGCAGCAGCACCCCATGCTGAGCCTGAGCTGCCGCAGCTCGCTGGGGCTCTGCGACTCCTCAGCACCTTTTTCTGCCCTTTTTCCCCACCAGCCTCCTCCACTTGGTGGCCTGGCCTCACACTTCTCCTCAAATCCCCCTTTCTGAGGGATTTCTGTGACCCAGGGCTGCCAACCCTTGGTCCCCTTCACCGGGGGGCGAGAGGAGGGGAGTGGTCCCAGCCTCCAGCCCTGCTGCGCTTGCTGGGGCTGTGCAACCCCAGGATGTTCAAGAAAGCACAATAAAAAATAGGGCAGTGCTGAGCCACAACGTCTTTGATTCATGCTCAGTAACCACATGAGAGGATCCCTATAAAACTGAACTGCTTCAGCATTCAGAAAAATATGTATGAAGATGCTGCTAGCACAGCTGACCTGCTAGTCTTCTGCAAACAGAGTGATTTCCTGATGTCTCCTCCCTCCCGCAACCTTCCTTTTTCTGCCAGGTTGTTGCATCTTTCTTTTGCCAGCATTTGTTTTGTTGTGTCATTTCAAGGAGCAGAAAGGATGAGTGCCTCACCCGCCGCACCCCAGCAGCCCCTCGGCAGTCCCCGGCATGCAGTGTTCTCAGTACTCCTTTGCTGTATCTGGCTGCTGAGTTTGGCGTCTTTCTAACTGCTCCCATGACCTGCCCATCGTTTTGGGACACCGAAGTCTGCCTCCTTGCAAGTTGTGCCTTGGTTTTATGGCCCGTCAGAGCCTGTGCTTGGCCTCTCCTGCCAGTCCTGCTAGGGCAGGCTGTGGGGGGCCGGCTTTGCCAGCTCTTCCCTGTCACGCTCTTCCCTCACCCTCAGGCTTTTGAACGTCATTATGGTCAGCTTTGCTTTGATTGACTCCAGTGGCTTTCAGGCTGCCTCAGAGAAGATGCCTTGTGTGCTCCGATTCTCATTCAGGGCAACGCTTACGTTATACCCTTGGCAATGCCCAGGTATGCCAAATTGTACAAAATGTTCCTTAACTTTCCAGCTCAGTGCTTGTCGGAATGCCCTGCAGGGAGCTCCCTGTCGGAAATGGAGGAAATAGTCCCTGGTGACCAGGGCGTGCTCTTCCAGCCTTTTCCCATGGCTGGTTTGGGATTTCATGATGCAGCGGAGTTTCCCATACCTGTTGGTCACTGTATGCACTGAAAACTTCTCACCGTGCTGTGCGAGCTCCCCATCACACCTGGCGAGCAGACTCACCCTGAGGTTCATCTCGAGCGCGGTTCTCCCTTTGGCCAGAAGTTCTCAGCATTTCTCCCCCAGCTGTCACTGCTGTTGCCTTTTCTTCCCAGCCATTACACGGGATCCCTGCCCCTTCATCTCAGTCCCTTCCTTGCCCACCCGGCTACTTCCTTGCACTTGAGCTCTTACCTCCTTGTCCTTCAGAGGGAGGCAAGTCCAAGTTTTGCAAACCATCACATGTGGCTTTAGGCATCTGAGCTTTAGAATGCAGAGGCTTTCGTTGATGCCTGCCCTGGGTTATCCTGTGGTTTTTAAAAAAAACTCTGGGCTGTTTCAAGGAAGCAGAAATGTTAGGGCCCTGACCATCATGTTTTCCTCCCAGCCTTCTCTGGGATATTTAGGACTATCCATGAGGATGCTGAAGGAGCAATGTTCATTACAGAAGGGTGCATATGTATGTATGAGTATGCATATTCATGTGTTTATGTGTGTATGTGGACTCCTTGTGCTAGACCAGGTGCCAGCAATGGGGTACAGTGGAATGAACGCACACTGCTTGGTTTTTTGGAAGTGCCAAGAGCCCTATGGTTTTGTTTGGCACTGCGGTTGCTCAGAGCTGGGGAATTTTTTTGTTGTCATTTTGACAGTTACAGCCTTTGGCAGGGTTTTGGTGGTTTGGACCTGAGGGGTATGAAGAGGACATTTCAGACTGGAGGCTGGCAAAGCATTTGCCAATAATTATTCTAAACCATAGTAATAATATTAATAGGAAATGGTTAACAGTGTTCAACTCTAAGCAGCACAAGGATGAAGCAAGCCTTAGGAAATAAATGGGTAATAGTAGCGGTGTAGGTTGGTGGACGAGCACCGTCTCCCTTAATTTTGCAGTGACAGAATGCAAACAGCATTCAAGGTCTTAGAAAGTGAAACATTTTAAAACATTTTTTAAGAATGAATGCTGCAAGTATCCCACTTGTGACAGTCATGCGTATGATCTGGAGAGATCTGCTGGGACCCAAAGCATTTCAAAGGCGACTTCCCTAATTAGATGCGTGCAGAAATGCCTGGTAAAGAGGTCTGAACTCCAAGCAATGTTTTTAGTTACAGCAAAACAAAGGATCAATCGTAAAGAGCCACCAAAGGGAAGATGCATAATATTTGTGTTACGCAGCCTTCAGGATACTGTAATGACAGCTCTGGAGCTTGCCCTGCAAAGCATCACCCTGCACATTGCAGGCAACGCTGGCTTCTCTAACCCCACCACTAAAGCTCTGAGTGACGCTGCTGGGGCCAAGCTTCAGCCCTTACCTTTAGTCTTAGAATGCTGCTAATGGTGGTAACACATAGGCCAAAAGTACAGGCATTCTTTTCTGCAAAATAAAATTATGGCCCTTTCGCGGGAGGCCCCAGAAGCCCAGAAAAATCGGTTTCCACAGCATTGTGTGGGCTTCTGCACGATGGAAGCCACACATATCTTTTGCTGACTTGTGCCCCAAGAGATTATGGTTTGGAATGTAAAATCGTTGACAGTAATATACATTGAACAATCATTTTTTATTAGGAGGTTGAATGGTAGCGGTTAACAAATTAATCAGGGAACAGGGATACAAACATATGCCTTTATAGCTTATGGCATGGGTAGAACCCTTATTTTCTCCACTTAGTTAGTCTATATGTTTTAAAAGGAATAAGTTATATGCTCATCATTTTTCTTGTTGTCCAAGATCCCAGCAACAAAACAGTAGGGAACTCCCATTACACATTTCGGCTCGAAAAGTATTCCTTTCTGCGCTCTGTAAAACGCGCAGGTCTAGTGATCCAAGTTAAACATTACTGGAATTTCACCATAAGTCAAAAACAATATTAATTTTGAGCCCACATATTTTTCTTCTGGTAGGGTATAAAAGTTTAAAATAAGTACACGCTCCAGACAATCTGTAAATGGTAGAGAGCAATGGATGAAACGAGGAAAGGAAAACAAAACAACACACACGTTTAACAACAGAGCAGCAGCAATGTTGGGTGGTATGAACTTTTTTGGTATGATAGCAGGAATGAGAGTTTTTTCCCCCTTCTGTGGTCTGGTTCAAAGGGAAGCGAAGGCTGGCATCATGCCGCTGAGCCGGGGTGGAAGATTCTGTCCCGTACAAATCCGTAATCAGGGTTACTCCTCAGTGGGAAGCGCGGGGTTTGTTGCAGAATATTAGCGTGGCGTTTCTGAACTCCCGCATCCCTCACTCCCTTCGTGCGCAGGAGACACCGTGCGGCTGTTTGTCTGAAGTCTAAGGACTGCCACAGCCATCTTTTTCAAATTAAAATGGCAATGAAAAGTTTTGTAAATGTTAGTTCTCCTAATTGACAGTGGCTTGTATAATTAAAATAAAATCACTAATATTTTCTCTTGTTTTCTTTTTTATCACTGAAGTTCATTTTTCAGTAACTCAGACAAGGTCTTCATTTTTATGAAGACCCATGCTGACCTCTAAATATCTGATTTTTTTCAGTGAGTGTTTATGCCCATCTGGTTTGAATTTAGCATTCTTATGAGTCATTTCACTTTGATAGGAACACTATGCTATAGAAAACGTCTTTTAATATTTTAACATTTTAAATCAAACACTGCATAGTGCATTACCTAAGCCCAGCTACGATTATGGAAACCGGTGGGTTACTTTTCTTCATCGGACGTTGCGTTTGCTCTCTTCGTGAAATAAATGTTTCTCATAGCAGAAAGGTCTACAAAGCACATGTGTTCAAGTGTTTTACCATCTTTTGCTGCCACATCCTTTCCCAGACTTAATAACAGCCTTTTTGGAAACAGCCTCAGTAGAGGAAGGATGAGTGATTCTATAGGAAGTAAGGATGCTCAGCACTTCCTTACATCTGACATTTAACCCAGGCAAAAGTGCTATATTTATTTTTCTATCAACACTGATTTTATTACTTACTATGTTCTTACTACATGCATTTCCTGATGTTAAAGATATAACCAACTCTTCTGGGCTTTTTCTTTTTGTGCAGGGAAGCTTTTAAAAAGATATTTTAAGAAACTCTAAGTGATTTGCAAAAGAAAAGGAAGGAAAAAAGTCATAAGCAGGTCATTAAAAGTACTGTGTTGTAGAGCCCATTCTGTTTCAAAATAAAATCTGAGTTTGCTGGTATGTTTTGTTGAGTTATAACTGAATCATCACATAAAATAGAATGGGTCAGTTCCAACCGGAAAACAAATGGAATATTTTAAAGTATTATTTGTTTGCATTAAGTGGAAATATGTTCTAACAAGTTCAGACTCCACTTCCTTTCTTGACTATTTAAATACATTTTAGCTCTTAAGAAAATACAAAATAAAATAAAAAATTGATGTTTTCTCTGAGACCCCCAACCAAAAGAGAATTAGTTTCTGAGTAAGTATGAGTGAATTGCTTTAAACCAGATGAAAATTACAGTATGTGATACAGGAAAATGTAACAAGTTATTTTTTCCGTAAACACGACCTGTTTAAGCACTCACTTATTTTAAGCAAATGTTTAGCGATTTTAGAACTTACATGTCTTCCCACGTACATACAAATTAGACTGACGCTTAAGTCTTTTCCCAGTTTATGGCCCTATAATTTCCTTCTTCAAAGAGTCCAATTCTCCTCTCACTTCTATCAGGGTAAGTTGGGATTCAAGTAACAAAAGAGGGGACCTAATCTTCAGATGATCTTTAGCAGAAAATGCATAGCCACACCTTGAGAATGGAGCTTCATGAGGATTCAAAACGATCATTTTTTTTATACCCATATGCTAGGGTATATTTTATGTTGACCAGGGCAGCAGAGCAGCTCACGTGCTTTAAGCAAGACCTATTCACTGCAACAAAGCAAGTTTTTCAGTGCTATGCGGATCAGTCGTTGTGTCTGTTTTAATTTGGTTGCATTTTAGGTAGGATTAAAAAAAGGACAGGCCCATCAACAGAGGTTGAAATAGAGTCCCTTCGTTTTTATCATTCATATCCAGCCTGGAACATGAAGGATACTTTTGTAGTTCACATTAGTCACATTATCATGATGGAATAATGAAAGGATTTATTTTTCAGTATGGTTCAGAGGTGTAATGTTGTCTGACTGATGTCAGAATACAACACTTTTTAAAAATACGGAACCTTCATCAGTTAGGCAAATAAAGACCCTTTCTAATCCATTTAGGATGTTACACTTTTCTTATCTTTTTCAGAGTAGATAATGGAAAACTTCAGCCTTGTTAAGAAATCTGGGGATGTTATATAATTGAATTATAATTTTGTCAATTTTCAATAATAATTTTTTCAGAGATTGCTGAACTTAGTTTACTCCATTTGCAAAGACAAACAACAAAATACTTTCACCCATTTGCTCAGTTTACATATACTGTGGTGACTGTTCCATTTTCATGGGAAGAGTTCTAACATATAATAGACAAGTAACACCCATCACATATGCATGTATGCTCTCTGCCACTTTACTTGGGAGGATTAGGGAGAGGTAGTGGAGAGGCTGCCCTCGTGAGTGTGCAAATTATGTTAAACAAAACACATTTTGGAGGTCTGACATTATTTTTTTAATAGCTTCATGCAGGTAGTCTGTTCCTTTTGGACATACCAAGTACGCAATCGTACGTAAGTATCACCCACACCTAGCAAAGCACAGAAAGATGTCCCTACAGAAAATCTTTCTATTGTTCACTTTTTATTTAATTTCCAGTGTATACAGGTAGAAACAGGACAGGCTTGCAGTTAAGGCACTGATCTGAAATGTTAAAGAGTGGGCTCAGTTCCTGATTCTGCTACAAATATCTTCCCTGCCATGGCACATACTCTTTGGGATATGGGTACGCCCTGTGGCAGGTCCAGGTCTGACACCGAACACCTTTTGCATTGGCATTATATGGATGCAATGGCATGCTCAGGTGCTTTACCTTAGTAAAACTGGGGAGAAAGGTTAGGCTCTTGCTACTATGGACACTGATGCACGCACGCACTGACCCGCTGCGTAGATGGAGAGGACATACCCTGTTATCCCAGCTGCCTTCATGGTGACAGCAGGTAGCCAGCCTCGGGCAGGGGAATCGGCCAAGAGACCCTTTCCGAATGTGTCCCGGGTACTTTCCACAGAAGCAAACAGGCTTTATAGGCAGCTGCTGCCCAAGCTGTCCCTACAGCTCTGAGCGGACACTGCAGGAAGGCACAGACAGCCTGTGCCCCAGGCTGAGGGGCTGTGGTCCTCACCCAGCTCAGCAGGGCCTGGGACCCTGACCGCCTGGGCACGGGTTATGCTGTTAAATTTGGTTGAAATTGGCCAAAAGTTGTTTGTAAGGAGACTGACAGCAGATGGACAGTGTGGTTGCATAAACCTAGTTTCCTAAGGAAACTGGGTTAAGAAAGGAGGATAATAGCACTTCCCGACCACACGAGGATGTTGTGAGAATAAAAACATTTCTGATGATGAGGTGCTCAGGTGTTACAGGGATGGAGACAATGCAAATTCCTATACAACTAAATTAATTTTAGCATCTTTCCTTCCTCTTTGAAGTCATGTACTACAAATGGTTACTTATGGGCATATCTTCGGAGCCAGTGGCTCTGCTAATCCAGACTGTGTATGAAGTATCAGCAATGAATGAGGGGAAGAGATTCAGATTTTGTCTGCTGAAATGCTAAATGCGTGTGTGGCAAAACACAAGAATTCCTACTTATTTTTCCATGAGAAGAGTGTGTTTAGAGTACAGCACTAACCCCTTTCTCCAGAAAGTGCATCAACTGAAAGCAATCAGATATACCTCTTATATTTTTAATTGTAGCGCATTTCCTTTCCTTGAATTAAAAAAAAATTGTGCGTGTGTAATAGTGGGAACAGAACTAATGGGAACAGCACAACAAAACAGAAGCAGGCTGGAGCCTCAGCCATACACAACAGGTTGCTCTTTCTGAACAGAAAGGTAAGAAGCAGTAAATCGTTAAAGCTCAGGTTCATGAGGAGCCCAAGCACTTCCAACAGGTATCAGAATTTGGGAAGCTCTTCCAAGGCTGAGAACCTCAAATTTGTTGCTCCTCCACTGCCCGGTCCCGCAGGGGACGAAACTCTGGAAGCGCTTCAGTTTTCCATTTCCTAACCCTGGGCAGGGGTAGCTCGGCTCCTGTGCACGGGGAAGGTGGCACTGAGATGCCTGGGCACGCGGGCGTCTGCCTTGGACTGAATTCTACTGGGACCCGTGGAGGTCTTATTGTACCTAACAAAACAGGTCGCTCACTAACCCAGCAACAGCTCTTTCAATGCCCAACGGCAGCAGGACAGGGAGAGCAATGTGCTGCCCTGTGCCGGCTGTCCTGCGGTTACCCCACGCATGCGAGGTGGGGCTAATCCCCTGACCAGTTTCCATGTCCTCTGCCCTTGCTGGGGCAGCCCTTGTTGCTTAACAAAAGTAGAAATTACTTGGCCAGGAAGAAGGAGCTGGTACATCTTTGTGCTCCTCAGGATGGAGGAATCCAGGCATCTGCTCCAGCATCTTTTTATACATCTCACCTAATGGCTTCTCCATCTACCGGGGGGGCAGGAGCCTGGGTCGCTGCAGGCAGACAGGGAAATCGAATTTGGGTCTCCCACATGCTGGCTGAGCACTCCTGCCACTGCATTACTGTATAAAGGAGAATAGCTGCCCCTGCCAGCTAGCTATTAAGGGCATAAAAAAGCAGGCTTGCTCTGCTTTTGAAGGAGAAAGGTTAGCCTCCGAGCTCAGAGGAGAGGGAGCCGTGGCATGCACCTCTTAAACCCTCTTTCTCCTCAGTGTGGGTTTTTCTGGATCATCTCCAAAGACCACTAACTCCCCCCCTGTGCTGGAGCTCAGCACCCAGGGAAAAGGTCTAGACTCCCCTATCCATAACAGGCATCTCAAATTAGGTGGTGCGAGCCCTGGCACGCGGCGATTTGGCCCTGCAGTGTCTGTGTTTGTTTAAAGAGCTATATGCTGAGCCAGGTCAGTGCCTATTGCATTAGTCATAGCAAGCTTTCAAGATTATAAATGGGGAAAGTGCTGAGTAACTTGTGATTCAGCCTTATTATGATTTCTAAGTACATATTACTAACACACTCCCTGCTATTACACTACTTCCCCCTCGATTTGACACCTATACCCGTTCCCCGCACAAAGCCGGAGATGAGAAAGCTCCACTTATTTTCAGTAGCTGGTAGGAAGTGTGAAGTTGGCTCATCCTCCACTCGCCATTTCTACCACCCTCAAAAACTCCCTTGTTTTAAACTGTTTACTCTGTGCCAAAATGTTTTCTTTAGAAAATAGTAGTGACAGAAACCAGCCAGTTTAAGGCAAAGCTGCAGGTTCTGCATCCGCTGTATGTAGCAATCAGGATTTTTTGCCTTTGTATTTACCATGAGTTATCCGCAGGATTTTTAAGGAAGAGTGAAAATTGAGCCATCAGGTGGTTTCTGTGGTAGAAGCTTGAATGTTTTATAGAAAAAAAAGACAACTTTGTTTCTTTTGGCATTATCTTAGATGAAGTTAATGGTGGGTGGAGGCTTCCCGGGAAGGAAATGTGTAGGGGTAAAAAATGAAATTGTGGTGGGCCGCCACCCTGTAGGGCCTTGGTGGAAACCCTGAATAATTATCTGAATGTTTTGAATTATGGAAGTTTGGGTCCTCTTCAGCCGGGGTTTTGCAGAGAAGCAGAGTGCTGCAGAAAAGCCTGTTTGTGCACCCTTCCATAGGCGAGAAGAACACCGTCCCGTTTTCCCCCAAAGAGGGCAGACCCTTACTCACTGGAATTTGATTTGATCAACTTTACTTACATTGAGACATCTGTTATGCCAAGAAAGGCCTCTTGAAGAAAGAAAGGTTATTTCTGTGGTAAGGGCCTGGGGGTCCGAAGTGCTGGGGGAGGCTGGGAGCAGCGATGCCAGGCTCGGAGGGGTTCCCAGTGCCAAGAGTCATGCTCCTTCTCCCTAAATGGGGCTGTGGTGGCTCCCAAAATTGGAGGCAGAGCCCTGTGGCTCCCTCAGCAGTCGGCAGGAGGAGAGCAGCACCCACAGTCCCCTGCTTGCCTTCTCCCACTTTCTCTCGAGGGCTTGTCAAGGGACCCTGAAGTGACCAGGATCCTAATTTAGGGACCTCAGTCAAGCACCTGAAGTTAGAAGAGATGAGTCTGGGACCTGAAGTGCAGATTACATCTGTGACAGCAGCCTGAGAAGTTTCTCTCCCCCCTCCCCAGCTTCACTGAACACCCAAGACCCCAGATTTTTCTGGCATGGTCCCAGTTTGGGAACTCTGGTGCATGGCCGGAGATGCTGCCAGTTTAGCATCATGCAGAAAAGTCAGTGCAGTGGTGCAGGGGAAGCCCTGGGGATGCTGAGGTGGGCACCACAGTAGTCACACGAGGCAGGGGGCAGAGGAAGGTTCTGGGTGCCAGGCCAGAGCTGCAGTGAGGAACCTGCTGACCATGGATGTGGGAAATGCCACATCTGCAAAAGTGAGATTCAGCAGATAAAAACAATTTTTAGGCATAAGCACTGTAATAATGATGGGTTTCTCTGGAAATACTGATGCTATTTGTCCCCGTTGGCAGAGTGGCTTGGGGGCTTGCCCAGGAAGGAGGGAGGTGTGTGCCCTAGGTGGTCCTTGGTTCAAGGGACTTGAAACTTCAGCTTCTGTAGCCAGGTAAGTACTTTGGCCACCAGGTTTAGGCTACTCTAGAGCAAAGCACCCTGCTGAAGCTGCACAGAGATGTGCAAACCTCATGGATCTGGAAGAAGATCCTGCTAAAGAGAGCCTATTTCTCTAATCTTACAGTGAAGGGTCTTGACTGGAAGCGGGGGAACCTGTTGGTCTGGTCCCTGCTTTCAGGCCTCTTTATAAATTTATGTCAATCTGTGGATAAAGACAAAAACGACATGGGAAGCAGGTCCTGGGACACACCGTCTTTCTTTCACCACTCCAACTGCACCACATCCACTCAGCTGAGCCCGGCACAGGACTGAGGACACCAAGCAAAAAATGTCCATTGGGAAAGGAGGCACAGGGATGCCTGTTCTTCTCCTTGAGTCCAGACAGTCTTGGTGAGGAGAGATATACCTGCACCGTGTGCTCAGCCCCACCTTGGACACTTCAGGAAGACTTCTCCCAGCTCCAGTCTCCTGGGAGCTGGGAGTAGGTCCTTATCTCCATGGCAGAGTGGTGAGGTGTGCGGAGATCATGGCCAGGGGTTAACTCTGGGCCATCCCGGAGGGGTAGGTGCTGACTTTGAATGGAGATTAATTTCACTCCTTTGTCCATGGTTTGTAACCACAAGTGGAAAGTGCCATCAGCTCTGCTATGTACGGTCAGTGTTGTGCCTCGCAAGAAGAACACAATCAGCTGTGTCCTGGTTTTGGCTGGGATAGAGTTAATTTTCTTCCTAGTAGCTGGTATAGTGCTGTGTGTTGGATTTAGTGTGAGAATAATGTTGATAACACACTGATGTTTTAGTTGTTGCTAAGTAGTGCTTATACTAGTCAAGGCCTTTTCAGCTTCCCATGCTCTGCCAGGCGCACAAGAAGCTGGGAGGGGGCACAGCCAAGATAGTTGACCCAAACTGGCCAAAGGGCTATTCCATACCATACGGCGTCATGCTCAGTATAGAAACTGGGGGGGAGTTGGCTGGGGGGCAGCGATCGCTGCTCAGGGACAGGCTAAGCGTTGGTCAGCGGGTGGTGAGCAGTTGCATCTCTTGGGTTTTTTCTTGGTTTTTGTTCCTCTCTCTCTCTCTTTCTCGTTGTTTTCCTTTTCATTACAATTTATTATTTTTATTTTATTTTATTTTAATGTAATTTAATTATTAAACTGTTCTTATCACAGCCCATGAGTTTTCTTACTTTTGCTCTTCTGATTCTCTCCCCCATCCCACCGCGGGGGGAGAGTGAGCGAGCGGCTGGATGGTGCTTGGTTGCCGACTGGGACTAAACCGCGACAAGCTGGAAGAGACCTTCCCAACGTCTGTTAAATGCAGACCAAAGAAGACATGAACAAAAATAAAAAATACAGATGAAGATCTAGGGGCAGCGACTCATTTGGAGCAAATCCATGGAGCCCTTGAAGGCTCTGGTCGTATTGCTCTGGTATGCAACTGCCAGTGACCTGGGGGTGGGAGTGCATGGCTCAGGCCCGGGTAAGCAAGGGGAGGTACCTGAACCCTGTGTGTCAGCAGGTGCATCTCCTACACGGTATCAGCTGCTTCTGCAATTCAGACGGACTGAAATGATCACTATTTCCTGTGAAAAATGAGAGCGTTCCATTTCATAATTTTCATTTCACTTTCTTTAAACATTTGGATGTTTTCCAGTGCTTCCTGGTAGCTGCCCTTATAATGCTGTTTCGAACAGAGACTCGCGTGAGTCACTGCGCTGCCAAATTTAGAATTCATCCTAGAAATGCCCAGGCTCTTCTTTCTACTCTTTCTCCCAGTCCCTTGGGCATTATGCAAGCTTCCTCCAGCTTTTATGCCGAGGTCCTCACCATAGCACCTGACCTCCTCTTTGTGGTGAAATCTAGTTATTACAAAACATCTTGACCTCTGAGAGGTTAAGCAGGCAAGCTTACATTAAATCCAGAGACATTTGGGTAAGCGCTTTCTGACAAAAACAGTTTTATGTATTTGCAGTTCAAGGTCTGGTTGGAAGTGCCATTCATACAAAACAGAAAGGCAAGAAATTCACATTTAGGAGAGGAAGGTTCACAATCAGGTTAAGGATACGGAAGGGAAAATAATGTTAATGGTCTTAAGCCTTATTGTCTAAAGAATGTTCTCTCCCATAATTAGTTAGTTGTGTGCCTGTGTGGTACAATTTGACTATTTAAAGTTTGTGTCTCTAATCCTGGATGAGATTATTTTCTGCATTACGGGAGTGATCAGAGAGCATCTTTGGAACGATCTGTGATAATAAGGTAAGCCTTCGTGCACGTGCTCTTCCAGGATTGCGACCAGAGTAGTTGGAGGGGCAAAGTACTGCAGGTCTTCAGGAAAGCTGTGTCTGTAGCCTGCTTCTTTCCCTCTTTGCTTTTTTGGAGGACATATCACAAGGTTCGTGCTGTAGACCCAGCTTCAGCTGGAAGCATCCTTTCTATAGATGCAATTTGTACAAGGTTTTGGTACCCTTATCTGCAAAATAATCAAAATTATAGACAACTTACAGACTGTGTACTCAGCTGGGTATCCAGAGCTCATCCTGAAGATAAGCTATACTCATCAAAGGGATTTGAGGCTCAGCCCTGCTAATTGTGTTGCTCTTTATCTTACCACTTTATTTCTAGCTTTTCTTCTGTATGGTAGAAATCATTATGCCGTTTCTTTGGACTTGTGTGGGAGTCACAGATCTATTTTTTTCCTGCTCCAGTGTTACACCTATAATCTAATAGGAACTGCAGTCTTGTTTGAATTACCATTGTGTTGCATTTGGATGCTGTTGTGTCTGGTGGTCAAAGCACTGGGAAAAGTAGCTCATAATCTGTGAAACACATGAACTGCATTGCTGCGACATTTAGGAATACTTGGCAGAGAGCAAGCGTTGACTGAAAGGGAGCAAGGCACCGTTACCTTCCCTTGTAGTTTGCTTTGTGTTATGGTGGCTAAGAATGCTGTTGCATAACAATTTTTAATTGTATTTCTTTTAGGCGAAGAGGCCAGTTGCTTTAGCATAATATTCTTTTTTTGTGCAGAAAAAACTTATTCATCACCACACACTACTGCTCATTTCCCAGTACATAACTGACAGCTCGAATGGAGAGAACCTCCTGAAACTCACTGCAGGTAAAGATGACTGATCCTTTACTAGAAAGACCTTGACTGAGCTTTCAGGTTTTATTACCTATTACAATGTTTATCCTCTGGGAGATCAAATTCTTGAACTGAAAAATGTGGCAATATAATAACCAATACTACAGCTGTAAACATCTCTTTTCCTTGCTGAGGACAGAAAAGAAAACAAACCTTACATTCTATACTAAGCCCCACTAAGACAGTTTTAAATATGAAAAGGAATAACAAATTGTAAGTGGGAAAACGGCAGAACCGAATACAGAGCTGAACACTAGTGAATACCTGTCACCGTGTCAGACTCTCAACTATCCACGTCTTGGTGAGTTTATTTAGCTATGCGAGATTCCTCCACATGGAGGGTATCAAAGGAAACCTTGAACCCTCAAACGTCTCCATGCACGCTCCTACCAAGCCCCATAGGACGTGATGGGATACATCCTCATGTCATGCCATGAAAACAAGTCTGACGGGCTGCAATACGGCCTTCTTGTTATTTTGGGCACTTTGATCAGAAAAGCCACTGGAAGCTACTGTTATGACATGGTGCCCAGGGAAGCCCTGTGCCAAATACTTCGTGACAGGGCTAGAGCATGTCAGATGGGAGCAGTCTGCAGCAGCCCACCCAGGAACCAGGCTTTCCCCACTGCAGTACCCAAGGCTGCAGTAGCTGCCAGTAGCTCCTGATAATTTCTAACCTAAAGTAGTGTCTGTCTTCTGGTTGAAGAAGTCATGGGTCTCAGAGGTGGGAGGGACTCGGGAAACTCTATGTTCATTCTTCCCCTGAAGCTCTGCACTCATTTCCAGCCCACTACTTATAGGTGATACTAATGTGTGATAGGTAATAGCTATAATAGCATATAAATATTAATTTATGATAGGTATATGATAGGTATACTATCTGTGTCCTTGCAAAAGCCAGAAGCAGAAAGCCTCAGCACCTTGCTTATTCCTAAAGGACACACACTTCAAAATGGCTTTTCATGTTACCACTTTCTTTTAAATGGTTAAACTTGCTCCTCAACCGCACAACAATTTGCCTGTAGTCCAGCTGGCAGGTAGCTACCAGCAGTCCTCAGGGAATCCGCTGGCAATGCAGACCCTGTTTACCTCTGGACAATGGCCCTTGTGACCATGGACCGTACCGTTGTCTGACAGATTTTATTATCCAGGGTGAGACAGAGGCTTGATCTGAAGGATGAGATGATGTCAGTGCAGGTGATGAGGTGTCTCTATGCTGAACTGGTAGTGGGAGGGAGAGGGAAGGGACAGGGCTATGGACCTCTCACCTTTCCTCTCCTACTAACACACACCAGCTATTAATATTGGTTCTGTGTTTTCAAAAAAAAAAAAATATTTTTTTTTAAAAAAACCCTGTTATTAAGGAGGATAACAAGCATAACTATCTTTAGGTAAAAAAAAAAGACTAGTAATCTCACAGCCTACATTATTGTACATATTCAATACCACCTAAATTGCCCTAAATTGCTAGGAGAAAGCTCTGTTTATCCTCATGCGGCGGTTAAGCTCTCCTTGTCTCAGGGCTCCGTAGCCATGGGCTTCAGGGGCCAGCTCTGGTAACAGGGGTGTAACATTCACCGCTGGGTTTAAGAGCATTTGTTACCGGGGATTAGTAGTTCTCCCATAGCGCCCAGGAGCCCCGGCCACGGCGCAAAGCCCCGTTGTGCTCGGAGCTGCACGAATGTGCCGTGGTGTTGTCTTTGTAATGTTTCAGCTTGATCCAAAAAAAAAAAGGAGCCTGTGGGAGGAAGGTTTGTGTTGGCTGTAAACCAACACGTTCACAGTTTAATAACATACATCTATGTTCAGTGATTTCAGCTCTTATCTTTTAATTAGAAGCTATAGGACCCTAACCCAATTTTAAACAGCTTACAAGTGCAGATTTTATAGTCTTACCTTTTATTTTCTTTGTACTGAGGTGAAGTAGTGAGAAAAATCACTGTTAAGGAAAAAGCCTTTGCAGTAACTATTATTCCCCAGCAGATTTTAAGGTTTTTTTTACCAGCTTTGAAGGTGCTATTTTCAGGTCTCCCTTAATTAATCCTGGGAACAGAAGGATTTGACAAAAGTGTGTTTTGCCAGTTTGAGAAGCCCTGTCCTTACGAGGTCTTCAATTACATTAATTAATTAGTCTTATATAATTCAATTCCCACAGCTGAATAGACCTAATTAAAAATAAGTACATTTACAAGCTATTGTGTTATGACAGCATTAAGGGTAATGAGTTCATTAAGCTCCACATGAAGACATTATCAGGCTGAGGGTACAGGCTGCAACATGTTGAAGACACTCGCCGCCGAGGAAAGGAGGCTCTGCCAACAGAGATAGCCTATCTGCACCAAAAGCATTTACTTCAAAGATCATAGATAACATTGAAGGGCTTAATGAGGGTATATTTTTAAAATGTAAATAGGAGGATCTAGTGGGCACATAAATTGCATAACACTCATAGTATACCCTCCGCGCTGGCTTATGGAAGGAAAGAGGGTAAAAGTTAGCAGGTTACGTCGCTCCCCCTATTTCAAAGGAGTTTTCTGCTTGTAGATCAAGTCCTGTTAGTACAGGAGTGCCTGGTTGTGCTTACTCATTGGAGTAGTATCATCAGCTTGAAATAGCTGCTACACACCCCATTTGTCTGAGTACTCCTATTTGTGAGGTTTGTCCCAAAATGTTCGGCTGGTAACTAAAATAAATAAAAGGTGGCTCGCAACACTATTGTGCTGCTCTGCTTTTAAAATTGTGAACCTTCGAAAAACCTCTTTCAGATCAAAATGACATAAAAAGCTTTATGGTAATACTGAAAACGGGATTTATTTTATGACATGCAGGTCAGATAATTGATTCTTTAAAAGTTTGCTGTGTTTTCACATGAAACATTAAAATGTTATGTGCTGAACTGGCAGACACAGGAAATTTTTAATATGCTGAAATAAAATGTGCCTAAGTAACCCTCTACAATACTCTTGCATTCTTTGCTTTGCTTATATTGAGAACCAGCCGTCACTTTTAAGTTTTAATAAGTTTCATATGTTTTGTAGAGGAACTGTGTTTGGTTAATTCTAACCTTTAATTAGTAGCCTCTGGATTGGTGTATACCCCAGGCACGGGGATGTTATTAGTGTGAACTGAAAGCTATGTGTGTTACTCCATAACAGATCAAAACAAACCTTGTATGCTCTGACAGCATTAAACCCCACTGAGACCTGGTGCAGGATATGGTTTTCCACTTGCAAAAGAAAATTGTAATTCACAAGCCTTTGCCAGATGTTGTCCCCCCGATACTTCAGCTTCATTACATACCTACCGAGTAGGTGGTCACCTAAGGTAAAGCCAATGTGCCCTGTTAGAGCATTTGCTAGACTAAATAATTTCTCCAGGTTTTTTCTTCTTTTTTTTTTTTTTAAAAGAACAACAACAACAACAAATATTAAAAGGACGTGCTGGAAAATGGCTGTTTAATATGAATAGGATCCTGTGGTTTTCTGAGAGGAAGGCAGTGGCTGCTCATCCCTGGCATTTTATTAGCATGTAGATAGCTGGCACAAACGTGTACTACTATCAGACTGTTATCAAATTTAGCTAGTCAGCAAAAATCATCTTTATTATCTGTACAAAATGAAGAAAACTATTTTTCTTTTTTCAGAAAAAAGTTGAAACTTTGCATGGAAAAGAGAAACTTGAACAAAAAAATTGTACTCAGCCTTTACCCAAATTTACTTTGGAAACAGCTTTGGTGACCCTACCTTCGTGTCTTTACACACTCAGCCGTAAACACAAAAACATCACTTACATGTTGTAAATGTCATTGCAACTTTTGTGGTCCAAGAATATAAGTGAGGCAGGATTGTGGATAGAAATTAAAATGAAAAGTGTTCCATAATTGGAAAACACGGAGTAATTTTACGTAAATTTCTGTAAGTAAAAGGAGAGGTTTCTATTTTAGGATATGCAGATAGCTTTTATTTGTTCCAGGAGATTTTATAAGCATGGCAAGTAATGACTGCAAGTGCATTTTATATGATAAAAAGCGTTAAGATGACTTTTAAAAAGCTATGAAGTTCTCCCCGGCTTCTGGACTTTTTGAGAAGAATCGGGTAAATGACTCTCAATGCCATAAGGTACTTACGGTATTACTTGAAGCCATAGAACTCTTATCTGCTACCATGGTGGAAACCAGCCTGTGAACATCAGAGATTCGGTGACATACTTACATGATCTATTTTTGACCGGGCCTAATGTAAACGTTGTGATAAAAGGGCAGGTCCTGCCGACAAGTTGGCACTTGAAGTGAAGTACAAATGCCGGCGGTGCTACCCAGCAGTCCTGCAAAGAGCTTTCCTTCCAGGAGCAGCACAACGGAGCTGCGTCTGCAGGCATGGGTGCTCTCCTGCAGGATCAGGCCTGCCTGAATGCCAACGGGATTGCTTTATTGATTGTTTTGCTGCTTGCCTGAGTAATTTCTCAAGAAACGTACGGCAGCAAGTATATTTCTTTTCTTCTGTAAAAAGCCTCATGCAGCTTTAGTTCTATGAACGGGCTCCTCCATCAGGAAAGTGAATAGCTGTCATGGAAGTGATTTAAAACTAGTCACACAGCAAGTCCTAGCTATTTTATTAGAGTACACAGAGTGCAATGTTATTTCTTTGTCTAGGAACACCACACTGGCGACCCACTTTGAGCAATTGCCCCATATCTGTCCTTTCACGCGTCTTGGATTTAGTGGTATCACACCCTATGTCCATGCACTTGAGGAAAAAATCTTGTCTCTCATCGGCAGCAAGAGCAAATTATTTTTCTGAACCTGGCTTTCGAGGGCTTCCAGCGCTAAATTTTGTGTGTGAACAAAGCAATAAAACTTGCAGGCCAACCTGAGCTAAGCTTTGAGGTTTGAGAAGAAGTCTGAGAAGCCAGGGTAGATTTTTCCCCTTGTTTCCCCTCTTTTCCCTTCCTCTTCCTTTTTAATAAACAGACCGAGGCAAATCTGCCAACTTCTATTCCAACAGCCTCTGCAACATATGTCTTTACAGGTAAACACCACAGGTCATTTCTTTCAAGCACGTTATCTTCCTGAGTTTAGACCTGGATTAATCTCTTCTTTAGACGGGTGACTTCCAACTCCTTGACAGAAATCTGAACAGCATACAAAAATGGTTCTGGTCAAAATTACGGATCATCTGGAAGTTCACATCCAGTCACGCAGGATTTCCTCTGGAGGAATGAGTGAATGAATGAATGAGAGCCATTTTATTTGTCAATTATGTTGTTTGCCTCCAGAGGATAATAGCCAAGCAAATTAATTAGTGAAAATAAGCCACAAAACCATCAAAACATTCAGGCAAAGCTTCACTCAAACTAACATGTTCAATGAAACAGAAACTTGGACTGGCAGCTCAGTGTTTTTACACTATTTGTTGATTCTACTGACAGCTTTAATCATTGCTGAGCTGACACTCCGGTGGTACAAATGAGTAAATAAAACGTCAGTTTTGCTTACGATGACATTGAACATAACTGTTCAACCTTGACAGGTCTATATTTGTAGGCAAGAGAATCACTTCTTTAGACTTTCCTGCAAGAATAACACAGCTAAAATCTGCACAGCTACCACATACATGGCCTGTAACCAATAAAAGTCGGTTATTTTTATTTGCGATTCTTTGACAAAAACTCGTGGTGTCATTTTTTTCCCTAGTCAGAAGGGCAGAGCAGCCGCAACGTGCACCCAGCTCCAGATCTTGGAGCAAAAGCCTCACCTCACCGAAACCGATGGGAGTCTTGCTATCAGCTCCTGGGGGCTCAGCGCTGGCTCTACGCTCGGTTCTAAGGATTACGTGAAACTCTGGGTTTTTCTGCGAAAAATCCTGTGTCAAAGAGGTTCTTTGTTTAAGGCATAACCTGAGTTGTCTGTCAAATGTGGGCCCCAATCCAGCAAAGCACTTAAGCACATGTGTAGCATTGTTGAAACCAACGGGACTACCGCTCACATGCTTAAAGTCACGCGTGTGTTTAAGTGCTTTGCCGGCCTGAAGCCTTGCAGAAGTCCTTTATATCATGTTGATTTCAAAGCACATTTCATTATTACATCACCGTGCTGTTCTTGGCAGGGAATGAATTAATAAAGGAGACAAGGAGAGGTCCGGCAGGAGCTGCCGGGGGAGTGGGACACTGTATTCCTCTCAAAACAAGGCCGTGGCAATGAGTTTTCAGGAGACATGAATCAGCCACGTAGGCAGTTGTAAATAACATGGAGCAGCCGGGCCAGGTGACACACCGCTGCACTATGTATATTGCAAGAACATATCGATATTGGGTGCTTTGTGTTTTTAATCTTCCCACAGACTTGGCATCCACCCACCCTCTGAGGCCAACCGGAGTCTGGTTGGTGGGAGAACGCACTCGCTCCTTCTCTCTGCACAGGATTTTAATGCTGTTTCATGAGCTGGGATTGTACAGCTGGAGAACAGCGCTGTGGTTTATGCCACACTATTGGCATGCAAGTGCTCTACAGATATCTTAAAGCCAAACTGTCTCCCTGAGGACACCGTGGTAAGCATAGGGTTGGGTGGAGAGGCGTGCTCGCTCTCAAAGCACATGAGCTGAGCTCTCCCAGAGAGATGCTCTGTTGCATCCTGGATCCTGTGGCCGTACCTGTGTTGCCGTTTGAGTGCTGGGGTTAAAGTTGAGCTTCTTTCATATGGACAGTCCCGTTCAGATCATGCATTTTGGGAAGCCAGGAACCCACCACCATGACATGGCTGTGCTACTTCTCACCAGCAGCCAACCTCGCACCCCACTGCTGGTGGGTTGGCTTAGCTGCCGTGTCCACGCCTGTCAGCGAGGTCTCAGAGCCGCATCGCAGAGAGCCCTGTGCCACCGCGTCGCAGCACTGCACTCCTGACACCTCACCTGGGCTTGCAAGGCGTGACGGGATCTGTGGGCAGCATCTGTGCGGGTAGGGATGGTGGCAAAAGCTATGCCAGTTTCTCCTCTTGCTGTGGTGGTGGGAAGCCTGTTTAGGAAGGGAGCAGCTGCATGGAAAAGCAACAGCACTTTGGGGAATGGGGCAGGAAAAAGAGGGCAGGTGTAGAGGGGACGAGGAAGGAGGAAGAAGGTAGCAAACAACTGGAATATAAAGGCAACGTCCTGGGAATAGCTGAAGGTCCCTTTTGGGACGTCTCAATGGGGAACTACCAAAGCAAGGATGGGGAGGGGGTGCAGCCACGCTCAGCCGTGACGGCAAGAGCATGTGCTCCATGCTGTGGGAAAAGGGTGCTGGGGGGGAAATCTGGGAATGGAAATTCGGTACCGCAAAGAAGGTGGCCTGTTGTTATCTGGGAAAGGCATCGGTGCCCCTTTCGCTTTGCTGGGATTGAGTTAAATGCAACTTGTATTGATCACACGAATGGGAGGGAACAACAGAAGCTATGGAGCTTTCAAAGTTATCTTCACACACAATAAAATGTAGATAAATAGCACAAGTCTAGTACTTCTTCCCTTGGAAAGTTTCTTTTAAGGAAGCCACTGTGCTACAGATACTGACAAGCAGCTGGAAGAAAAAACTCCCAGTACCGTGGAGGGAAGAGGGGCCAAGCTCCCTGTCAGAGCCTCAGCTCCATATGCCTTTTCTGTTGAAATCTGCAAAAACTTGGTAGTAAGGACAAGGGATTTATTTATCATTTCATCTTGGAATTCTAGCAGTTTGTCCCCGTTTTTCATTTTCTTGCACTCTTTTGATTTGTTTGCTTATTGCTGATAGATTATTTTAATGCCATTCACGACCAGAATACAACAGATCACGTAATTAAATTTAAACAAAGTAAAACCAACTATGGTTTTCTAGTCTGAAAAGGGGCATGATTTAGATTATTTCCTTGAACTAGGACCCAATGTCCCCTTTGATGAAAGTTACAGGAAAGCTCTCAGCAGCAGCTTAAACACACACTGCCAAGCTCACAACAGAGAAGGAGC
Organism: Ciconia boyciana; assembly: GCF_034638445.1. Classification (NCBI taxonomy): domain Eukaryota; kingdom Metazoa; phylum Chordata; class Aves; order Ciconiiformes; family Ciconiidae; genus Ciconia; species Ciconia boyciana. The sequence continues at coordinate 39,012,653 of NC_132934.1, read as the reverse complement.
ACTCGCGCACTTTCAAGAGGATGTTTTGCATCCTGTTATTCCAGCAGCACGCGGCGTTGCTGTTATCATGGAGGCCGAATTGCTGCTTTTCATGCGAAACCTCATTTGGAGATGGGCTAAATAATCTTTCCTGATGCATACGTTGCACAGGGCTGGGACCTGATACAAAATGAGGACCTAATCCAAAGCCCCCTGTAACCAATGGTAAACTTTCTGTGATCTCTCTGGGATTTGGATCAATTTCTCTGCCTGTAATTGCTGATATAGGAGGAATGTTATTTTTGCTGTGGTACTTGTATTGAGAATCAGAGCTATCGTTTGATCAAGCTTGTTGCAATATGTTTGCTAGCAAGAGACTTAACTTCTTTGAAGGATTTAAATCTGCTAAACCATCTGGGAAAGCAAAGATAATGCAAAATGTAATTTTAATGTATGTAAATGTAATGCAAAATGTAATTTTAATCAATGTCAGAAGTGAACTACTTTTTACAGTCTGATTCTTATCTACAATTCTTACGAATAATGTACTACAGCTTTTACATTTCTTGTTTTAGGACAGCTACTTCCCCATGACTTTCCTTTTAAAAATGCTTCAGGAGCAAGGCAAGAAAAAGAAGAGCTTGTGATAATACGCTGCAGGGTACGCGTTACGTTCCTGATGCCTGCCACATTCCGCTTATCTCTGTGTGTGCCGTTCTGGTGCGGCTGTGGCTGTGCTGGGCAAGGAGTTATCCCTCCAGCTTGGCCCCTGCGGTTCATCGCTGCCCTCCTGCAGAGGGCAACTCCAACAGATGGGTGTGCCTAGCTTTTTCTTAACTCGGCGGATCTCATTTTGAGCAATTTCGCGTTGCGGGTCCTGGCTAATGCGGGTTTTTGTCTGGAGCAGCTTTGGGAGCATTCCCCAGGCAGGAGCTGCCTCCTGCAAGTGATGAGGACCTTGGTCCCATGTCATCATGCTTTGCCACCCCATGAGCTCCTCGGCCATGGGTTGCCTGCGCGGGGCATTATTCATCCTGGAGCTCGCTGGCCAGACCAACTCCAGCTGCTGCAGCTGCAGGCAGGTCTACGGTGACGACCACTGATCAAGCTGAGCCTGTGGTGGTCTCACCAGGGAAAAGGTCGAAGGTGCCGACAAACTGCACCTTTTAAAAATCACTGAGATATCTAACCCCTGCCGCCAGAGAAGAGAGATGTGAAAAAATCTCTTGGGATCCTCGCAGGGGTTTTAACCCTCTGCATGAGTTGAGCCGAGCAGCTCTATTCAAGAAGGGTGTCTGGAAACTAAGGTTAGAGGAAGGAGGCATTAATTTAGGTAGGGGATGTCAGCGCATGGACAGGCTGTGGGTAAAACTGACACTACCTCCCAGAAAGAATCGGTTGCTATATAGCGGTAGAAACTGGGGAGGGCAGCGGTCACCTGGGGGGCCAGGGAAGGAAACTCCTGTAGCCTGCAAAGCACGCCGGGGCAGGGAGCAGGGGAGCACCTGGTCACTATTTACCGCTTTCCTGCGCTCTTCTGCCCTCTGCTCCGTTTGGCTGTGAGCGGCGGTGGTGTTTATCGCTGTTCAAAGATGGCATTTCTTCTGCATGACGCTATTTACTCTGGGTGTAGGAGGAGGTGACGCACTGATTATCCTAACGGACCGAAGGAGCAGAAAGTCAAGTTTCAAACTATTGCTGTGTCTTAAGAAACATGCAAGGCTGTTGCCTCTGGACATAATCAAGTCAACGTGTTCAGTATTGGTTTATGCTTAAAAAGCAAAGTAAAAGCAGATGAAGTGTATTTATAGGCTCATCAGCCAATGAATGGATGAAAGGGAAAAAAATTAATGGGAAAATGTCAGCCAGGATAGAGGAGGGACTCACTGTGAAGTTCATGTCCAGACCAACAATTTGGAGTTAATTCCAAAGACTAGGGTATCTTGATTTACAGTAGAAGAAAAACTGACACTTTATCAACTCTGAATTTAAAAATAAACCAGTAAAAATAGCCTAGTGTGAAGGACATACTTTTGCCAGACTACCTCAGGCTGGGAAAGGCTAAGGGGCACTTAGGTCTGGCCACTTGCAAATGTGTGGCTTTGATTTGAAGCTCAAAATCTTAAATAAAAAAGGCAACATAGAAAGCAATGTTACAACAATGAAGCCTAGGCTCCTTTACACTCCCCACCTTCAGATAAACCTGGGTATAACTCCGAGAGCGATGAAGAGGAAAGAAAAGTGGAGGAGTAAAATACCACTTCTCTCTGTCTTTGTGCTTTTCTGCTCTGCCGAAGTTGCTGCTTTTTGTGTAGGCAAAAATCTCATATTTAAAAGCTATTTTTGGCAACATGAAATACAGGAACAAGCAGAAAGAAACAACAGCCTTGTTAATTGAAATGTGAGGGCAGGCTAGTAACACGAGATAGGATCACTGAACCATCCCTCTTTTAAAAATGATTTAGGGAGTGGAGAAGAAGACTTTACATTTCATAAAAATCTCATTGTCTGATCTAGTCCAGTATTTAAGAGAAAGGGATATGAGGAAAGCAGCATAATGAAACCCAGCCCAAGGAGGCCAGACTAGAACAAAGGAGTTGCTGTTGATTTCGTGTCAAGCTTTGCCACGGTTTGACTGTGTGATCTGGAGCAAGTCTTTACGTCCATGCTGCCATCAAAGGTGTGATTGCAGCTCATATAATCATGCCTTCAAGCTCTCTTTGCATCAGTTTAGCCATCTGTACCAGAGCCATCGTACACTTTTACCTCTTTTAAGGGCTGTAGCAATGACTGATGTAATCCGGGTTTGCAAAAGCTTTTGTGGTCTTCTGATGAAAAGCATGGAAATGCAAGACACTGTAATATTTCTGCTTGTTGAGCCTACTGATAGAGGCATGTGTCTTGCCGCTGGAGGAATCCTTTAATAAAATAAAATCCATTGCTCACCCACTTTCTTCTGGCTGCAAAACTATTGCTGTGAATTGACGCAGGCTTAAAAATGTAAGCCAGAGCACAGAACTGAGCAATAACACACATATATATGTTCTTGGCAGTGCCTTGATGCAGATCATGACCACGATCTGTTTAACGAATGTATATTATTTAATGGTCTCATCCGGTGTTGATTTAAAAAAGAACAAATTGGAATATTTGTGCTCAAATGGCAACAAGGGGAAGATGACTCAAAACCGAACTGTTCCCTTAATTCTGGTAGATCTCAGGGCTAGAAATAGCCCCTTGAAATGGCTTTAAATGAGCCTAAGTGGAGTTTACACACCGGTGTTCATAATACAATTCATGTTCCAGAAAAGTAATAACGGAGAACACACGCACAATAGAGGCTCAGTGCACAAAGCTTGTAATGTATAATTTGCAAGGAATATTTCTTTAAGAATGTAGAGCAGGAGTATCACTTATCGTTCCCACATGGAACAAGTGGTGAAAAGGTTGTGGAAATCATTTTTATTGTTATCATATGTTTTCCCTAAATGTTGCTATAGGAGTAAACCTTTTTTGGTATTACTTACAATATGCTATTGTTTGACATCCAACATTACACTTATGTTTGAATAGCTTACCCTTGTAGCATCCTTCTTTTCCTTTGTTGATTAAGTCTGAGATAAATATACCATTGTTTTCATGAAGACTTAAAAACTATTCCGTTTCCTGCTGGGTGACTGAATATTAAAAGAATGGCAGGAGCTATCTTAGTGGAATACCCCACTCAGACAGTTGCTCTTCGGACTGAGGGATCCAGATTCGATGCTCTGATCTAGTTTCTTTCAATTCCTGTGCCCTAGGATGGTGCACCCAGCTCCTGGAGACACTGGCTGACTGTATGACTCTTGCTGCTACCCAGCTCCATCAAGAAGGAGGAATTTGCAGTCTGAAGCAGGTCTACAGGATTTGGAGATGAGTAAAACTTCCTACGGTTGGTTTCATTTGACTTGTGTGGTCAAAATGAATCATTGTGGGTCTTCTGTGAAAGCTGATCAAGGAGGTTCTGCTGAAAAACGTGTGTGTAAGTCTCTTGCACAGTATTTCAAGTTTTGGGAAAATGCAACTTAGAGATGTAGGGGAAGAGGTAATTTTCAATGTTCCATTTTTATGGTTTTCAGGGGAACACCTGAAGTTTCAGAAAAAGAAATACATACATTTCAATTTTTTTTTTTCTCAGAAAAATCTCATTTTCTGACCCTATATTGCCACTTCCACATGAAAGGCATAGCAGGTCACAGTTTTATTCCATGCGAAACAGCTGCAGTAAGCCAGGCAGACGTCTTTCGCTATGTCCCGGCTGCCAAGAAACAGTTGAGTTCTACTGATGTCGATGGATACATGATGTCTAACTATATTTTTAAATACAATCACCTCTATCAAAAGTTAAGAGGTCTGGGACCGCCTGACACAACTCCTCTTCACTCTTCTCAATGTGAGAACCAAAAATTCTTTTCTTATGCTTAAAGAGATACAATGCATACGTAGAAAGATAAACAGACATTAAGATATGTAGATATGTAAAGGACTCAGTGTTTTAAAAGCTCAGTGAGTCCCCAAGGGCTTTAGAAGAGGCTGGGGCTCTCAAGATTCTGGTGGGGTCACTGGATGAGGTACAGTGTCAGGGTTGTCACAGAATCACAGGATGATTGAGGTTGGAAGGGAACTCTGGAGGTCATCTTGTCCAACCCCTTGCCCAAGCAGGGCCACCTAGAACAGGTTGCCTGGGACCATGTCCAGATGGCTTTTGAATATGTCCAAGGATGGAGACTCCACAACCTCTCTGGACAACCTGTGCCAGTGCTCGGTCACCCTCACAGTGAAAAAGTGTTTCCTGATGTTCAGGAGGAACCTCCTGTGTTTCAGTTTGTGGCCATTGCCTCTGGTCCTGTCACTGGGCACCACTGAGAAGAGCCTGGCTCTTCTTGGGTGCGGTCTTCCTTGCACTTGAGACGTTTCTGTCCCTTCATCATCTTTGTGGCCCTTTGTTGATCTCTGTTCAGTATGTCCATGTCTCTTTTTTACTGGGAGCCCAGATCTCGACACAGTGCTCCAGGTGTGGCCTCACCAGTGCTGAGGGAAAGGATCACCTCCCTCAACCTGCTGGCAGCAGGAGGCATTTATTACCATCAATGTTCCTTTTGACATAATTCAGCATCCAGAGGGTTTGCAGTGTTTTAGTGTTCTCTCAGGCATCTGATTTTCTAATTCGGACTCCTGATCACACCTAGAAAAAGACCATATCCTGGATCCATTGATACTTGGATAAACAAGTCCGCCACTGGCAAAAGAAATACCTCTTAATCTAGAAAACTTAATCGGGGACAGGAAAGGGAAGCAGAACTTCTGGAGAATTTCCTAGGGGAAGCCCAGCCCGTGCAAGCAAGATGGGCAGCATCCATCATCCACCAAAGCAGGGTCCTTGATTGCTCAGCACTGGGTCAGGACATCCACTGGTGGGGCACAGCCGGGACCGCTCCAGCCTGGCAGCTGCCAGTCTCCTGGACGCTCTGGGTTGGTGCGAGGCCCAGAAAACTTTCATAAATTAGCCCTGCTGGAAAGGGCAAGTGGAGGTGGGGTGATAAATATTTTCACTGGTCATCTCAGAGAGAGGCAGTGCAAGCCAAAGGAGAGAGCGACCTGCTGCATGGCCCTGCCGAGGCCTTTTTATCCCTCCTTCTCCTTTCACACACCTCCCTTGCCAAGTGTCTGTACAAAATCCTTACTGCCTGGTGTGCTGGTGTGATGCAGAGAGTGTCACCTGGTGTCGCCTGTATTTGCTATTACGCAGTATTTCTTCATAGACCAGGCCTGGTAATGCAAAAACTGCAAAATAGCAGGAAAAATTCCCTGGAAACTACCCTGAGACTGCTGCTCCTCCCCTTTTAGGGGCACGAAGTAACTTCATTTCGGGGCCAGCGGTACAGACATCCACATCTCTGCAGAAGGAGTTTGCCGTTAGCTGTGAATTACATGCTGCTCTCTGCTATGTGGGCTAGCGTCCACAAAAAAAGGGCCGAAAACCTGCCTGGGCCGGCAATCGCATTACACGTAGCTTCACGTCGCACCCTCTGAGGTGCGCCGCGGATACTTTATCAGAAAAGCAGCCCCTTGCGTTGAAGTGTATTGATTCAATAAACTTACATCAGCTTTTAAAGGCAACTTGCTTTCAAATAATGGTGCATAATGTCAAAAATATATGTTGTCTAGCTTACGTAAAGTTTTCATCTCATTTTCAGTAACCGTTTAAACAGAAATGTTTCATTTTAGGTAAATGTTAACATTATGTTAAGCTGTATTCTACTTCTGTGTACTAACAAAGGTCATGAATAGAGTAATAAGTGTTTGAGGTTTGCAGAATTGCTTTGATGTAAATTCTATTTGCCACTGGTATTCTCCATTTACCACATATATCCCCGGAGAACGGCTTGCCTGCATAGCTCATAAATTTGTTATAAATCATAATGCTTCTATTACATCATTTCCAACCTATCCAAGCTAAAAGCACAATGTGATTTTTTTTTTTCCTATGTGAAATTTCCAGTTTGGTGGCATATCTGCTGCATAATAAATTCCAGACAGTCATTCTTTCATGGTATATCTAACGTCTGCATTTTAGACTCAATCATCTAGTTGATTATTGAAAACTGTGGGAGTTTGCCAGCGGTTACAGCAGGACCAGAATTGGGTCCTCTCTGTATCTAACTTGCCTTTGTTGGAGCAGCATGCTGGTTTGGAACCAGCTTCTAATGAGAATGTATCTGGAGCTGCAAACATCAGATGTGCTAATTGTCTGCTGAAATGCTGGTTTCGGTGCCAGCAGTAAGCGCTGGGTTTCTAATTCAATGCTGTTTGTTTTCTTTTATGATTTAGTGCCACAAAATTCATCTGTTACACTTTGTGACAATGGCAAATGAGGAAAATGTTGGCTCGCAACGAACAGTTCTGCAATATGGCAAAATAATGACAGCAATGCACTGTATTTCTGATATGTTTCTACTATGTATACTTTCACTCCAAAATAGGGAAGGCAAAAAAATTATGTGATTTTATGCCACAGTATTAGCAATATTAGGTATTAAATCTTGTTGAAAGATAAGTCCGTTAGCCAAGTAAAGTGTAACGTGTAAACTGCCATTTGCAAGCTTTTTTATACACAAGTTAGTCTCCAGACGTGCGTATTCCATTGAATTCGGTGGAGTTATCCATGTGTATTCAGTTATTCAGTTGTGTGCCTGTAGTATTGGGATTTTGGCTGGTAGGAAACAGAAAGCTGAGATAAAACTGCTGGTTTATAATATTCAGAAATACTTTAGCCTAAGAATAGCAAATGCATCACAGTCATAGTAATCATGTGCTCTACTTTTGATCAGGGGCATAATTTGGTGCTCACATGTGAGTCTAGCTGTTTTCTGTTTAGCTCTGATAACAGTATAACGAAGAATAAAACTAACTAAAGCTGCCTGAATAACAGAACAGTGTTAACAGAACAATCTCTAAAAGTGAACAGATACAGAAGAACTTGCATCTTTCATCAAGATTTTTATACAACTCATTAAAAACAAAATTGGATTTGGGGGTGGCTTAGTTGTTTCAGGTGGTAAAATGGTGGAAATCTTTAGAATCAAGAAGTGGAACAAGCTGCCTCAGGTAGTGAAACTAGGGGAAAAACTATGACGAAGGACCCAGAAGGGTGTAAAAGGCAAGGCTTTTTAATGAATATTTTGGTCTTGTGAGATGCTCAGGAATGTGCAAGGCCTAGAGACCTTTTGGGTTTCGAGACGAGGGCAGGTTTGCAGAGGGCTCTCCAGAGACGAGTCTCTGCAATGCAGCCATCAGCAGAAGGCTGCCTATGCCCAAGGGTTTTCCAGTGGACCCGGAGCAGGGACACAACAAACCATGGGGAATGCTCAGCCCACTGTGGTAAGCACTGAAAAGATACAGGGAAGCCCATGTAGTCCCTTTTCCACCCCCCCCAAAACACCCTGCAGGAGAGGGATCTACCTGCAGAGCTGAAACGAGAGTTAGGAAGACGAACACAGCAATGGGTCAATTAGGTACATTTTTGCCAGCAATTTCCCACATATACCCAAGCTCCATTTAAAACAGAAGTCTCCTGTCAAGCAATCCTTTGAAATTATTTACTCTTTTATGGTTGCAAAGTATGGCAACATAATACCTCTAATGGCAACCCAAATAAACGGCATATGCTGCGAAGTGTCTATGAATGGGCTTTATGGGCTTGAATTCTTACGTCACACGCTGGTTACAGTTATGACTCCAGTGAATGCCTTGAGGACGTAGAAGAACATATATAGAGTTTTAATGAAGGTATAAACTGATAATGTTTATTTTAAAAGTATATTATCACGCTGAGAGAGAAGGCAGGGGAAATGTCATAAATAATGAAAAGATTTATTGTTGCAAAGTGCTTTACAAGTGTTACAATATATTAAAAAATAGTGGTCCCCAGTAAAGGTGTTGGCTGCACGGAGCAGTCCCACGAGCTCGGCAGCAAGCACCACAAAGACCCCGTGGATCGGGCCTAGGTGGCAACGTGACGATCTTCAGGCCGATGGCTTGTGGCAGTGAGCATCTGCCCTTGGGCTGGCTAGTCCAAAGGGCTGACACAGAAATTTAGGGGTTTATGCAGACGGAGACATATGGGGCACGTTTGTGTGTATCCCTGCACCTTGTTGGGATAAACTGTTATTAACTGTGATTATCCAGACCTTGACATCCTTCTGAGCATGCTTGGTGCCAGACCGTAACCAGCCTTTAGTCCTTGGTGGGAGCCATCTTCTGCACATATTGCCAAGTTAAGACAACAGTATGTAACTACTTCAGCTGGAAATGTTTTAAAACCAACTCTGGTGTGGCTCAGTGTTCTCATCCTCTTCCTATTCCATACTATGCTCATCTCCTTTTTTTGTTGTAAAATCTTATTTTCACAGTACCAGAAACATGATTTATTTTTCCCATTAACAGTTGAAATGAAATTCCTTTACAACGTAATAACTATCCCCTGTATATAACCTTCCTCTCCCCTAAACTTTAAGATCCCACACTGTTATGAGACTATTCCACAACTGACGTATTTATGATCAAGCATTTCTTGGCCATATTTGGTGCATGTTTAGCTGTTCCAATATGTGTTCAGTCCGGATATACACAGCAATTGAACAGTTGTTGTACGTGAAGAGCAATCACTTTATGAACAGCTTTAGTGGCGGCTTTCCAATGGCGTGAGAGCATCAGACCACTGCTGTTTCCATATCCTGCCCTGGTCCCACCCAGCAGAAGATGTCAGGAAGGTGTGTGAGTGCTTAGGCACATCAAGATTAGGATTTGCAAAGTGTCCAGAGGAGATGCCAAGTAATTAGCGAGTCACGGGAGGAAAACCAGAAATAATCTAGGGACCTGAATCCAGACCCACCCCATCCAGGTGAATGCCATAACTATAGTACCAGAGTCACGTTTAGACATGTCTGTTTAGACCCGTACATGCTGCCCGAGCTGTGCTGAAGTGGCAGATCCCCCACACCACAATCCTGCTAATGTCCCCAGTGGGTCCAAGCCCCCCGGCATGATCCACCGCTGCGGATGCGCAGGAACACACCAGGGCAGCCCCAGAGTCGAGGTGGCCACTTTGCAGCTGGTGAGGGGAAAAGGGAAGATTTTTCTCCTGCTCTGAAAGGAGTCCAGCTGAGTTTGTCACTTGTCCCCGGTGGAAGGTTTGTGATCCTCACCCAGGAGGGTGCGGGCTTTGGACAAGGCGTGCGAGCGGCGGGAGAGGCTGGCAGTGACTGGAGATCGTAAAGATCAGTGCCTTCGCCTGCAGCGCGGGCTCCTAAATCATCCGGGGAAGGCATCCAACAGCTTTACCCTAACCTACCACATGTGGGATACCGTACGTGTTTCCCCACTTAACACTTTATGGGAAATACAAACCAGAAAACGTTGACCCAATCCTGCCCTGTGCTTCTCCCACCGCTCCCACGGACGGCGTTGCCATCATGAGCCCTCGCGTGTCGGTCCGGCAGCCTGGCTTCCCCACCAGCTGGTCCCTCCGTGTGCATGTAGTATCAGATGACCCCACTAACAACATGTTTCGGCTCCCATCATCTGGACGGTTGCATCAAACACATCCACTCCATCCTTACATGGCGAGGGTGGAGGGGCTGCGTTTCGGGGATGGGCAGCGGGCGGTCCTCTCCTGGGTTACTGAGTACAGAAGCAGGGAGAAGCCCAGGGGAAAACTGCATCCCAGCACCCTTTCTTATAGCACCTCCCAACCCCGCCTGCTCCCCGCCATGCAAAAAGGCTCCCCCGTTCACCCTATATTTGGAGCTGGGCCAGTGCTCAGAACCGGCTGGTGTAATAAGTACCCTTATTCTCTGTGGGGAAGGAGGAAATCCTGGCTCCAGTGAACTTACAGGCAGAACTCGGAGGCATTTGCTTTATGCTAACAGCACTTAGCAGATGGGTTTCACTGTTAGCATGAAGCCCTGCACCTCCTTTCAAACTGCTCTGTGATGTGACTGCTAAAGTACTACAAGACCAGCATTTACTATAAAGCTGAAATGTTAATATTTATACACTGTGTCCATTGGGATGGAGTAATTCGTTTTTTATTAAGAAGCTATTAAAGCATTTTTCTAAATTGCCCCAAATAGGTTTCCCACCTAAAACATGCTGTTCTTTTTTTTCCCCTAACTTCTTTTTCGTTTCAGTGCATGGCTTTGATCTTTTGTTTGACTTGTGCTTCACAGAAAAATGCTCATAAACCTTCACAGAAAAAGGTTCTCTTGACTTATAGCTTTATTCAAGAAATATGGTGGATCTGTAGCAAAACTGTTTTAGGAGCACTTAGAAAGAGAAGTCTACTTGCTGAGTACTAGAACAAAAAGGTTCGCTTCCCCAAAGTTATAGAAAGATGCTTTCCAATATAGAGAAGTCTAGTCTGGTTTTGGTTACAGATTGTACCACACTTTATAAAGCTTGGCCCTTTAAAGTATGAATGAGGTTTCATGTACTTCAGTTCTTAAAAAGCTTTCAAGAATGCCACGGCAAGCCCATGCAAGTCTTTCTGAACGCTTCCCCGGTTCAGACAAGCACGAATCCTGTGGCTACATACAAGTCCCCACCTGCTGTAACTCCGGGGTAGGAACCGACCATGGAACAGGAGGGTGAGAGTTAGTAATTTGCTGTAATCCAAGATTACTACAGTTTTATTGCAGGCCTCCACAAATTACAGATGTATGTGGAACTAATGGTTTTTCTAAGCACCGATATGTGCTCTGCTCAGGGGTATGGAATTAAGAGCAGAAAGATTATTTCTCAACAATTAGCACTTAAGCTGTTATTACTGTAGTTTACTAATAAAATCCAGGAAGAAAAGTTCACTGTATATTATTCTGTATATTATTCTATATTATTCTCTCTCTATTGTGCTGCTTTAATCCGTTTTTTTATAATTTCACTTTCCTCTAGAAAGCTAGAAGCAAATAGGAAGAAAGTAGTAATGGAAACCCGGCGTGTTACAGCACAGATCTGAAGCTCCGTTGCTGTTTGCGTTCTAACATTTAAGCTTCACGAGAGATACTGTTTGCAGATGCAGGAGAAAGAAAGGCCGGCCACCCTGCAAGGCCAAAAGAAAACTCAGGCAAGGATATCCCAAAGCCTTTGAATCAAAGTTTGACCCAGGTCTCTGAAAGCTGAGGCGCAGCGTGTCCAGGGAGGACCTCACCAAGTGCCGTGCAAGCTTGCTCTCAGCCTTCCCCACTCGCAGCTTTGGCTGCTCACCTTGACTAGAGAAACTACACGTGAGAACCTCGTTTGGTTGCAATACCTAATGTAGGTTAGGGGATATAGGTGCTAAAAGGGTGCTCTCGGCCCAGGGACAAGAACCTCTTCTGGGAAACGCACTGTCAAAAAGGGGCTGAAGAAAGAAAGGAAACAACCTTTAAAATAAAGTCTTCTCTTTCCCATGCAGCAGCTCGACAGGATGAAATAGAAAAAAGCTGTGTTTTTGGAGTTCCCTGGAGTTCAGAAATCTTCTTCTGAAAATTAATAGAAACATTCGTGCCTCCTGCTGAGGGCTGTAGTCTAATTCACAAGCACCAGAGAACGTACCTCTCTCCGCGACACCCAGCAGGTTTGCACGACACTGGGGTCGGGGCGGTCTGGAGATGAGGCTATTACATTTCACAGGGTGCCAACACTGGTGTCTTTGGGTATGTGCACAGTTGTGTGTGCTCACAGGGGTTGTCCAAGGGGAGCTACATGAGTATGCGAAGGGGAGCGGAGGGATTGTAGAGCCCAAAGTCCTCACTGGGAAAATCCAACCCAGTGCCTTCACCCAGGGGTCAATACATTCAAACACAAGGTTTGCTTTTCTCATTAAGGCAGGTGGCAACTAACATGGGCTTCTCTAGACAGTGTAGTGAGCCATGGCAAGGTGGGCGCTTGCAAGGCTCGGGATGTCACGTTCATCCGCACAGGAGTTATCCTTACAACCCCGACTACTCCTGGGCACTCAAATCCTGCAGAGACCCAGCACTGCCCTCCCGGCTCTCGCCTCCTGCTGCTGGTCCCCTTGGCTCCTGCCTGACCGCACAAGCCCTTCCATGGCTGCTCCTGAACTGCATGACGGAACAGCATGTCTCCCTCTGTTGTTTTAGTCATTTCCAGCCAGCTCCTACTGAACAGGAAAACGGTGGAAACAACTGCGGGAGAGGGGAGAGGAGAGGCTGCCCCTAGCAGCAGCACAGATTTGAGCCCAGCTAGAGTGGCTGTGCAGTTCCAACCTCATGTTCCTTCACACCCTTTCTTTTGGTTTTTATTTCTCCCTTCTGATTCCTCAAAGGTCAGGTCTAACTTGCTTTTTTCTTCCTCTCACATGTTTCCTTTCTTCCACAGCTTCCATTACTCTCTCCCGTAGCCCATCTCCTCCATCTCCTCTATCTGGCACTGTTTGCTGGGTGCATGCAGGGTAACCTGTTTGCAGGCATACAACTGAGTGTCTCAGTGAAACCCAGCTTGGTAGATGGGTCCGTGGCTCTGGACGAAGCACAGCTGTACGAAAACAGACGTGACAGATAGCACAAAACATGGTGGCCAGCACGCGAGTGAAGTTTCCATTCTGCCCCTTCAGACTGCATAGCAAAAAGAGCTGAAGGAGAGAGACAACAACAATTGGCAAAACACTGTAATTCATGCAGTGTGTAATCCAAAACGCCTAGAGTTCAGTGCAAATCTCTGTCTTTTCTTCAAGCTTTGGCCTAAGAATTGCGGGTGAAACTTGGGCCCATGAAACTCAGTGGGAGGACTCCCACTTCACCCTCGGGCTATTTCCTCTGAGAAGAAAGGGTGCAGGGACCAGGCTGTGAGCAATACTGAAGGATACAGGGAAGGCTGCTCGAGACTTTTGTGTGCCCTTCGCTACACTATGTGGGCAAGGAGAAAGGCAGTGGCTGGAGATCTAAAATGGATTAAAAGAAATACATCCTTTCTTACCCTCTGCAAAGATTGATCAGTAGGCTAAAAATTTTTAACTGATGGATAATAGTAATATCTATATTTATACCAGATGAATTGCTGGTTGTCCCAGTAGAGTTACAAAATCTTCAGATGAAGTGTTTTCAGTACCTTGCAGCATAAATGCTGACCCTTCTCCCTCCTCCCCAGATAACTCCGATCCTATAAAATGAATAAGATACATTTTAGATTCACCCTGGAAAAGTACTGTTGCGCTATCCTAATGTTTGGAAGAGAAGCTGTGTTTATTTAACACACGAACATTAGCAGCAAGGCAGGACATTATGATCCATGGAGATCTGCACTTTTAAACTCAGGAAGTACAAATCAACCTATTTCTCATTAACCTTATCTCAAAAATCTAGTTGATGGGACATACTCTTAAGTTTACTCCTTTTTCAAAAAGCCTTTCCCTCCTCCCGGACTGCTGGTGTTCACTGCTTAGATCAAACTGCCAAAGTTAGCCATCAGGCTATCTGCTGACTACTTCTTGGATTAAGACATTCTTCTCAAATTGTTTATAGGCTGCTCCCCTCCCTTTCTGCTCAAATCCGGACCTCTGGTTTTTAAATTACATACTGTGTTAGGCATCTTATCCCACCAATCCATGAGATCTTTTCTCTGCCCTCTTGGTTTCCTTTCATTCTAGAATAGATGGGTGCCATATGACTAATCTACTGACACAATTCGTTTCTTGCAAACCTGTATCATTTTAGTGGTTTTCTACTGCACCTTTCTAATCTTAGCAATATTCCTCCCATAACAATAGAGCCGTCCTCTCGCGCGCGGCGCTCAGAAAGGGCTCTCATCAGTGTGCTTGACACTGCTGGAATAGCTTCAGTGGATTTAAACATCAGGCCTATATACCCAAAGAGCTTGCTTGGCTTTCTGACAGCTGCCTAGCATGGTGCAGATGGTTTTAGTTTATTCCCCATTTACCACCAAATGATTTCCCCCTTAAAATTAATAGAAGAAAAATATTTGGAAAGTGATAGCTGGTTGTTAGATATTACTTTTAGTGTTCCTGTTCATATTTTTCTTTTCTTTCTTTTCTTTCCCGTATGCGCCTTGTTCTTGTGATCTTGCAGGGTTTTAAAGTTATGATTCAGCAAAGCGCTGAAGGTGAGAGCACGGCCCTGCCCATGCCACGGCCACCGCTGCAGCCAGAACCTCCTCCCCGATGTGCCTTCTGGTGGGGTGCTCAGCTTGGTCACCTCCACGACAGCACCCCAGCTCTGGGGTCACCATCACGTTCAGGATGTGGAGGAGGTGGTGCACGTGGTGCTGGGAGCGGCACAGGGGTGGGCTGTAGCCGGGGGTCGGTGCTGTCCTCGTGTTGGCCGTGGACATGATTTTGGGATGCAGCATGGGGATGAGGGAGGTTTTCAAAGGGGGGTACAAAGAAACCCCCCATTGTCTGTGGTTTATTGCTTTTGGGGACATCCAGCCTCTCAATCCAGACCATCCCAAGGCTGGAGAGGAGGCTTTTGATTCATACAGAATTGATAGCGTCTATTGAAATTAATTCCACATGGGGAAGTAAGCACTGTCTCCACATAGTAACACCCAGTGTGGCGTATACTGCCGAGTTCAGGCTCTGACTCCAAAAATGCTTGAAGGCAGAACATATGTTTTGGGGGGTTTTGAAGATACCACAACCCATGAGATATCTAAGGCAGCATGAACGTGTTTCGTGCAACACATGATTGCAAAAAAATAAAAAATCTCAGAAGGCTTGAAACTTTTCTCATACATATTGCACTCAAATGAGTGTAGCTGTGGTTTCTGCAGGGTCATTCTTCATTTACCCTTGTATAATGAGAATACGCCTTTGACTTCTAACTGGATCTCATTGGGATCTAATCTAGGCGTTCAGATGGGCCTTAGAGCAGCTGCCCCCAGCTCCAGGGAAGCGTTGTTAGATGTTACCTCTGCTGCTCCCGTGCATCTCCCCTCTCCTCCTTTCAGTCGAGGAGGCTCTGAAAGTGTTTTGGCCTGAGTTTGACAGGCCAACTTCTTCAGTGGCGTAAGGCAGAGAGGTTTCATTGATTTCCCAGAGCTACACAGATTCACACCATCTGGGAAGCTGACACAAAGGATTTACAGTGAAAAAGGTACATCATATTTTTATTATTTCCTGATGTTGCTTTATTGTCATGACATCACGTTCTGGACAATGATAATTCAAAAGCCTCCTTTTATAGTCTTTTTACTGGGCTGCCTAGGTGGAGGTTTAGGCTCCGTTCAAAGGCTCGGCTGTGTAGTTTTCACTCAAACTCAACCAAGCACGAGCAGAGTTGGCGCAGCAGGACCGAGCCCAACGGCAGTGTTGATAGAAGCGAACATTGGCTTTAACGAACCAATCTGAATCGCGGGAAGTGTCTGGCATGTTTTGATATGTTTAATTGCGATATTATCTATAGCTGAGGGAATCTCATCAGGTTTGGGCTTGCAGTCTCCCATGCCCTGATGCTGTCATCTGCTCTGAATCAGGAAGAGCAGCACTGATTAACTTTCCAAGCCTCAGAGAAGCTGCTGGGTCTTATTTGAAATATTTGTCCTTGCTATCCGTGACATAAGTGCACTCGCTGAGCAGCAGGCCTCAGCTCAGATGGTTGTTTTCCATCAGATATTTAAAACTTTGAGCATTTTCCCTGTCTCTTATCTTCAACCCACAAGGAATGTGACTGGACAGAAAGAGCCTGAAGTTAAGTCAAGTCATGTAGGTGCTACACACTGCAGTGAGACTTTTTTTTTTTAAGGAAGATAAGGAAGTATGTCTTGTGTAGATGTATATTTTGGCAGGATCACTTGTGACTGAGGACACTTAAATTTTTTAGTCTATACCTCTAATTACCCTTTCTTATTTAATGAATTGTTCCAGGTGATTTTAACTGGAAAGTATTTGAAAAGTTAGAGAAATCAGATTAAGAAAGACCAGAAGACAATTATTTTATATTACACAAAACGCTGTGTAATATATGCTGACTCCTCAGCTGGTGCAGCCCACTTGGCCCACCCATCCTTTGGGAGAGACTGCAAGCTTTGCGTTAGCTCCGGTATTTGTTGTGACCATTGACGCTGTTCCCCCCACTTTTTGAGTGCCGTATCGAGGGCTGGACAAATCATAAGCAAAACACATAACGGTAAGAAAATGTAGTGATAACATGACACGGTATTTTTCCCTTTTATTTCCATGTTTTAGATGTATGTTTATGTTTGTTTGAGGCTTGAACTGACAATATAACAAATGATCATCTCCTTGCAGGTACGTGACAGCATTGTATAGCAGGACTTCAAAGCACGTATGATCTTAGGGCCCCCAATGTACTGGTGGCATCAAAGAAGGGACTGGTGCATGTGAATAAATACCTCCAAGCTTTAAGTTTGAAATTACCCTAGCCTTTGAAGAGTAGCATTCAAGGGACAGGTATGGGAATGCCTGCCTGTTCCGGGCAACGGGTTGTGCTGGCTCAGAGGGGAGATGTCTGTCTATACCGACTCTGTCCCTTTCCCAGTCTGCAGTTTCTGTGAAATTGGGACACAGAACCTGAAACCTATTCTGGATTTTATGCACCTACCCTGTGCATGTGATCAAAACAACTGGCTTGTCTCCCTTTGGGGACACAACTGGAAGAGGAGTGCAAGGGTTAGAGCAATTGCGCATGAGTAGGAGCTCTCAGCTCAGCAATGTAACTGGGAACGACACATACTCCCATTTTTTTGGAGCTAGGTTAACATCACTGCCTCAGCTTCCTGAACAGTCAGTGGGGAAGGATCAGTGATTCATCCCACCCAGCTTAGATCCATATTTTAGGAAGGAATGAATTGCCCTCTGGCTGATGAAAACCTTAGATGAGACATCTAACTTTTAAATGACTAAAGCTTGGTGACACAGAATGCAGAAAACCTGTTTAATTTGGCTACTCTTTTGACCTTTATCTGGAAAAAACCCCACTAACTTTTCATCAACACCAAACACTTAAGTTCACTTTTTATTTACTACTATCCCCCTGCTTCCTGGGGTCAGCCCTCCCCAGCTTGTGGGCGTTTGCCTCAATTGAAACCATGGTGTGGCTGCTCTAGTACAATCCCCTGCACCTCCATAGACTACGAGAGCATCCACTCATTTTACTGATGCTGTCAAAGTGTCTTTAACTGCCCTCGTGCATGTGGTGGGGGAGAAGAGCTTATCCCAAAGGTCTGCACTGCTGGCATTATTGCAGAGCTCTGTCACTGAGGGACTCAGTCCCCTCGGAGCAGAGAAGCCTGTGGACTTTTGCCATTGGGAAACAGAGAGAATCACACACCCAAGGTGTCTGTAGCCTTACGTCTCTGTGCATCACCCTCCTGGCAGTGTAAAATCATGCCTATACGTCTCAATCACCCATTGCAAAACTGTGGGGCTGGTGCAGGTGCATTGAAGTTACAAAAATAAGAAGTGTTTTGGAAGCTTCTCAGACGAAGGTTGGCTTTTCTCTGCTTAGTCACCACTGGACAGTTTTACTGAAATCCACAACAATGGATGAAAGGGAAACCTCATGTAAACCAATGTAATGCTCTATATACAGTACAGCAGCCTTAGCAAGGGAGCTAAAGCAAGGACAAATTCAAGGCCAGATCCTGCAAAGTGCAAAGTCCCTCAGGTCCCAGGGGCAGGATGATCAGCATCGTCTAGAATGAGGCCCCTAGTCTGTACCATGCTTAGTGAGCTTCCAAAGGCGCTTCGGAAGAAGTCCTCATCTTACCAGTAAGGGTATTTCAAAGCGAGTCTGTTGTAAGGCGCAATGGAGTTAGTGTGTTAGCTGTGATAGTGTGGAGGAGGCAGGGAGCCGTTACTTCTGAATGGTTTATTGATCCTTTTCCTCATTTTTAATTTTCTAGAGTAACTCACAGCTATGCTTAAGCAAAGAACAGAATGTTAAGTTTATTAGGAGCTGTGTGTTAGCCTCTGAATTTCCATAAAGTATTTGAGCAGAAGAAAAGCCAGGTGTGTAAATAGCACAGTATCAGCAGCCTTCCATCTCAAACAGTGGGGTGTGATTAGGGGCAGCGGTCCCAGCCTGCTGGTACACTCTGGGATGCCCTCTGCTCTGCTCTGCGTGTGTCCATGTCACCATTTTTGAACACTTTCCCATTTCCAAGCCAAGCAATTAGCCAAAATTTAGGGTCCTGGATGTAGTTTCATTTAGAAAGATAAATCGAGTCTTGTTTGTTAGGTCAAGCAGGTGTTGCTTGACCTAAGCCTGCCTCTTCGTGAGGAATGCGCTGAGTCTGGTCTCCTGAGCAGAGCAGGAACGGAGCGAGGAGCCGTATGCAGCTTCTTTGCTCACAGGTTTAGTCTTTCTAGTCTGCCCTTGGGCCAAAAGCACTCATGCTAAGCTTTCCCCCTACCACACTCCCAGTGTTATTTGTGTCACTCTGTTGCTCCTTTCTCCGCTTCTGTTTTTCTCTTGCTTTTTTCCCATATAATTTACTATAATAACAATAAAATGTCTTTTACTAGTTTCTGTGTACGGAGCAGAGGTTGCAACTTTAGCTGGTCTTCACTTCCATGGGAGAGATTAATTATTGCTAACACTCATCGCCATAAGCAACTCCAGTAAGATTTCACCCAACTCCCCAATGCTGTTTTCTTTACTGCCTCTGTCATTTGTGTGCACCTCCGTATGTGCCTATTTAGCCTCGTGATTTTGCAGGTTTTGGTGTTACCAGGAAAATCATTACTTATCCACGACCAGCTACTTTCAGGGCTGTACGTCCTAAAAGTGTATTTAAGACCTTGAGGTTCCCCATAATGTAGAGTTCAGAAAAGTACAAAGGTAAATCTATGCACTGATCTAAGTCAAGACTTCATGAGAAAAAGGCAATAGTAGAGGTCATCTTTTCCAGGTCAAGGCTAATTGCTGAAAAGAATGGAAACAGCCTTGAAGTTGTTAAGGGAAAAGGGATAGACAGAAGATTATGAATGCTTCCTGTGTTCCATAGGAAATGAAAACGTCCTATTTTCCTTTCTTAAGCCTATTTCCTATTGAAATCAGGAGCTATACCATTTAATTTTGTATATTGGTTAAGAAAGACAGGGACTATTTTCATGTAGCACACACATATAACCAAATCGAGGTGTTTTGTGTCCAATTCTGACAGAAGGAAGCCAGCTTCCATTCCCAGCATGGATAATTAAGTGCTGATGAAGCAATTTAATTCTAAGGATTTTAATCAGAAACTGTAACTTTTGCCCCTATAAAGCTGTGAATAACGATGCACTGAAACTTATTTATGAAACAAATATCCTTATTGGTCTGGATCATGCAAGGCTTCTGACATTCATTCTCGTCTTCTACCCTGTGCTGTGTCATTGCTGGGTTGTTGTTTTAAATACAGCGTAACACTTTGCTGAGTGTGCGAGAGGCACATGTGATAGAGACTCACCAGAAACCTTTGAAAAAAATCTGAAGTACATATATTTTTAAAAAGTGTTAAAAAGATACAGTCACAGTTATGGTCCTGCTGGATAGTTTCACACACCCAAAGACACACAGAGATGCGTCTCGAGATTGTAAACTGTTTGCAAAGGTGAGAGTGAGGTTTTTGTTATGGCCTCCTCAAACACAAGTTCTGTGCCATAAGCTTTGCCACACACGGTGTTGTTTAGGGCAAGACCCCTTTCTCCCTGCCAAGAAGTAAGGTGACTTGTTGACCAAGTGGTACCTCTGAGTGGTGGAACCTCTGAGACTTACGGGCACTAGAGCTGGACAGTGAGGTGGATCTCAAGGGCGTTGCTAGTAACACAAGAACAGCCATATGCGGTCCTGCTTTTCTCCTGCTTTTTTCCTGCTCTGGGGAGACCAAAAGTCTGGATCGCAGGGGGAGATGCCAGCGGGTGACATTCCCCAGGCCTTGGATCTCACTGAAGTTACTGTATATTTGTTGGGATATAAATGCCAAACCTAAACCATCCCAAACTGAGCACATTATGAACCTTTGGCAAAAACAGTCTTTTAACAGCGCCTTAGAAAGAGATTAATTTGTCTTGGCCCCAAGCGCAGCTGCAGTCTAGGAGTGGTAATTCATTGTAAACACCTTTAGAGCATGTCAGGCCTCATAAACCCCCTATCTTAGACTATGATGTAGCTTTAAAGACAATACTCTGCAGTTATGTTGGGCCAAAGTAACTCCTTCTATGCATCTGCTGAGCTGATTTGTTTTCAAATGTTGATTTAAATTTTAGTTTTTATTATGTGATATTGCTAAAACTATGGTTTTATGGCAAATGTGTTCCAATGCAATAAAAATGTGCTTATTTTTCTGCCTACTCCCTGAACTAAGAATAAAATGCCTTAAGGGACTATATATATTTAATAGATTTTCTGAATTAAAACCCCCTACGATTAAAATCATAATCTTTGGTGGTCCCACATAATATTTTGTAGCTGACATTCATATATAATGTAATGTAATCTTGTTTTTTTGATGGGACTTCTGCCTTTGCTAAGTTTCCTCTCTGGCTAATTAATGTTTCTGCCTGCCATTGATTTTTCAGATCCACCCAGCTTTCATTTGTTATTTTCTTTCACTGATTATTTTAATAGTGAGCCTTAATGTAGCATATGTTTGGATTCCTGCTCCAGTTTTACCCTAGCCATTATTAGCAATGTAAAGCTCCTCCTTTGTATGACAAAGCTAATGTTTTTAGCTGTGCTTAATTGTCCCCATCTTAGTAGGGAAGCACTGTTGAAGACTTGCGTCTTATCTCCTAATGTTTCAATTTCCCCTTTTGCTAGCAGATAAAAGCTGATGATAATCCTGTGCTGCAGGTTCAGGGCACAACCATCTGCAGCCTTATTTTAGCGTCTAAACAGGCAGATTGCTTCCCATTTAAACTGCTACCACATTGGACTGTTATCTTCAGGCTAATCGTAATTACATTCATGTATCTTCAGAGGATGTTAATTACAGAAAGATGCCTTCGTTTTCTTGAATACTGGAACAAGTGCACTGCAAGTCTGGAGCAATAAAGGGGGGGAAAAGCATTAAATCACAGGTCGGAAGGAAAGCAATGAAAAAAATTTCCAATAGGCCAAAAGGTTGTTTGGGTGGGAAAGGGAAATAAAAGGTGGGAAGAAAAAAAAGACACGTTAAACCTTGCTGCCACGTGGAGGTGAATCAGCCCGGAGGATAAGAGCGACAGCATAGCTCATCACACCGATGGAAGGACGTGAGGACGGTCGGAGCAGCAACTCGGCGAGTGCAGGAGCTGCTCGCCGGAGGTGTCCCGGAGCAAGGCGGAGCGCGTGCATGGGCGGCTTCACTCCTCGTGCGCCTGTGAGTGAGGCGGGCTGGCAAGGGGGTCGAGGTTTCCCCGTCACTAGTGTCTCCTAGCGTGGCACACAGCCCGTGGGTCTGGGAGCCAGGCAGGAACAGAGCATTAACCCACATTAATTGTGCTGGCTGTGAAACGTCCAGACAGCAAGGATGGCTGTATTTTTCAGACAATGTACATAACACACAGTGGCAGACGTGTTTGACTGAGCAAGTAGATGTAATAAAGCTTCAATTGGTATTATTTCTGAATCAAGAAGGTGTATAGCAATTGGACCTTTATTTGCACTAAGGGCCATATGCCAAAGTACATTTGTATGTTTAAAAATTAATGTGATCAGGAAGATGGTGGAAGATTAAAAAAGGATGAATTGAGAGACAGAAATTTACGTCCATATAATGCAAAGGTGCTGGGGTGAGAAACAATGCTTAGTTCAGGCTTCAGGTGAAGTTTGAGGTGTGACAAATCTGACTCCTCTCTTGTGATCAGAGGAACACATTGTTGCCATTGCTCTGGATCCTGTCTCTAACAATGACCAGACCAGATATTCTGGTTTTAAAAAAAGCTACGGACAATTAAATTGCTGTGCGAGGCACTGGCAGCACCAGCTTTCAGTAATTCCCCGTCTTTGTGTGGATGTGATGTGATGGGAGTGGAAAGCAAAAGCAGAAACTTAATATGACCCTTGCCACAGGCATCTTGGATAAAGCACTCTTGGCCGCTAGACAAATGCAGGCCTCCATCCTGCAGAAGCCGATTAGTTTTATACACACAAATAGTCCCACTGTGGCATGAAGCGTGCACAAGTTTATTGGAAGATGCCCCGAGAAGGGAAGTGGGAGTGAAGCAAGCTGGAGGAATGACTAATAAGAAGTAGAGGGGAGTTAAGCACAGGGTAGCAGAAGTTCAGCCACTTGGCTGATCCATAAGGTGGGTGGGTTACAGCTGGAGCATCACATCAGATAAAACAACAGGAAGAGCCGAGTGATGGCAACCACAGGGAAGAAGACCACCAGGAAGACCGAAAAGTGGAATGATCCTTTAATACCACCGAGCAGGGTGAGAAAGAAGAGCAGAAGAGGATACATAATGTGATGAATGCAATTACTCACATCTCTGACTCAGGACTGAATGAGTGTTACTACTTAATGCTTTTTTTGTTATTGTGTTTTGGTTATTTTACAAGTAACCGAGTCCAAAGGGAACATGCCACGAAGCTCTTGGGAAAGCAGAGGTTACTAAGCCAAAAGAGATTAGGTGGAGAGTTTGCAAATGAGTGAACACAAAGAATGTGTAAACCTAAACATCTGAGGAATTAATATCTGAACAATTCTTAGGTGAGAGAGGCATGGTTGCAAATACGAATGAACGGACACGCACCACAATCTTTAAATCTCATTGTAACAGGCCAGGGGACCATGTAAGAGCAAATGAAGAGGGGAAGCCAGAAGAATCCTGTCCAACCTGCCTATGACAGCTTTGGAGGGGTGGGTGTTCAATGCAGTTTCCTGAGCTCCTCAGGTTTTGCCCCAGACCGTACCCAGCCACGTCCCTGTCTCTGCTGCTCTGAGTACCTGCTCTTTTTAACCTAATGGCCACATAATATAAACTCCACGAACCTGGATGTGAACTGCAAACTTGCCTAAGAGGAGAAGGCTCATCATCTTGGCGGACCCCCAAGAGGCAGGTTAGAAGCCAGGCAACAAAACCCATTTCAGCCTTGCCTGTGCCATAGTATTTCCTGTCTGGCAGGTAGGATCACTGCTCTCCAGTGCACAGCTTAGCCCTTAGCTCGGCACGGCGAGTCCCACGCCGGGAACAGGTGCCTCACCTTTAGGGGAGCCTCGTAAGACGTGTCCCTCTGCTCAGCGCCCACCCCTGGGGCCCCTAACAGCAAATGCAGTTCTTCTCAAGCACACGCCTACGGTCCTGGGACAAAAAAAAAGACTCCTTGCATGCAAAGCTTTTACAAATTTGGTCACTGTGACCAAACTTTATTACCCATTTTATGGAACTGTGACAAAAGTCTAGGAATCAAACAACATGGGGATCACAGAGGCTATTATGTTTATTGTGCTGAACAGACTGTGATAATCCATTAAAGGAACATTTTCAACAAGCAAGCGATTCGAAGTACAATCATAGACAGCAACTCTACACGAAGAACAAAGCAAAAAGTTAGAAGACACTCAAAAGAAAAAGTAAACTGTAGTTAAACATCTTGAAGCATTTTTTTTTTTCCTGCAAACACACCTCTCTTGCAGAAATGGTAGAAGAGTTAAATGTCCAGTCTTAGTTAGCAGTGACCAATGACAGCAAAGAACAGTCGTATAAAATTTATCTCCCATAAAAATAAACTATATATATAAAAAATTTTATGATGTTCTCACTGATTCAATGGCCACATGCAATTTTTCAGTCTGAAAAAATGAGGTATAGTAGGCCCTAAGAGGTAGTAATGTGTTTTGATTGTACTACAATATATAGAAAATACAAGATTCAGTTCAGAGTGGTAAGTCTCTCGGAGGTTGAAGTGTGACACACACCCAGCGATTATTTCTGTGTCATCCACTGAATACTGTGGTTTTAAAAATGCAAAAAAAACCCCAAACCCCAAAAGGGACTTGCTAAGGCTTGATTCGATGCCCTTTGAAGTCAGCAGAATTCCTTCTACTGCCTTCAAGTGACACTGCATTTGGCCTGTTAGAGCTACTGTATAGCTAGGATTATTTCTCTTTCACTTAATAGTAACGTGTCTAGTTGTAATACTCCGATCAGCTCTTTCTCAGCGATTTCCGTCACTGAACCCTCTGCGGGCTTTCGAGGAGGTCCGCATTTCTTGACACTGCCTCTTGGAAGAAGCCAGTAAGTAGTTATCTTTAACTGCATTTGGCTCGGTACTAAAGCCATACCAACAGACGCCTTCCTGAGAAACTACCCCTGGCCCAGTTATTAATACAATGGTACAAAGTACTGCCTAGGAAAGAGAGGAAGAAGGGAAATAAAACAGAAATAGAGAAAACGAAATAGGAGGAGAGAGAGAAAAAGAACAACAAAAGTGAGAGAGAGGATAATAAAAAACCTCTACATAAGAAGCATTTAAAATAAATCTGGCTGAAACATATTACAAAATCACATTTGTGTAAAATACATGAAAATACTTGTCAAGTATTTTCTTACAATCTACTAATTAATTTTTTTAAACACATATTTGTGATTGCATTATGCAAAAGCTGAGCTTGTTGCTTCCCACCTACAAAGCTTCAAGTTTCTTTGAAGGTTTTTTTTTGTTCGTTTTTTTTTTTAATACGAAAGTAATTTAAAATGTGTTCATTTTCCACAAGTTATTTTACAAAAATAGTTTTGAATTAGGGATTAGTTGCAGTCCTAACTGTTTCAAACGTCTCAAAACTAATGCTGAAAGTAACAAGTTCATTCCATTTAAAGTCTGGAGGTAGGTCTTTGTCAATCGATTAGTCCATTTCTTTAAACAATTCATTTGAGGTACAAACTTGGACAGTAATATTTAAACATTACAACTAAATTTTTTTCTATGTCATGTAGTGTCATTGAAGAAAATTATCCTCACAAACCTATCAGCAATTCAGTACAAAAATATATTCAAGTTAACAGTACATTACACAGAAGTCTAGCAGAGAATAGGGTAAGTACATTAAAAAAAAACCAAAAACAACAAACCAAGAGAAAGAAAAATACATAGTCATGCCGAAACACAATAAAGATATTGCTTCCTTAACTGCAATTAAGTGTTGAAGTAGAAATAAGGGGAAAATGCAGATACTCATGATTATCTACCCAGTAAAAATTTCCTGCATTTAATGTGTATAGCAGCATGTATTTATCAGTCTGTTGAGTTAATTGTAAAAATCAGAGGTAGTATTGAATAGTGGGGTAATATTGCATCTGGTGCTAAAAGTGCTGCTTTGAATGAAAAGATGGAGAAATGCCACTGGCACAGAGGTGCTCAGTGAACCATCCTATGTCAAAATACATTGCTTAAAGTAATGCACGAGCTTAGCTGAGGTACGTGGTGTTGGTTCTTACATCATGACTGATGAGTAATGAGGAGAGATTCAATTCTTTTGAAATACTGGTACAGGACAAGTGGAATTAGTCAAATCTAAGAAAACATATGGATTATTTTTGTTCAGACAAATTCATGATTGATTTTGAGGTACCTTTCTGTATGTTTTAAAACACTTTTCTTGATAAAGACTTAGTCATTAATGACATAAGAGTGTTTGGTGTCAGTCATTTTTGTTTCCATAGAAAACGCCTGGCTCTACAGAAAGCCAACTCTGTCTGGCTTCCTATCGTCCAGAAGACGAGGGCTGTTCATTTTGTTTACTACTACTTCTGCTGATATGTTTGTATTTATAACTATACAACGTATCTTTGTCTTTCTTCCCTTTTGCAAAATGAAAGTACCTTTTTCGCGTTGATTTCTTTCTTCCGATTACCAGCTGAATGAAGTGAAAGATCAGCTTTCAATTTTTTTCCTGAAATAACAGTAAGTCTTAAAAAAAAAAAAATCAAGTACAAGTCTACAAGAAGGTTACAAAAAAAAAAGAGTAGTATCTATCCCTTATCTTTGGTGTTCTAAAACAGGGAGTTCACTAAGTAGGGAGTGGGTTGCTGGAAGTGTTGCAAGGCCTTAGTGTTACACACCCAGCCTTTCCTATTTCAATGCCCATTATAATGACTATGTTACAAGTTTCTTGTTTATATGCAGTGCAGTGAATGACATAAACCTGATTCAGAGCTCTTCTTGACCCATTCACCCTTACTTAGCAGCTCAAACAAACTATTAGTAGGTTAAGAAAAAAGAAAACAGTAATTAAAAGTTGCATCGTTAATCTGTGTCCCCTTTGTGTTACAGCAGTTTTTCACTAAACCTGGGACTGTGAAGGGATTACAAAGATGATTAGTCAAATCCTTTTTAAGGTTACACGATTTTTTTTCCCCCCAGGCAAAAGTGGAAAGACCATGGCAATAGAAAATAAGTGGTCAAGGCAGTGTCTTCTCCCTTCAAAAGACCCAACTGCTGATGAGGTAGAAATTGCATGGTGCGGCCTCCTAGTCTTCCTCTGCAGATTCTTGTGAGGACGTTTCTTCAGTCTCTTCCTAGAATACACAAACACAAAAAAAATAAATACTGTGGCGACTGTGCATCTTAGGCTGGCATCTCACTCTTCTCTCACGCAGCTGACAGTTACCTCCTGAGCTAACAAAATGCCCTCTACAGCTGCTGTGACTTCTCAAGAAGCTACCATGGGGAGGAAAGGAAGGTCCCCCACTCTCCTGTCACCCCACTTTGGTTCGCCAGGCTTTCCTCCTACCCCAGGGGGTGCCACGAAAAAGTAATTTGTGCCGTGCTCTGTCATGGCCCT
The DNA here is from genome assembly GCF_034638445.1 of Ciconia boyciana. Classification (NCBI taxonomy): domain Eukaryota; kingdom Metazoa; phylum Chordata; class Aves; order Ciconiiformes; family Ciconiidae; genus Ciconia; species Ciconia boyciana. Next base: position 38,985,404 of record NC_132934.1, on the reverse strand, counting down.
TGTACGGCCAGCAGACATGGGCTACTAGAAAATGGAAAGCATTTTGAGCAGGCATCCAATGTTAAGAGGGTGCTCTGGGAAGCCTTCTCCTCCTCATCAGCTGTCCTCCTCCGGCCCACCGCTGCCTACATGTTTGACTTCAGCAAGCCTGCCCAAAAGCAATGTTCTTGCACTGCTTATTTAACAAATGTGCAGTACCTTTCAGGACATGGGCAGTACACTGGGGGCATTTCTGATAAAAGGGGCTGTCAGTGAAAAGCTGTTTTTTACCAAATGCTGCACATCATCGCCTGAGACAGCACGTGAAAAAGATCTAGGAAGAACAGGAATTTACCCCCTCAGCCAACTGAGACCTTTTAAGAATGACCAGCTTAAAACAGCTTATAACAGTCTTCATACTTTAATAGATTTGATTTTCCACATGGCTTCATTTTGTCTGGGTGGCTAACTGACACAATTTATAACTCTCTTCCTTTCCCAGGCCACTACAGTACACCATTCAGCAAAGCATGCCTTAAAGCTTGCCTGCATTATATGACCAAACTTCCATTCATTAGTGTTTGAAACACCTCAGCTGTGAAGGGCTCCTAAATGCTACCATGTGTGACACTGCTGCGGAGGAGCGGCATCAAGGAAAAACACTGGGCTTTAATCATAGGCCACTGCTCACTGCAATCCCCTTTCAAAAGGTTTCAACTTCCCCCCCACCTCCCTGCAAGAAAAGGCTGAAAAAAAAAAGCTGTAAATCCAGGGAATAAACATAAGTATAAATGAATGGATGACAGCTTAAAAAATATAACCATAGCAGCATCAAGCCATGAGATTTCACACTGGTTTTGTTTAGTCTGCTTTGGGTTATGTGGGAAATGTGAAAAGCATGAAGCAAATGCTCCCCCCTCTCCCTTCATACCCCCACTCCCCACTAAAGCTCAGGCCTCAGATATTTAAGCCAGTAGGTTTCTACCTCTTGACTAGGAAACAGGCCATGACCCTGGGGTACTCTCTCGAGCATCAGGCACAAAGAAAGATGTAGCATGATCAAAGCCATGGACAGAGGAAAGAGAGCAAAGTCAAGTGTCAGCTGCCCTCTGACCTTGACTTTTCAATTAATATTTAAATTCCAGAAGACACCGATCTATCATGCAGATGAACAATTTCTTCCTCACAACAACTCGTGTCCACTTGTAGCAGGGTTATATTCACAGTGCGGCTGCGAAGATGATCCCCGACTCACGAAACGATTAAGCGAATTTTAGCCCGTCCCTGGCAGCACTGGGGGACCTGCGCTCACACTCCATTGAATCCCATTAATGCGTAATGCATTTTCCCTGCTTACCTTCCCCGCAGAACCGGACTGTGACTTATAACATTTCAGTCAAGAAGAAAAATGGTATCTACAGGCAACTAACGAAGAGCTAATTTGGGCTGCACGTGGAGAGACAGTGCAAATATGTTGGTTTGAGCCTTGGTAATTCAGAACTTGGGATAATCAAGGCAAACACCAGCTTTGCCTCCAAGCCAAGTATTTCAGTTAAAAATTACGACTGTGTGTTCTGTGCTCTTAACATAATACAGGTAGACATGTTTTGGTATTTGACAATGATCACGTGCTTAATTCCTTACAGCACCGCGGTCAGCCCTGAGCTTCTCATTGTTTCCCAGAAGACGGCCGCGCACGTGTGGGCGCAGAGCAGCAGCTCACTTTGTTTTACACTTGGCTTGTCAGGAGACTACTGAAACCTGATGGACTCATTTTCCATGAAGGTGGACTTCCGATCACAGAATAAGAAGGATGGGGGAGAGGCAAAGTATGTGGAAGGACATACCTCAGAGCCCAGCCAGGGTAGCCACAGAGAGCTATTTTTAGTTAAAGAGCTGCCCACTCTAGTGATTTTTACTGTGAACCTCACAATATTTTTTTCCCTTGTAACCCCTGCTGCAGTGACCAAGAAAATGAATGAGAAGCTCTTCCTTCATCTATGTATGTATGTTCATGTAATGAAGGATGAGTTTCTCTCATCTGCATATGTACATGCAAGTGTGTGTACCTGTAGTACCTGGAAGGGTGAGAAACCAAAAATCCAGCTAAACCCCACCAAATATTTAAATAATAAACTAATTATTAAAAAATATTTGAGACTGGCAGACTTCAAATTCACATCAGTCTTGGGAAAGACTTTTTTTTCAAGAAGAAAAGCTGGCAAAGGGATCAGATTGTTGTGCAGCAAAAAGAAAACTTTCCTTCATTAAGTTCATTCCTTGCAAAAGCCTAAGATAGCTCAGTTACAGCCGGGTGGTTTTAAGCCAACTTATCATGTAAGTCCCTTGTCAAGACACAGATGGAGACATGATTGCTGCTCTGAAGTGCTTACAATTCAAACAAAGGGATAATACAAATCAGACATATATGCATGGAGGGACCCAAAGGAAGAAGCGAGTAGAGGTTCTGAAAGAGAAAATGCAGATGTGTAAGGAACAGAGAGGGATTTTTTGCACGGGTGAAAAAACTGGTTGCAAATATCAGGAGGTTGTGCAGCTGTGATCCTCAACCCACCCTTTGCCTCTACAGCACCCACACGCGCACACACTTCTCCCCAAAAGATGGAGGGGCACAGGTGCTTTGAAAACTGTGCACCCCCTAGAAGTTGCAAACCAGCTCTGCTCCGAGTCGGCTCAGCCAGAGATTCACTGAAGTGCACGTGTGGCACGTCAGGGCGCTGGGCACCTCAGGCAAAGGATGCTTTACCATCAATTAGCACCCTCCAGGCACTTACAAGTCCTCACACACCCACCGAGGCCGATGGCATAGCCACGTATCATAGGATCAGTCCCTGAGTCAAAAGTTGAAGGAGAAACTGGGGCTGGAGTGAAATACTTTGTAAGTCCAGATGTGCTTCTGATCAAGTTGAAGAGAAGGGCAAAAATCAAGAAGGAAAGCATGGTCATTAGAGCAGACATTAGAAATCCAAGTCACTCAGTCACAGCGTGATAGCCAAGCAGAGCATAAATTCAGCAACACCACCACAGGAAGCATTCAGCCAAGAAGCAAAGGTTTCAGGTTACATGGCAGCCTTAATTCAGGTTGTTCTCACTTTTTAGGTGCATTCACTGTAGTTGTGGAGACAGAATGGTGACATGTGTTAATTGAGCGTAAATGTTCATCGACCCAGTTTTGCCTTGAACAGCTACTCCCCCGGTTATTTGTTTTCTGCTGCAGCAGGCTGGCAACAGGCTGGGCTAGCAGACTGAGAAGAGAAACCTGAGAAAGCTTCAAACTAACCAGGTCGGAGCCAGCTAACAGGGAAGCCACAGCCACGCAAGACCTCAGGGTGAATAGGACACGGACCTGAAGGGCAGGGTGAATACTCACATGCATAGCTCAGGCTTTACTCCCTGCTGCTAAGACAACATCCCAGGTGGCTCCCCACGCATCTGTGTGCCCCGCATGCACGTATCCTCAGGGGCTGACTGACACAGGGCTGCGCCGCAGAGGCAGTTTTACGTGGCATGTCCTGTCCGTGGTTGTCCCATGCATGGGTACGTTTATCCTGAGTTGCTACAGGTCACAGCGTGATATTAAAAGACAAACCGCAAGCCAGCACCCTGAGCTGTGTCCACCCTGAATTGCTGTAACTGCCCACCAAGCCGGGAGTGATGCTGCTGTCTCTCCCAAAGAAAGAGCAGCAAGAAGGCTTTCTCCGAATCTCCTATGTGCACAAATGTTTAACAGGTCTTTTCTTGAGAGGTATCACTGACAAGCGGCTGGCAGATGTGTACACTGGACTGGAACCCACCAGTGCAGCCCCCTCACCTCTCACTGGTATTGGGTCCCAGCAGGAGAGAAAGGACAGATGTTTCCCAGTGGCTCACAACAGGTACCTGCCCTGAGAAGGGCTACTCTGAGGGGCCTGGCACCACCTTTGTTAGCCCTGATTTAACAGTGGTGATGGTAACAAAAAGGACCAGGAGGCAGGACAGCAGGCTTCAGTTAGAAGTGCTATCTGCAGCCAGTATGCCTATTTGGACTTGCCCAACACACGATTTCAAAATATGACATCCATCGTGGCATCTGGTTGTCTGAAGATAGGAGCCTGGAGCTGTTTTAGATGCCCTGGGTATCTCATCTGGTATCCAGCAGCCAGGCCAGAAGGGTGCTGGTCTCCTGTATCATGCCCACCTGCTCTGTGTGGATGTCTGTGATCCCCTGGGACACCTAAAAGGGCACAGAACAGCAGTGTTGAGAAGTGTGGACCCACTAACCCTCTCCAGAGCTATGATGCTGCATCTCTGCTTTTGAAGGTTGTCCACTGTGGAAAACCAAACTGATGTATACTGCACGAATATGTCAAGTGATCACCACTAGCATGTGCGCTTCATTCCTAAAACTCAGCGGTGGCACCATCCAGAATGGAGCTGTGCAACGAATGACAGTATTTAAACTACAGCATCTTTTCAGGTCAGAGTCACCCTGTGTTCCCAAGAGACTTCTGTCCCATGACATCCTGGCGCAGGTGAAATGTAGCTCTACCTGCCGCCCAAGACCTCCACTTGGTGATCCACATTTGGTTGGTGCGGGCTATTTTTCTGGCAGTACAAGCAGCCAGTAGCAGCCAGTAGCATCCCGGTGTCCTCAAGAACAGACAAGCTAGTTTGGTCTTTGTATGTCCTCTGCATTCCTTTTTTTGGTGGACCCCCACAAAGTGGTCACGAAGATAGAACAATTGCTGGTGTTTGAGAGGAGCATTCCCCCCACCTGCAGAAAGGCAACTCTTTGGCATTTTTGTAAAAATGTTTGTCCTGTTCTAATACCCTGGGGCTAAGCTCCTTTACGGCTACTTCAAGGTTAATTGTCTTTGCCTCAAGAAACTCACTGGCAATTCAGTTTTTTCACCTTCTGCTCATGAATTTCTGAACCGCAGATTTAAAAAACTAGAACCAATTTTGTGAGATGAACTGCAGGATCACAGTAATGCTACATATGGAGCCTCTGAATTTGTCAGAGCTTTTATTTTATAACAAAGTATTAGCTATTGGCACAGATTTTGCTGGCTGCTTTCTAAGCCCGAGAGGGTATGCTTGAATAGATATGTCAAAAAGAACTGCTGACAAGAGCAACTTGCAAACTGTGGACCATTGTCTGCTGTTAACTTGTCTGAAATCCCCTGGCATGCAAGCTAATATTTTCAGAGGAGTCCCTGAAGCCAGTGGCTCCTATTGCAGACGCAGGGGCCCGGGCTGTGCCCAGCTGAGACACAGTGCCATCCCAACTGCTCCGCAGCCAATGCATCAAACCGCTTTAGAAATTCTTACAGCACTAACAGACACACAGAGTAGGTTTGCTCTGCTTGAAGCTTAAGGTGGGATCTGCTGCTTCGAGCTACTTCACCCCCTGCAAAGCACACTGGCGAGCTCAGTGACAGCTGTCATTCAGCAGTAAGGCAAAGTTTAATTCCAGAAGCTAGACTGAGAGCTCAAATTGTTGCAGGTGTTTACTTCACACATCACAATAAAAGGATTTATTAGGGCAGAAGAGATCACCATGACCATATACAGAAAGGCCACACAACTCTTCTTACTGGTGGATTAAAGCATGTTTTTAAGAAGGGCACCTGAGGAAATTATTTCAATAGAGAAACTCCATATCCGAATACATGTAAGTCAATCAGCCCACAAGCAATTTCTGTGCACTGTCACTCCTAGCATGCAAGAAGGAGCACAACTTCTCTAGCCTGGTGGTTAAAAGCACAGTTAAAACCTCTGCCTACAGAGCAGTTCTGAGACCCCCTGCCCTCTCCCAGCGCTGTTTCTGCAGCCATTGACTAAGGCATGGGACAGCCCTGGGTTAGTGAGCAGGCAGGTCCCCCCAGGGAAGCAAAACTCCCAGTACTTAAATGACATTAAAGATAAACAGAAAGACAAACAGAGAGGTGACAGCTGATGGGGCAGTTTTAGGTTGAGATTTAAGGACTGGAAACCAACATTCTTGCCTTAAATGTCTAAGTCCCGATGGACTTAGCCCCTGATGGTTCACCTTGTCACCTAAGGATCTTGGCCTTCAAAAGACTACAGACTTGGCCATAGCGTGAGTCCAATATTTGGATACCAGCAAGCAGCCTTGCTGACCTGCTGCTTAACTTTCCCAATGCCCAAGTGCATGCTGGTGGGCATGTGCAGAGCTGCCTAATGGGAGCAGTCTAAGGGCTGGCAAGTGTCTTAAAGATCATTTTGACTTGGAGATGTCCTCAAAGTTTTCATGCTCAGGAAGGCAATGCACGACAGACAGCAAGAATAAGACTTATCTTTGAGTGTGTATGTACGCAATAGCACTGGTTTGGAAACTCACATGCAGACTTGTTTTGAAATCCCTATGCTCTCTGATTTGAAGCAGATACTTCAAGCTGGGTTTTCTACCTTCTAGGAAGAAGCCTATGCACCAAGCTGTTATGCACAGAGGATGCATCTTTCTTCTGTTGAAGTCACTCCACTTTTATATAAATGATCAAATATTCTGTGAGGGATGGAAAGGGAGCAGAGAGAATAAAGCAAAACATTGATGCTGTCCTGCAGTTGACCAGCCTGTGGCTTTTGAGCTGCATAGTTAGTAAGCAAATTAAGGATGTCCTCTCCTTTCACTGCTGGAACAACACTGCTTGACTAGCAAAAAGGCTGCTCATGGGGATTACTGGATAATCCACATCCCCAGCTGTTGGAGGAAGTGAACTCTGGGGCAGCCAGAGTGAAGTTGCTGGGACTGCGCTGGGACTCAGCTGCTGGTGAGTATGGCCCAGGCCACCAACTGCGGTACAGGTCAGAGAGCTACCATCCTTGCACACCCATGAACCACGCCTACAGATCCCTTTCCTCTGCTGCAGGAAGTGTCTTGCAAGGCTTGGCAAAGTTTTGGTCCTTGAGTAACAGGTCCAGATAACTGGATGGGACCAGGACAGTGCTCAGGAGGATCCCCTCAGGACAGGACAGGACAGGACATTCCTCTTTAAGTCAGAACAGCCTTCTTCAAACATAGATTCAGGTCTCTTCTTCCTGTTAGATTAAGGGGGATTCAAAGACATTTCTCTATCTCCTAGCTTATCTCCCACTAGGAGAACTGTTTGATATAATGGAGTGATAATGAGTCTCTCTGGTTACTTTGAGAGAAAGGGCTTATCTGACACAGGATTTTTAAATCCAGGAGGGCTCACACTGAGAACTTCCAGAGACAGGAATTAGGCTGGCTGACGTTTAGATAACCCTAAAAAGTACCTGCCTTTGGCTCTGCCTCTCAACATCTCCTACAGATGGGCTTAAATGAACCTCAGCTCCAGGTGCCCAACTTCACCATGGATTTTAGAGCAGTCCTGAACTTAACTCAGCAATGAGGTTTCTGTGAGGCAGCAGCTCACTCAGCGCTGAAGCCTGTGCTGCTGAAGCATTTTGAAATTGAGACTCAGCTGTCTAAATTACGTCAGACCAGATTTCTTAAATGCATTTTGGCTTTTGAGTATAGCAAGTGCCTTTTTGACCTAAGCAGGTCAAAACACTTTGAAAAAATCTGTTCCCCATGTGATTAAAAGGAGAGTGAAAATCTCCAGCAAAATCTCAGTACCGGTCAGAAGAATTTTGCAGGAAGCACCATTTAAAGTCTGCAAAGCACAGACCTAAAGTGAAAATGGTGCTTGAAGCAATGGCGGGTGCTGTGCTAACACTGACAGAGATGTATTTTGTCTTGGAGAGCTTCAATCCTAAAAGATGTAAACAGTTCTGGTGGGAAGGAAATAAAATATTAAGGAAAAGAAGGCAGCGGTGCTGTTAGAAACATATACAACCGAGCTGGACTGACCCCAACGTTGAGAAGCTGCTCTTACAAACCTCTTGTGGAGGCTGTAAACTGCAGGAGTGGTAAACTGCTCTGCATTCACACTATGCTCCAGAGCCAAAATCCAGACTGGAGCATAAGGCAAGCAGAGGCTCTAATAATAGTCTCTAATCACGAATATGTATGTCCATAATTAGATGAAAGAGCAAAAAAAGGTGGACACCAATCTTTAAAAATCCTTAGGCTTGTACAGTTCACTGAAACGCTGTGGGTCACTGCATTAGCTCTGCTGTCTTGTGGCAGTGGAGATGGCAAAGCCCAAAAGGATACTGGAGCCCACACAGGTAAACCTGAGGGAGTCTGCCGTCCTCCTGAGCCCCTGTGGTACTTGAAACAGCGTCGATTTCTGTGCATATTTTATGTTGAGTGACAGAGGAAGGACGGCGGTGAAGGTCTCCCAGAACGCAGTAGAGAAAGGAACACTAGGACAGGCTTTGAAACGGAGGTCAAACCCACATTGTTTACCTTTTGTCCCCCCCCTATTTTAGAACATGAAAAGGAGAATAAAGTAAGGCCTGTTAGATTTCTATTCTCCTTTCCCCCTCCCGCCAAAAATGACTGCTTGTTACAGACAGGAAGCAACTGCCAGAAGTTATTCACCTCCAATCCTTTATCACTTAAAAAAGCATTACAGCTGGGCCCACAGAGCCACTGGCAACTGTGGTTTGGGAACAGCTATCTATCTGTAATGATAAATAATAAAATAAAGCGTCTTCCCTTTTGAATCCCAGCTGAGAGATTTTGCCAAGTGATCAAACTTGTCTGAACCTCGGAGCAGCAGCTTTGAAGTAATAAGAAAGAGATTGAAAACCTGCAGCCAAGAGCCGCACACACCTCATTAGGGCCCAGCCATGCGGGAAGGCCGAGCGGCAGCCGCCGGGCCCGGCCCCACGTACCCACTGGAAAGGGGCTGCGGGCAGGGAAGATAAAAGAGCCTTTCACAGTGGAAGTGCACCGGTGACATTTTTACGAGCGCCAGCCAGCCCCGAGGCCGAGGGCTCGCGGCAGCGCGCACAGCCCGCGCCATGTTGCCGCCCGCCAGCGCAGGCCTCAGCGCGGGCAGGGGCGCGGGGGGCTCTGCCGCTGCCGTCGCTCTTCCTCGGCCTCCCCAGGCTCTTCTCCTCCTTTCTTTTGTTGTTTCTGAAGGAGAGGGTTTAACATACCGTGCTCTACCTTCCCCAGGTTGTCCTCAGAAAAGCCCCCCCCCCAAATGAGAAATATATTTCTGAAAGAGAGAGAGCTGGGCTCTCAGATCTGGTTCAGCAGAGTTCATGTGAGACTTTCTGGTGTAATTCAGCTATATGATTTTTTCCTTAAAAAAAACCCCCAAAACAAAACAAAAACACTAAAGCTTAACAGACTTGTAAAATGCTTTTTAAAACGCCTGAAGAGTTTAATCATAGATCTTACCACACAGACACTGGTGAGGCTGTGTGCTGGCAGTAAAGCAGAGTATTTAACTTTGAGAACTGAAGTTCTGGGTTTAATTTTCAGTTTCAGACTAAACAGCAGGTCTGCAGCAAAAGGCAGGGCGACGACTCCTGAGCAAAACGGGGTAATGGAAATGCTTTTCTTGCAAACTGTGCTGATTGTGTAACCATGGAGCACCTCTTTGTGCAGGCAAAAGCACAAAATCAGGGAAGTTTGTGTTGGTTTTAATAAGCTCCCCCCCCGGCCCCTCCCTTTTTTTTACTGCAAAGAATTCTGCTGCTATTTTATTATGTAATGCTGCAGGCTAAAAATATATCCCTAATTTAAGCCATCTTGCCAATAAATCTACAAATACCAGGTAATCCAAAAAGGGTAGTTATGGTTTAATGACATACTCTTCTTGTCATCTTAATATGTTCAACTCCTAAAGGATTTAGAGTGATTCATTTAAAGATTTTTTTCAACTTCTTGAATATCTCCACACAATTTGGTGGAAAGGGCGATAAAGTATGGTCCTCTTCAGCATGCAGCAGCAACCCAACTTTTCAAGCTCCATCTGTGCCGTGATCCGTACTACCACGGGGTGAAGCTTTTTCTTTCTCAAAGCAAGATAGTCTGATTCAAAGGGAGTGGGGCTGCCCAACTTAATAGACAGTGATTATTTCCTTTTGATTATAGAGCCTTTCAGGGGAGTTTTTTTTCCAATTGAACACATCTATATTCTATAATCAAATCAGAAAAGGTATCCTGGTGGAAACGTGTGTTCAAAACATGTTTTCTTTTAGGACCGAGACAGATTTACTGCCATTTATACCTCAATGTTAATCTATTCTCCTCTTCCTAAACATAAAAAAATACTAATATAAATTACAGTTAATGCCTCACTATATAAGACAGTTCTCAGGAGACTATTAAAGCGATGGGCGAGCTGCCTAACATACTGTAACTGTCTCTTTGCTGTTCTGATTTCAGTTTCCAGATTTTGCCTCAAAATAAGCATGAGAATCAGGGAAGGGGAGGGGGTGGAAGCCATTCACTGCCCTGAATCTGATATCTCCCAGGTCCTAGAGCTCACATGTCCCTTCCTTCCAGACTCAAGTCTGGTTTCAATGGAGCTCTCATTTTTCTTCCCACTAATCCTGCCGTGAGATCAACCATTGGTAACTCTGTGAGAAATTAAATACCAGGATGTGGGAAATCTGAGATCTGAATTCGGGCAGAATGTGGGTGATTCATTTTTTTATTTCTCTCCTTCTCTTTTCCCATGGTTGTTGTGTGGCAAATAACTCTCCAAACCTGAGATCAGAGATTGGCCCTGAACAATGTGACTACATTGACAGAGCAGAGGCAAACCAAGAAGTACAATGGAGGTATTATATGCCTTTTTAATATAAGCAACAGTCATTTCTAGAGAGATATTTTGGCCAACATTTTCTGAAAACATTCTGGCATTTCCAGAAATGCCTTACAATGGGATCAGCAGCAGAACTTCATCATGGTGATGTTCACCATCTGCTGGAGCAGACTTCATAAAGAATTTAACATTTGTGGCATTGAGATCCCAATGAAACAGGACCCATGAGGTAGTTTGCTATGGTGATGTGAGTGCTACAATGCCTAACAGTTGTTTTGAACGGCTTGCTTTCCTCGGTGTGAGAAAAGCACATTTATTTATTTAGGTCCTATAAGGATGAACTCAAGACACTTACAAACACTGGACTGCCCAAAGGTTTAGGTCCTTCATGCACTGCTTGGCATTGTGCTGATGTCTGAAAACCTCCTATGTACTCCTGTAGCCTTCAACATGAAGTACCTAGGAGCATAATTCTCACTGCATAGTCTACTAAGAGGCTGTGATACTCCCAAACTTTTTACTCTGTCTATAAACACAGCAGCACCATGCTCACAATATCCAACGAGCAATCGATGACCATGAGCTCTGGACAGCCCCCCGAACAGCAGCCTGTCTGTCACAGCCAGGGCTTGCTGGCTGGGTTGCTTCACACCATCATAGCACTAAGGGACAGCACAGTGACCAAAGGAAGCGATACGGGATGGAAGCTCCACTGGGGAAAATGGTTTTAGAGTGTCTATCATGATTTTATTTTGTGCTGACTATTATGAATCCTTTGGCTGAGTTGTCCTCTCTGAGCTGCAAGGGAGGAGGCACGCTCGTAGGTCCAGCCTATCCATCCCAGCCTTAACGTTTGGCACAGGTGTCACAAGCTGATGGGCTGCCCAGACAGGCCAGATGTCACCCCAGGGTAGCATGGCAGCACTGATTTCAAGGAACTAAATTCACCGAATTCCACAACCGCCCCATAGTGATGGACAGAGTAGCTGTGAAATGCTTCTTATTCTTCCTCTATTCCAAGACTGTTATTTTGGGCAACAAGAGGACCTTATAAAATTCCCAAGATGTCATGGAAACCCCAGAATAAAATATGATATTGACTTCTTATTGCTTCCTTCCAGAACATGTTTAAAGATGTATATCAGTTAATAAGGGCTGAGCATACTGCTCTTTTCCCTAGCCAAATCTTTTTTAATAGTGCTGGTATGCAAATACTATAACTGAGAATCCTAGCAAATTATTTAATAGATAAAAAATGTATTTTCATTGGTCTTAAGTTTGATTTTCACTGTGTTTACCTTATTCCACATCCATTGCAGCATACCTCATTTTTAACATACAATTTGCCACCGAATTTATATGGTCCGGAACTGGCATGGCAAAGATGTAGCAATTTCTAGAAGTGGCTACATAGAAGGTTCATGTCCCATGTTTTTCAATGCAGCAGATGAACTGGGTTACAGCCCTGGAGTATCTATTAATAATATTTATGTCAGGAAATAGGACATCTTTCAGTGACTTCAGCCAGGTGTGGAGGAGCTGCAACGATGCTGACTGTGAAAGATGCAGAGCCTTTATGAGAAGCTCAGGAACTAAGCTCTCAGCGAAGAGCAGTTTCTTCCTGTGCAGCCTTCTGACACACCTCATCTTTGCTAATTAGCATTTTGATCATTTTTGTTGCTGTAAGTCCAGAGGCTGATTGTTCTGGTAGGTTTCAACTTTCTGGATATAATTCTGGAAACATCTTAAAATAATCCAAATTTTCAGGGGGTAGCCAAGTACTGCCTAGAATCCTGTACGTCTGTGAAGTAAGATACCCAAGTGTTAGCAGCACAGACTCTTGTTACTCTTGGAAATCTTGGCCAAAATGCGTAGCATGTGTATGCAAAAGTAGCACTGTTTAATTTACTCGACTGACATTTTTTTAAACACTGTTCCCTGCCCAGCCATCTTCCTCAGTGGTGTTTCCCAAGCACACGTCACAGTCCCTTCTCTTCTGGCTATTGTTAGTGAGATTTCGGTTCGCATCAAATCGGAGCCAAGTTCTGAACTGGATAGGGTACCTCCCTGAACAGCTTCCGTGGGCACAGCCATGGGGTCAAACACAAAGCCACCCTGTCCACAGCCATCGCCTGCCTGTCTCGGGCTTCTTCCCCAAGCAGGGAAGGGAGAGCGAGGAGGTGGGGAAAGAGCAAGAAGGAGCATTGCTGACATAGGGAAATGTTTTAGCTTACCCCTTTGGCCTCCAGCCTTCTACCACCAACTGCTGCGCCTGCTCCGAGTGCCACGCATGGAGCGTCTCAACAGCTGTAGTCCCTGAACGTTTCTATACGCTTTTAGGGACAGGTCTTGCCCAGCACACAAGGAAAGAGCAGTGACCTGAGAGCATGTCTGTATTGAATGGGCAAATGTGTGACCAGCGCTGCATTCAGAAAGCTGCTGCCTGGTCCACGGCTTGTCTCAAGGGAATTAAATGTTGCATATCTGAACAGTTAAAATAACCTTTTTCTGCTCTTGTTCAGAGCTGAAGGCTCCTCCTGTGTTGGGCTATGCCACGGCACTCCTGCTCTTCGACTGACTCAGAGAAACTGGCTGACAAGGACATGACATCTCCAAGCAGCACAGTGCAGCAGGCAAGACTCTGAATCCCCCAGACAGTCCCTGATGAGCCATGAAGCAAAAATATCTTGCTAAATCTGATTCCTTTTTAGTCACATCAAATCATGAATGTGTGCACTCTCATAACTCCCTTATGCAAGACGGGAGCATCAGCACCTCAGTTTTAGCAAAGGGGAACTCAAGGCACTGGTAGACTTGCCTAAAATGGGACTTGCACACTGCAGCGCTCAGCACTAATGGCTTCAAAGGCAGCAAGAGGCTCACCCAGCCCCGTGCTGACCGGGGCACCTCTGCTCGTGAGGCAGCGTATGGGAACACGGGGACAGGCACCTCAGCCTGCCTTGCGGGCCACTGGTACACTAAGCAAGGGGATGCATAATTTAGTCAGCAGGAAATCTTTAACAGACGGGACCATTCAAAATCCTCTTTCTTTTCTGAACTCAGGCATTGCCCAGAAGCACTGAGGCTGGTGCTGCTGTGAAGCTGGGACGCAACCAAACCATCTTCCTCCTGGTTGTTCGCTCAGTGGCTCTTCAACCTTCAAATCATTAGCTGCACTGTGTCCCAAGTTCAGCGAGCGGCAGGGAGAACAATTCTCCCTCGGCAGCCTGGAGCGCTGCTGGGATGAGAAACGGGGCTGCTGCTCAGGTGACCTACTTCCAGAGAAACTCCTGTGGCCACCACGGTCGTAGGAGAAGCAGGCTACCCCTGCTCCCCTGCAAAGCTCATTCCGCTCCCACCCCCCCCAAATACTGGATCCTAGCAGAGGCCATGCAGGGCTCCTAAGTCCCAGGTAACGTGAGACAGGAGCCTGGGGTAGGCAGTGCCTTGTGACACTGCAGCTGCTGGGCAAGTGCCTCTCGCTCCTGCGGTGAAGCTAAGGTGCCTGCTGGGTGCAAGAGAGACCGGGCAGGTAAGGAGCCGGGCATTTTGTGATTTTCTCTATTAAAAACCCACATTCTGCCTGCAGGGAAATGGGGCTACCTGTGTATCTCCTGGTAGATGAAAAAGATTGAGGGCTGGATTACAAACATTATTTGAGTATCTAGTGAAGCAGTGGTTATGATGCCCACTTAAATGCTTAACTACCTTTGTAAAAGCCATCTGCCTGTTCCCTTTGTGCTCTCCATGAAATGGTGGAAATGCTGGGTGAGCTCTTTCTATATTTTTGTTACTGGTAGGATGGGTTCAGTTGAAGAAAGTACTCAAATGAGCTGTGAGCAAAAGCAATTTTTATAAAAGTGATTTTTATAAAATTGATTTGTGGTAATGACCCCATGGCTCCAGTGTTCATTGTGTGAAACTGTACTTGCTGGCAAAGTCTTTGCCATCCTAACACTGAGAGGCCAGCGTGCACCTACCACTATCGTTAAAAGAAACTATAAAAATGTAAAAAAAAATTGCCTCAAAGAGTAGCAACCTGCATCGTCAGATCACTGTATGTATTTCTGATTTTTGACTCTTTAAAAGTGACTGAATATCTGAATATACTCCTGCCCTGAAGGTAATTTTTTCCCTTTCCTTCCTTCTGGTCACATAATGTCTAAACTTATTTGTTTAATTTATTTACAGCGGAATTTCTGGAAGCAGCCATCTCAAAAATGTTACTCTATCATAGTTATGTAATAAATGACAATCATGAACACTTAAAACCTTGGAAACCTGAATCTTACACTGATTTCGGTATTTAGGTGTAGCCTTGTTGAATTATGTTATTCAGAGTCTATTCAGAAGTTATGTCATATAAACAACAAAGTATTTGCTGTCAGAAACACTTGACTCCTCTTCTAGCCCTCATTCTTTAGCACAGCTTAGTGCTTCATCCGTTCATAGAACTGGTAATTGCAACTTCTGTATTTTACTATCTAAAACTGTGCTCCTTTCTTTTTTAGTCATCACACTATTCAGTCTCCCTGTCACAATAAACCGATTATAAAAGAAGACTGAATATGTCTTCCTTTGGAAACCACATCGTGCAGTTGCCACCATTTTGCCTTGGAAGGAGAAAGAAGGTAAGGGCATAAAGCCCAGCACCCTCCACGAGACTCCATCTACTGCATCCATGAAGAAAGCAAGAGACTTTCCTGATTTCCTTAGAATCAAATTGAAACCTCTCCCAAAGCAATGGCAGATCCATTCCTGCAGTTCAGGCATCCACCTAATTTCTTAATAATTCTGGCTGTAGTCCACAAGTTTGATATTATTCTAATTTTGCTTTTTTTAATTTTACACCAAGCAATCCTTACAGGTTGCTTGAAATACAAACAGCAGAACTGGTAGCAATGAAACATAATTTTCAAATTGGAGCCATTTTTCATAAGACTTTCCATGACATTTTTATCCATTTGTTAAAATGATGTTTTCAAATCAGAAAAAATGTTTCCAGAACACTCAAAAGCAAAATCTGGAAGGATTTTGCAAAGCAAAAGTATTCAAAAACCAAAATCAAACCCTATTTTGATTTAAAAGGTTCCACTTTGATCACATCATAATATTGTGAAGCTTTGGAAAAACAAAAATTCCAAGGACACCTATGGGGAAAAGGGTCAATAAAACCAGGTTATTTCATCATGAAGCTATTTATGCAAAACCTCTGACCAGTTCCAATAAGCATCGTCCCCCTGTCTGGCGGTGGTGGGAAGCAGGGCACTGAGCCGGAGGGCCCCGCAGCAGGTCCAGGGCTCAGCCCCACTGGGAAAGCTTTGGGCAGCTCCACTGGGACCACGCTCCACATATGGAGGTGCAGTGAGTCTGGGCTGATGGAGCTGTGATATACACTTGCGTGGCGCATATGCACATGGTACCAAGGGCCTCCAGCGTATGTAAGATGGCCCCTATTGCTGTCTTTGGGAAAACATTCAGCATTTGCTTTAAAAATAACAATAATAGAAGAATGGTAACAGCCTTTCGGAGGATGTTCTGGAGTGGTGTGTATAACAGACATGCAGTTACCCTACTCTGAAGTATAAAATTCCACATACCATTGGAAAATAAAGTTTTGTCCCTCTGGGATCTGACAATTTTCTGACTCTCCATATCAGTAAATACAGAAAAAGTATACGACACACAACACAGCTTGCTGGATGCAGTGGGAAGAGCAATGAAACGCCGGGGCACCAGGTCAACCTCCAGGGCAGAGGTTTTTCAATGTGTCTGCAGCCAAGACTCAGTTGAGTAAGGCTGCAATATTCCCAGCTTGGCAGGACACAAGGTGGCCTTGGACAGTGGCACACGCTCTCTCGGATGTGTATATGCCCCTGCGTGGGTGCAAAGGATTTGCCATCCTCTCTGTGACACTGGAAGCTTCTTTTCAACCTGCTAAAGTGGATCTCTGGAGTATTTCTGCCACATTTCTCTCTGGGATTTCCCAGAAGGGAAAAAAATAAATCCACATGTGGTGGCTAGCACGTATGCAGAATGCCTGAAGCTTGCAGAAGTGCAGATTTATTGCACGGCACAGAGAGGCGACCCAGCATGTGCACCGTGGGCCCACTGGCCAGGGTGTCCCAGCACGTCGGACCTGCCACGCAACCACCACAGGTCCTGGGCTCAGCTCTGCTCACAAAGTCTGCTGCTTTTGGGCTGCATATGAATGTGTGAATCACAGATGTAGCTCCTGGGCTGCAGAGCCTGTCTGACACCTTCAGCATTTACTGTCCTACATTGAGTAGGCATATGTGATGGATGCAGCTGGGGAACACATATAACTTGAGTTTGTGAGTTGTATATATATTATGACTAACTAACATGCATAACTTTATTGATACCAAGACTAAGAAATGAGTAACAGGGAAAAATACAGCGAATCTGCATTTTCTTTCCTATACAAAATAACACTTTTCTTTTTAGCTTTTATTCTTGTTGGGATTTGATTTTTTTTGATGTTGTTTTAAAAGCATCTAATGCATTTAGCATTAGGTAGAAAAGTATACTTTATGGGTACTTTTTGTGTACTTTTTCTGTACACTTTTTTGTGTACACTTTTCTATGTACACTTTATGTGTACTTTTCTGACTGGTACACTGTCTTTCTGACTGATGTGCTGTCTTTCAGACTTAGATATAAAGGATTTGCAAGGATTTGAGATTTTAATAGACCTCCCAAAGAGATTATAAGAAGATTTTCAAAGGGCTGTTCTACACTCACAGTATTTCTTCCCTCCAGAAATGATAAAAATAAAACATGTCCTGTTTCCAGAAAACTTTGATAGCTTTCATGATGTTTTCCTAAAAATATCTATTTCCTTTGTATTACTTAAGAGTGTAACTCCCCCATATGGCTGAGGCTACAGCTGCTACAAATAGCTTAAAAATGAGAAAATGGAGACATTTCTATTTCTATTTGGACTGCTTATTTGCACACCTCAGTAAAAATATTACTACATCATGCTTGTAAGATCTGGCTGTCCATTCTTTGGAGACAGAGCGGATTTCAAAGGAGCGTCTTGTTTTTGAGGTTTAGGCACACATTTATGTGAAGGTGCTAAACTTACCGATGTCACGCAATTAGGCTGGCTTTCTTTTCCTCATTTCCCCAAGGAAGTATGAGAGTATGTGTCAGTGATCATCGCAAAGATGTGCACAGACCACAGTATTTAAATGTTTGTATTAATGATATGGGTGTGTAGATTTCCAGTGGATTTTACTGTTGCGTTTGCCAGCTGCGTGATGGTAAATCTTCAGAGCTCTGGGGATGTTTGAAGATATTGCAGAAGTTTATATAGGCATCCGTATGGCCCTAAACTGGACAGCAGATACTCATAGAGATTTAGAGCATGGCAGAGCCATGTACGATGCTTAAAATCTGGGAAACAGTGAAGGGAACAGAGCTGTTATTCATAAAATGAAAATTTTATCTGGTCTTGCTGTTTCTGTATTTTTAAAAATGACACAAACCCAAGAGGCATGGGTACTAGCAACAGTAACAAGAGTAACGGTGATGTAAACTAACATTCATAGAAATCTTTGAGAATACACCAAAATTCAAGGCACGGCACTCAGGGGTGAAACCTGACCAAGAGTTTCTGCCGCTTTTACCAAGGCAGGCTGGGGTAACCCGCTCACCATCACACAGCAGTTCTCGACTGTAACCTCTTACAGTCCACACTGATGAAGAAAGGATACATTTCTAACTTAATCCAGACTGCCACATGGTAAAGCCATCTGGGAGGATATTTTGAAGGAAACAGATGGAAAAGGAAGAGATTCCTCTGAATGTAGTGTAAGATTTACATTATCCTCCATGAACTTCCATGTAGTCCCCATGTTTATATAATTTATCACTATTTCCTTAGACAGCTCAGATTAGGAAGCCTGCATGAGCTCATGTTCTTGTTGTTAATTCTGAGTCTGAACCTCCCTCCTTTAAAGGGAAATTCAGTAGTGTAAAAAGAATATGGAGAAAGGCAAAGGACTTAAGTGGAACCCAGCAGCATGAAGATCCTGACCGTCCCAGGAACTACACCGTTTTACCTCCTCCTTCTTTCAGCCTCAGGAAGACACTGTCCTGAGTGCTTGCTCACAGCGATAATTTTTGTTCTCTGCCATGCACCCACATCCAGCAAAACTGCAATGTTGTCCTAGCATAAGCGTGGGAGCGGGGCCTATTAAAACCAGGAAGGGTTAAAGACAAGTCAATGATTTCACTGAATATCCCTCAGGCCAGGGATTAAAAAAAAGAAATGTTCTCTGAGTGAAGACATGGCACACAAATAATTTAAAGAGTGTAAATTTACTAGTCGTGTTGTGATGACTGGGGATTTCTAAAAAGCGCTCCCTCTCCTTTCAAGCATTCTTCCGTGCCTCCTCATTTTCTATACAAACATTTCCATTGCTAATGGGAACGTCAAAGGGCCTCCTTTTCTCTCCCTCTCTCTCTCTGTGTCTCTGACCGTGGAGATGCTGCCGAGGCACCGGGCAGCAGCGGCTGCATCCGGCTGGCTGAAACACCCTACGGCATCCCCACTGGAGTCACCGCTTCGGGAAAGAAGGGATGGGAAGATCCATACAGGGAACCCTGGTGCTGCGGTTCAAGCATCTACATCATTTCACCATCAATTAAATCTGTCATTACTTTGTTCTGCTACCAAAAGACGGCGTCCCGGGTCCCCTCTTTGTCCTCCCACACCCCAGCCCAGCCTCAGTCCTAGCGATTTCTTCCTCTCTTGTGCTAGGGCTCGCACTCCATTACTGTTCAAACAGAACACTCACAGGAATAAGTGCCCGGGGAGGTCAGAGACCTAGCGGCACCACACATGCCGTCACCGTCACCGGCTTCTGCCAGGCTAGGCTGCAGGCAGAGCCACCAGCTCTAGACCCCTTTATCCTGCTGACCCCGGTGGGGATGAGCTCTGCTATGTACCAGAGGAAACTGCAACACGAACAGCCTCCCGGGAGTCTTTGCCTCCCAGATTTGGGAGGCAAACCCCTCCCCTGCACAGCAGGGTTTAAGCCTCCCTGTCTCTCAGGTGCCAAGGAGGAGATGGCTGGCTTTGTGCCCACCGGCAGATTTACTACCATGTTGTA
Source organism: Ciconia boyciana (assembly GCF_034638445.1). NCBI lineage: Eukaryota > Metazoa > Chordata > Aves > Ciconiiformes > Ciconiidae > Ciconia > Ciconia boyciana. The sequence continues at coordinate 38,965,603 of NC_132934.1, read as the reverse complement.
GTAGGAATAGCCTGATTGCGGCCGTAACAGTTCAAGGATGTAAGCGAGACCAGGGAGAGGAAATATCTTTTATTAGAACAACTTGGTGTGTTTTGAATTGTGTGGTGTAGTCAGAAGATTATAGATGTAAGTCCTCGGGGACTGACTCTGTGTTTCTTGCATGAGCTGGCCTAACAAAAGACATTGCCTCTCCTTGCAAAACTTACCTCACTTGAAAATACTACTACATTCATCCTGTATGTTATCTCCGCCATTTGGAGATGTTAATATTATTGCCAGTGCCACGGATTCATCATTGCTGCAACTGTATTGATTTCTTTTGTAGAAACCCGATTCCTGCACATGCTTTGGAGAGTTACATCATTTCACCCCTCCAACTCACAGCTAGGATGTTTTCTGTTTCTTATGTAACAGCTCCGAATTCAGATTACAGTAGACATTACAATAACGTACACTGTGCAGTAACGTATTAAAACCATAAGGTGGAAAAACAAAAGTATTATTCCCTTCTGAAAGCAGACTTCTTTCCAGAAAAGCAATGGACCCTTTATGCTCTTGACTCAGTGATCATTCATATTCACCAAGGCAGGGCAGCACAGCCCACGGACTCCACCGGGCAGGGATGGACCTGCTCCCATGCCCACAGGCTGGTGCATATGTAACAAAGTGGCAGAGTTAGGATGTTGGGGTTTTTTAACATGGGGTGGGCTGGGGAGAGAACATGGAGGTGATAATAAACGCACTGTTTGACCAGTTTCATGACACCCTAGCTCGCACTTTGTCCAAGGTATTAAAGAAGAATACCATCCAACAGGAGAAGTTCAAATGTGTTAGTCTTTAAGACGGATCCAGTCTAGTTAGTTACCAAGTTCAGCCTATTTTATTTTGTGGATTTAGAGACTCCTTTAGACCAGTGGGGAGAAGGGTTTTATACGTGTGCCCCCTCCTTGCTGTAAGCAGTCCCCAGTTCCCCACGTTCAGGACACACAGAGATACCGATCACACGCCAGACTTGTACCAGATGTGTGTGTGCATGTGCCTACGTTATCATTGCAAGGTGGCCGCTGCAGAAAGAGGACATTTCTGAGCAAGCACCGTCCACTGCTTCCTCCTCTCATTCCCAAGGGCCACCGCGTGAATTGTTCTGGAGGCTGTGCCTAGCAAGCCAACAGCTGTCCCCCAGCTCATATGATTGATGTATTTCCCTTCATTCTTCACAGTAAAGGAGACCAGTTTAAATACTGAAGAATTATTTCATTTGAAGTAGTCTAAAGAATTTAAATTAGCTTTTCTTACCTGAGCAGGCTTCTTTTGAACCACTTGTTGAGGCTGAAAAGTAAAACAAAAGCACAGTGAGAAACAAAATTCACTGAGGTCACTTAACTGTGATTTCACAGATGCTGGGAAAAATGTTTTCAGCGATAGAAACAAAACACAGGCAAAGCCCACATTCAGAAATGGAGTGACGAACATACCCAGCTCTCACACCCAGCCGCTCCTACACCCATCTATGACCTTGCTCTGAAGTAATTCAGATTACTGTGGATGCAGAGGAGTATGTTAAGTTTGTATACTTAAAACCAAAGTGAAATCTAGTTTAGCATGTTACATCTTTCAGCTCTTCTATGGTACTGCTAGATTTACTTTGCTGCATTACCTATCAGACTGTGAGAATGGCCTAATTTTATAACTGGATTTTGTTGTCTCCATGGATGCTGTCCACTTTCTTTCCACACTCTTTCAGCCGTAAGCAGAGTGTCCTGCTGTGGGGAAGCCCTCCCTCCTGGCCATGAGCAGGAACACAGCTCAGGCAGAGAGGTGAAGGAACCTCATTCCCAAGCCAGGGCTTCCCACTCGACCAAAGCCATCCCTGCCAAAGCCAGTAGGCTAGGATGGGCAGTGGCTCGAGCCGTGGTAAGCTCTGGTTTGAGAGCTCTAGCTGAATGAACATGATGCTGTGCTGACCCTCGTGAGGCTGTTGACATGACTTCACGGATGCCCATCACCAGGCTGGCTGGGCACGTGGCAGGGAGAACTGGAGGCTGTGTCTGCCTGCCTACGTGGGACCTGGCAGCACAGCCACGGGCTTCTCAGCAAGTCTCCCTCCTGGCTGCTCCCACCCAGGAATGGGAAACACGGTCCCCACAGGAGTCAGGAGACGCACCAAGGTGCCAGTACCCTTCATCCCAACCCCAGGGAGGACGAGGAGTACTGATTAAGGAACTAACACAGGCGCATTTAAAATACACCACCACCGCCCAGGTGATGTGACGACCCTCGTGGGTGCTAGGAGCAGCATGGAACAATAAGACCACAGATAAAGGATGAAATCCTGACACCGAGAGCACAAAAGGGCTTTTCTTACTTCAGTGGGGCAAAGCTGCCACCTCCCCCACTCAGGACTTTCTGTTTTCAAAGTATATGAATTGCACCCAATGATTTTCTTCCTGCCCTTCCTTCCTGCCTGTTCCTAATCCCAGCCGCGATTTTAGTGCCTCGCTTGGGCAGAAGCCAACATGCTGTCCCTCTGCATGGCCAAAAACCTAATTTTCATGACAGTGTAGTAGGAAATAACTGGAATATTTCTGAATAAACAGTTTAGTGTAACTGGCCTTTCAGAGCAATATTTCAGTCAGAAGGATCAATGAAAATGTAAATTAAATGTAACTAATTCAATTCAGACTGCCCACCACAAGCGTCCCATTTTAACAAGAGATGCTTTGTTTATTTTCAGTCTTTTTCTAATTCAGCGGAATCCTATTGCTGTTATATTTTTGTATCTGTGCCTCAGGCTCCAAGTTCTCTCAAATAAATATGAGAAAAAACCTATGTGATGACTGGGTCCATCTTTAAACTTCAGGGTGGACCCTCTTCTTTTCCATTAAATTCCCTTGCAATGGAGAAGCTATTACCAAGGCACACATTTTACTGATGCCTTCTCCAGGTGAACTGCAAGCCCTGAACTCATTAATGGACATTTGCTGCCCTTGGACAAAGGAATGGTTTGTTTCAAAGGAATCCCTTGTAATTACAGGACTCATTGAGCTCTTCAGTAATCTGCCACTAGTGCTTTTCCGCTTTATTTTCTTTTTTTGCCTGCTGATTACACCTGTACACGTGTTTACTCCCAAACCACATGAAATCCACAGACATTCTTAGAGGCTGACTGTTTTCTCCTGCTCAGAAATCCCCATATATTTTTGGCCGTGCACTCTGCATTCATGTGACTCTCACACACTGTAGCTCAATGAAATCTTCTGAAAGAGCTGCCAACTCACCAAATTTTCCATGAATTAGGTCCTGACACTTCAATGAGAGGAAAGACAATGTCTGAAACAAGGCCAGCTCTGGCTTTCTGCCTAGTATGTGTCACAGTAATTCTACCAGCTGCCCTTCTACACAGCACTTCATACTTCTCAGACCACCAAAAAGCCCCTTGAATACTTTCAGTGATAGCTGGGCTCGAGCTGCCAGCGTGTTTTCCCAGCCTCTGGCCCCCAGTGGCTCCAGACTGGACCTAGAAAGTTTTTTGTGTGTGTTTGTTTTGTTTTGTTGTTATTTTTATGAATGGCTTTCGCAGGGGACTCTGACTCCAGCACAATCCTATCCAGCCATTCATAAAAAGCAGAGGGAAAATATTGTACTTTGCCCAGTTGGAAACTGTCTCTGATACTGACCAAGGCTTTCAAGAATCTTAGTCATTCAAGACCTTTGCTATCGTAGTGCTTCACGTCAAGAGCTCCCTGGCAGTGCTTGCTTACCGCCGCCTAGGTTTCCAGTGGATTTGGGATCTGGAGTTCAGCACGTGTTACGTTTTCTCCCTTAAATGGAAGAAGCACAGCTATGGAAGCTCAAAAGCAGGGCTCAGCCCCTCAGCCGGTATTAATGGCACACACCACCGACACGCCGGGAGCCGTGCCCACTCATGCCACGCTGAGGGCTCCAGCTTGTGGTGGCTGAATCACTGCAAGTGCCGGTTTTCAGGGGCATTGCTTTTCCTGCGCCAGCCTGGCTGTGTGGGAGAGCTATCTGGATGAATGCAGGCTGGATAAATCCAGCAAGGTCCAGTCCTGCGAGGACTGCAGTGTCCACTCACTTAGGTCACCCCAAACCAGAAGAACTGAGGCACACAGGAATAATGCGGAACTTCCTCAGCACCTCCTTTCCTTTCTTTAACTGCTGTGGACGTGATGCCTTCAGAAACTTTTGGAAACAAACGCCTCAACTCGCTAAGCTTTGTATTCACTGAGTTAAGAGATCTTTTCAGGGCTTCAAAGGAGACACCTCTGATTCAAAAGAGTGTTGCAACTGTATGTTCAACTAGCTGGAAAGAAAGAGAATCTGTCTTGGTTATGGAAAAGACTGGAACCATAAAAAAGCCAAGGACAAGAGACTTTAAAGAGGTGCTTTGGAGCAAAATAAAGCTGTACGCAAGACACAAGAGCTCTGAACTATTATGTATCCCCCCAGGAGCCTGCAGAGTAAGATGGCAGACCTTCTGCTCTGCCAGAGGCTCTCTCACTTATGTCAGTGATCATATGTAAGGGGAGCTTCACGCAACACAGGACTTTCACGTTTTATTTTTATCCTAAGTTTAAAAAACAGCTATTGTACACTGAATGTGTATCAGCTGAAATCCCATACACTTGAAAGCAAAATTCAGGTTTTTTTCCATCACATGCAAGTACAAGTCGACCTTAAGTAGCTTTCTTAAATCTGTATGAGACAGAAAGAATAAGTGACAGTGTTGGAAAAATCCTATGACCATGTCATTTAAATGTCTGTCACACAAGAAAAAATCCAAAGTATAGCAGAATTTGTTTTGCCATGTTTAAACTATTAAGTACGTGAGCTAAGGCAAAAGATAATAATTTAAAACTTCATGGTAAGATTCCTAACTTTGAACAGAAAAAAATTAAACCACCTAAAGAGGACAGTACACAACCCTTTCGGTGGTTTTATCTTTGCTGTAAGTTTCGGATGTTCAAAGCCTAACTGTTTATCTTCTGCAACACACTTCTTCCACTCCTCCTCTGTCACTTCACCCATTTTTTTTTTTTTATTTTCAAATTCTGTTACTTTACTCTGTCAATATCTTAGATGCATCCTTATAGCCCATACAGACACTGGTCAAACAATTTCTTTGCCTTCTATATGAGAACAAAAGAGCAGCCTCATGTGATGAGTCCATATTAATCTTGTACCAGCGGTCAAAAGCTGTATCACCAAATTCAGTTTGTCACACTTCTCATTTGCTGGCGTACTCCTTCTTACCCTGTGACTTTCCATAGCATTATAAAAATAAGGAAGGATAAGGGTAAGTCTATGTCAACTAGTATGAGCAATGCTGGAACACATTTTTAATGGTCAGAGATAAAAGCACTGGTCTGAATGCAAATTATCCCCTGACGGCTGTGCCTGAAACTCCAAGGGCAAGCTGTACACTCACAGTGCTCCGAGATTTTGTGTTCGTGTCTTCCTCTTCAAACTGAGTATTGTGAAGATGTTTGACTGATGCTTCTTGGCAACAGTGATTCTCTGTTTTATTCCCACAGCTTGACACAGACAAGACATTCGCATGGAGGTAGCTCTGCTGGTGAGACTAAATGACCATGATGGAAACTAATAGCCAGTTAGGATGACATTTATAGTGCTGACAGCTCAGTGTTGTGCGGAGATCATTAAAATAATTTCATAGGTCACCCAAACACTTGTAGTTCTAAATTAAAAGATGAGTAAAACCATATTTAGACTTTTTGTCTACATATCCTCAAAAAATCAGGAAGTTCATATTATACCAGTTGAAACCAATATAATCCAAAATAAATCATGTCTTCCAAGCAGTTCCATATGACAGCAGAGTAACTACTGTTCTGCCCTACAGCTTTAATTGGTTCGAGTCCAGCCTTTCCCTCCCTCTTCCAGGACAGAGATACAACGCTGGGACCAGGGACCCACGCAGCCTGCGAGAGCCCTCGCCTCTGGGCAAAAGCTACTTCCAGCTTCATGACCATCAGCAGGGATCCACCCCAGACCGCATGGGACGGTGCGCCTGCCATTCGCTCCTCTGATCCAGGTATGCTCGTGGTTTGCTTTAGAAATGACCTTCCTTTTGAGGGGGTAGCAGAAATGCTTTTTTCACACCATCAGCAGCGAGGGGGGATGCCCCCTCCGCCCAAGCAGGACTGGCTTGTGTTTTGGAAGCACAGGTCATGAATTCTCCTGCCTCCATCGCATGTTTGCAGTCAACTGGCAACCGTGGTGTCTGTGTACGCACATTGCTGTGGGTCATTAGGATCTAACAGCAAAACCATCTGGCCCTTAGAGTTCAAAGGAGATTTCACAGTCCTCTGTGCAGTCTCATAAATGAGGCTAAATAGTAATCTGTGGAGAATTTTGGCAAAATCTGTGGAACTTTTATTCTTTATTTTCTATCCTACTTGGCACTCCTCTGAGTTTTTAATACCAAATACAAAGTCAGGTCATTCAAAAAATATTTATTAGCTTATTAAACTGACCTCCCCTGACTGCTGCTGGAAAACCCTGCAACATCTCAGGAACTGCACCAATAACTTTAGCTGATGACAAAGTAAATAGTACTTCTATTCCACTTGTGGAGGAGAGCAGAGAGCATCAGAGTTTTCCAAGTACACAAAGTGACTTTTAATAGTTATTTAACTGGCAACAAAATTTTTTATTTTAATTGGCGAATTCAAAACACACTGCTTCAAATTACTCTTTTGGTAGCCTGAAAATTCAGGCACTGGCACATATGTCCAGTCAGGTATGTATATATCCAATGGAAGTCACACAATTGACCTCAGCAGGGTTAGGATTTCATACGTTTTGTTTACAGAAAGCTACCTTCACTACAAAACGTCTGTAAGTTGCTACATTTGCAACAGTTTTATGTTCTGAGAGGATAAAAACCATGAAAGAAATGTATTAAAAATCAAATTCTATTTTCTTTTACGCTCATATAACCCATTGTTTTTCAGTTGCTTTGACCCAGCCTTCCTCACAGAGGTAGATTTCCCACTACTACAGATTTTGGTAAGTACAAATATAATGGTTAGAATGCGAAGGGAAAAAACATAATTTTTCTTAATCTGCTAGCTGAACTGTTAGTTCAAGCACAACAATACCCCATTGAGTTTATCAAGGATATAATAAAAATTCAAAGCACAGTAGCTGCTAGTTCAGTGCTCTTGATAGATGCTATTAATTTTTATAATGTTTCAGACAGTATTGGTTACATTTCCATAAAATAGTAGTGCAGCTTATGAAATACTCATTTAATGGGCCTTGTATCTGTGGTTCAATACTATAAGCAAAGTTTAAATTGGCATACTCAGCTAAAATCAATACAGTTTGGCAGCAGGAGGATCCGTTGTTGCTGACTGCTCTTCTTCAGAGTCACCGCTGCTCTGTTGGGTTTCCCTGTTACTTCATTATCATCCATCATCTATTTGATAAGCTTTCCTGATGCATTTTGCTCAGGTTTAGTTCAGCACCCTGTGTATTTTTCTGCTAAAATATTAAGAAGCAATTTCTGCCTTTCAGAATAATTCTAGTACACAGTTCAGCATTGAGGTTTTCTTGATATGCACCTAAGGAAACATGAGCTGGCTCCTTTGCCTGGCAAGCGTCATATGTATCTGTCTATTTATAACTCCCTACACAGACAGACTATTGAGAAAGCCAAATGGGAGGTTCCAGTTATTCTTAGTTATAGCATAAGGAAAAAAACTACATTTTAGTAGACAGAAATAAATGATAAGTTATTTGCAACCAAAACTAAGCCCTCATGATTCAGCAATATAAACTGATCAGAAACTACTTAGCTTTATACTTTGCAGACTTCTCCACACAAATAACTATTGTGCAACCATTTATCTCCAGACTATCTATCTTGTCTGTTTGGATACAGCAACCCCTGAGTTCACCATGCACTTCTCTTGGCCCATGTGGAAATGATTTTTGGTCACTACTAAACAGGCTAGATTTTAATTGATGACCTAGAGGTGAAAAGCACCGTATCACATTACCATCTGGTTCCAACTTTTGTTTTAGAGTCTCCCCTCTCTTCTTGCTCAGGCACCTCCTGCCGCATGGACCAAAAAACCAGGGGCAGTTCTTGCTTCAGGGGCCGTTCCTGGTAGTACCGCTGACGATGGCTGCATGGAGCTGATCAGAGCTGCAGGACTCTCATCAGTGGACTCATCGCTGGACCTGACTGCCAGGAGCTCCCGAATCCCCCGACCCTTGCACTGGCCTCCAGTGAAATAACAGAGTAAATAATAGGGCAGTAAAGTCCCAAACCAGACAACCTGCTTCAAAATCTGCTACTGTTTGGAAAGTGAAGTCTGAACTTCAGTGCTTTTGCTCAAAATGTTGACTATTGTCAGGTAACATTTCTCTTTCTGGCCTCTTCGTTCATTCTCCTCCTCGTTTTAAGGTCACAAAGACCTTAACTCATTCAGTAACAGTGTCCTTGTGTCATTTAGAGACTGGAAAACACGCACAGCCCATTTTCCACAATGTAAGCTTAGACACAAACAATCAAATTCATTTCCAGGCCTATGAAAGTTTCTGCCAACAACTGGCCCAAGCTTAGAGGCAGGGATGGAAAAAGAACTGAAGTGGCAGTGATGGAAAACAAGGGGAAAACTGCTCCACTGGGCAGCCCTGGACTGCGACAGTGTCCCAGCAGTGACAGGTGGCAGCTCTGTCCTCTGCCCCACGTCTCCACCACCGTGCTGCTGCAATGGCCACACCACAGCCTGGAGCTTCATTTCTTCAAGAGCCCCTGAAGGAGGATACTGGTGAAAATATAACATGCACTTCTCTCAGCCCTTGGGCACCTTCACTACCCTGGGAGGTAGCCATTCAAGCTACCTTGAAGGTAGCGATTCAAGCCAAGGAGTCTCAGTGTCCTCCCTTGGGTATTTCCCAGTGGCAGCTTGTGGCATATTTCTTCCGTTTTAGTGCATGCCAACAGTGCTGCTGCCTCCAGGGATTTGCACTTCATGTTTTAGCGAGGCACATCTCAACCAGAGGAGGAGAGCATCAGAGCGACCACTATGTAAAGGCAGGTGCAGGAGAGAACATGACCTGCCTAGAAAACCGGCAGACTTCACCTACAGAAGAAAACAACCCAGTCCAGGTCCACAGCCTGGCTTGCATCCACGCCACCTTTCCTCCTCCCGTATGGGGCCGCCTCTTCCCCACCGCCTCGAGGGAAGAGCCCGTGGGCCACGCTATTTCCTTAACCGCACCTGGGCACCATGGTAGGTGGCAGAGGACAAGACGGTGAAGGAGAGAAGGCTCCCAACTGCACAGCACAGGCAGTGCTCAAGGCCGTGCCCCGGCACTGTTCAGCTCACTGAGCACAGACACAACTCTAGACCCTGTCAGGAAGAGCTATCTGTCCCCTCATCTGCACAAACTGCAGTAAGGATACAAGGGATCTAGGCAGCCTCTTTTGCACAGCCATTTCTGCCCCTTCAGAGACGTAAAGCATCTTGTACAGAGCTTACGTGGTCATCCCCAGGCCCAGCCCTAAACTCCTGCAGCAGCTTCCCCTTCCCATCCAGCCCATTGCCTCTGTGACCTCCCATTGCCCTGTGACGGCTGGGCAGGGTTTTCCTCCAAAGAAAAGGCACGCAGCGCAAGGCAGGCCAATCGACTGTGCCTGGCTGATTTTCTGCAGCTGAGGATCTGGCCTGAGGCACTTCTCTTGAACTTCTTTGTCTGAGCAGATCCATTGGTAGCCACATGGTTGGCTGGGGATGTTTTCGTACATTTGGGATATACAGATGTCTGATAGCTGTCTGTCTATCGAATAGATTTGGTAATTATTACTGCCTCCAGGAGACTGATGCTGCTAAGAGTGTCTGTCAGAGTCCGACCAGAGCCTGCTGACATCCTGGCACAGTTTCATAAAGAAGTCAGTGTCCAAAATAGAAATACATTTTCCACGCACTTGAAATATACCAGGGGCTTGGTGGCGAGTTGTTGTAATTAATCCACTTCCTGGCTTGATATATTTTGGGATCATTCTGGTGCGTGGTATGTTAAATACTGAACTCAGTTCATACTGTTATTTTTTAAATGGTAATCACCTTCATTATGTCCAAAGGTATGATTTGTAGGCACTCCTTGCAAAGCAGAAAAAACCCCACTGCATTGCATTTCTGGTGTGCTTTTACCATTCACTCATTAATAGCAATTTCATCATATGCATCATTGCGAAATCCACGTGACACAGTAACGTATTTTAAAAGATGGCAGCAAAACGATTTTCTCTTTTATCTAGCTAGAACCCACTTAATAAAAGATTGCAAAGTCAAAGTCTACAATATCCTATCGTCAGCCTCTTGACAGCAACAGAAATATGAATAGTGTCTGTGTACACAGTTTCCCTTGGTCTGAAAGAGAGAACGAAGGGGGAAGAGAGGGAGGGAGAAAGAGATTCTGCTCTTGATAATCCTGGTGTAATTTTGGAGTTGTTCTATTTACGTCCCTGGACACACTCTGAATTTAGCCCAGTCTAGTAGAGAAGAATTGGACTGTAATTTCTACAGGACAATTACCTGACTGTCTAGCTGCAGTTATGTAATAGCCTTTTGGAAGCTACGTCTGACCTGAAGATCCTATTTGTTGCTTGGATCTAACAATGTGAACATCAAAGGTATGTGTGTTAGGTATGCATGCAAATCCCCTGCAGCTTTTTTCATAATAGTACTGAAACCCAATACCACATCAAGAATGCAGCGCCTGGAGCACCCTATTACAGCCCCGCTCCCTGGTACAGCTTAAAGTGGTTTCCTTGCTCACAGAGCTCCATCCGCCACTTGGAAAGCAGCCTGCTTTTAAATGTAATGGTTGCTAGGGAGGGCTTGTGAACATTTTACTGAACACAGGTCATTTAAGAGAATAGGACTGCTTGATATTTACTCTCAGTTCCCGATAACTCTTCCATATTTTGTTGTTTCTGTTGCTTAAGTGACAAAAACTGATTTTTAATGCTGCAAAAAACAAAGCGAAACCCTGTCCTTGGCTAAATTCTGCCCTTGGTTCAAACCAGTTGCAGAGTCTACTCAAAGAGGTAAATGCTTCCATTTCCCAACCAGTCATATTTTATTGTGCTTGGAACCTATGCGGTTTGGGACGTGCCAAAAATACACCAGTTGGTAGCATCTGAGGCTAGGTGGTCCTGGCAGCAGAGGTGAAAGCAGCTTGCTGGACGAAGGAGCAGGATAGCTGACCTCCAAATGCTGCTGTAGTTGGCACAGAGAGACATACCCTTTCTGGGAATTAGGTACACTGTGTAGACAGAAGCTTGATTTGCAGCTGAACATAATCCGCCTCCATGAGATCAGGTATTATATCAGCACCAGATCGCTTAACGGCAGCTGCAAGATCATTTTAGCACTGGCAGCAATGTGGCCAAGGATACCCTGATACTCTAGATATTAACAGGTATGGGAGCTACTGATGGTGTGGAGCAAGGTCCTTCTGCTGGTGGTCAGCAGGCTGCTCCCAGGCACCTAAATGTCCCCATGTTCCATGCCTGTGACTCCTCAGCCCAGCCTCAAGCAAGACTTTATCTTGAGAAGAGAGCCAGGGAGCACCAGGGTGTGCCTTGGGGCGAGCCCCACGGACACCAGAGGTTGCTGCGAGCCCATTGCTCTCCCAGGCAAACCCCATGGCCACCAAGGAGGCCACCAGCAAAGGAAGGACAGCACTTGGAGGAGGGGCGAGGAAACAACAGTATAGCTTGGGACAGCGTGTGTACACCTAGGAGCTTCTGGAAATCTTTGGCTGGTAGGGAACAGTGCTGGGAAGTTTTGGTTGTGTTGCACAGTGGGAACGATCCAAAGGGATGGGATGGAGGAATGAAAGCGGTAAGGAGAGATGGTGGAGAAGAGGGCAACCAAATGCACACCACCTTCCCTGCTTGCACACAAATGGGAACGAGGTCTCTGCGCTGCCCGTTATGTGCAAGGAACTGAGAGGAAACACAGAGAAATACCTCATTCGTATTTCTTTTTGTCCACCAACGCACACAAGATGGCTGTATTGTTGTCATATTTTTGGCTTCTTTTATGCTCTTAAAAGTGTATGTGTTACTGACATATTTTGGGGGTTTTGTGGTGTTTTTAAAGAGAGCAGTTGGGAAGTTTGGTTAGAAAGACTGCTTTCAGGCACCAGTGGGTTTTTTAGATTTTAGAATCAGATGTATTTTGTAGGCTTTATGGGAGTGCTTCACCTTCTCAGATCATAAAAAGGAAGAGAGAAATAGGAAGGCCCTGGGACTGTACTGCCTTGGGGAGCGGAGGATTACACCCCTACCCGCAAGCAGAGATACAACCTGCCGTTCAAGGCTGATGACAGCAGGATCCACAGGAGCCCGTGCTCTTCCTGAAGAAGAACTCATGCCATCTCTCAGCACGGCAATCTGTGCAGAAGCAGGTCTGCTTCAGCTTTGTGGTTAGACAGCGCTGGCAGCGGGACAGCCAGGACATTCACTGTTTGTTATACAAGCGCTTCAAAAGAGTGGGGGACAGTGGTGGGATAAGGAGTTGCCCATGCCTCTTCACCTTTCATCACCCCCCAGGAAAGTCTGCTTTCAAGGCTAATTTAGATGCATTTACGTTAATAAATGTGTGGCCTTTTCAGACACGCTTTTTCACTTTAATTCCTGTATGCCCTTGCTGGCACATGCCCTTGGCAATTTGTGGTTATTTTGCTCATTTGGCATTGTACAATTGTCCTTTATTACTGAATATAGACTTTTTTATAGTTAAGCAAACGCAGAGCTCACAAAAGTGATATAGTCTAGCTCCATTTTACCTAGAAAATACTGGGCTTTTTTTTTCTTCTTTTTCTCAGTCAAAAAAGACAATGTTTTGCTAACTGTAAACTCGTCTGCAAGCCCGAAACTGATGATTTCATGAGTCTTCCAGATGCATCATCACAGTTCCAGAAAGCTTCCTGACTGACAAGAAAACCAGGACTTCTGTGAGATCTCCACATCAGGATATTATTAATAGATGTTCTGTACCTCAGAGGGAAACCCCCATTATCACGTAAGCTCCATATGGCTCCCTGCTCAGCACTATGGACGTCTCCTCCCTCTCCTTATTCCTAAGTGTGACAGGGCCCAACCTGTTGGGTTGGGCTTGGTTGAATGGTCCCTTACGGAGGTACTCAAGGTCTCTATGCTCAACTCCAACCATGACCTAATACACGAAGACACTTCTTTCACATCCATGCTCATCCCATGACAAGATCACGTCTGTGCTTGGACCAACTGACAAACAGGAGATCAGATGGGTGAAGAGCAGGATCCACACATCTTTGAAGAGAGAGCACAGTAGAAAGAAGGCTGTTGCCCTCTGCCCATGATAAGGGCCTTCAGAAAACAGGACGCAGGGTAATTTTGCACTGTTGATAATTTTGGCAGGGAGGCTCCAGCCCATGAGCTTTAGTTTAACCAGCCCTGCCCCAGAAAACAGTTAGGTCCATTTAAGATTTTGAACCTTCACTTAGAGCACTGGCCAGTAATATCTGGGAGCGTGCTTTCACCCGGCTGTCTCAGTCCTACTACACTCCAGCTACAGGGCTGCCAATGTCCTGGGGGAGTCTTTAGTGTGCAGGAGTTATGTTCCTGGAAGAGCTTGGGATGCCAATGAACCACAGAGACTTTAGGAGCAAAATGCATAATACATTAACTGATTAGCATCCCCTAGTAACATAAATACAGACAACGACATCTAGTTCCTGAAGACTACAAAACTAATCCCAATCTGAACCTGACCTATTGGTACATAGCAGACAAGGGCAAACTCCAAGCACAAAAACTTGGGAAGTGCCTGGACACCACCATGACGAACACATTTGTCTGTCTCCTCATCAGTATCACTTGTGGTGGATTTTTTTTTTCCCCAAGTACATTTTTCTTAACCCTCAGTGTTCCTTCAGAAATGGAAATCTAACTCATTACCAGATGTCCCGTGAGAGACCTGTGATGCTGTGTGATGGGTCATATCGGTACTACTCCTCAGTTCAACATGGACTTCCTTACGAAAACCTTAAGAATATATATCAGTAACTAAAAACAATCACAATATTTAAATACATAATCTCATCTCTGAATATCCTTTCCACCTCTGCAGATCCCAAAGTGATTTATACACTGGAAGTGACATGTGAACCTTATAAAGGGATCTGTTTCACTCTGCACCAAAATGCAGCCATTTCTGGCATGAGGTCTGGCAGCTGTTTTAACAGCACAAGACAATGTTACATACAGTTGGGGCATGAGGTGAAGAATAGCATATGGAGCGTACGTGGCAGGGAAGGAAGGATGTAATTATCCAAATTGGAATTTGGCCAGGACACTGGGGTCAAAACCCCGACTCTTTTGAAAAGTGCCATGGGAACGCTAATGACCACAAGTGGTCAGGGCCTTGATTTTACATTTCATCTGAAAAACAACACCTCTAATGACAGTTTTCTTGAGTACCATGCAGAGGCATTCATCCTAAGTGAATCAGAAAGAAAAGTGCATCCCAGCACAGCAGCTAGGTGTCCTTGGAGGTATTCATTTTGTTTCCCAGTCAGCCTACATAATCTGAGAGCCCCGGGGACGTATACATACCCCTTTCACAGCACTGGTCTACAAAGAGAACAGGACACCGCTTGTGTTGGATATATTTATCAGAAACTCAGATCACAACCCCGCTATTTTCAAAACACCAATACTCCTCCCATGACCATCTCATGACTTGATTTCTGTTGTCTAAAATGTGAATCACACTGAGTATTTAATCTATGAATGGCTACTAACCAAACAAACAACCTTCCATTGTGGTATTAGTGAGCTACTGCATTCTGCCTGATTGAAGTACACGAACACAGCACTGACTTAAACGGCATTTTAAAAGTCACCACCAGGTAAGCAGCAATAACAGAATACATATAGGTTTTAGCCTACTTCAGATGTGAGGACACACAGCATCACTTTACATTTATTTTACTAAGGTGAAGGAATAGTACTTCGCAATGAGGACAGGCTAGCAGCCTGTCACAGTCACTAATACTAATCAAAGCTCAGCCAGGACACTGTAACTCAGTCATGCATTAAATATCTCAGACTAGAAATTATGTTCATATCTGTTTTTATAGATTTGGAGAGAGCACCTTAGTGCTAAGGTGGCTTACACCTTAAGACTGTTAATTTTTGATCAGTCTTAATTCTTAAAATCAAGTTCAGCAACCTACCCACCCTGAACAGATTCTGCCTGGCACAAAACATCACGCAATTCTCAACAAGCCCCTGCCGCTTCTAGGGTAATTCTTAGACTCTCTCAACTGAGAGCTAGACCTAATAGCAGGTTCCTCCAGGCACTCAAATGACTGTAGCCCTCCAATAGCTCATGAACTGTCTCATGCTGGACTACGTACCACAGCCAGCAGTGGGACCAGGAGGAATCAAATCCTGTGCTACCGGAGACAGGAAAAACCACCCAAGCTGACATTTCCAGGCTGCCCAGCAAATGTTCACCCAGCTTCTCGCTCCGTTCCTGTCTTCCCATGGCACTGCACAACTCTGGGGAAACAAGCAATGAACCCAGCAAGTGAGGCAGAAAGACTCTGGGCAACAAGATTTTCATATGACGTTGGGGGAATCAGGGAAATTTACTGTCTTTGCATTAGATGTTGCACAGCTGATCCCCTCACGTGAAGAACGGGTGCTCCAAACATGGAAGACTGACAAAAGGTGGGCTATGGAAAAGAGGCCCAGAGAGATGAAATGTTTCCTCACAGAACATGTCGGTGTCAAAAATATTACTGAATGCAGGTTTCTTGGAACTGGTCTAGACGACTATCACAGTCTCCATTTTTAAAATATGACTCAAAAGATTATGAGAGTTTGCCACCTGCATCAAATGCCATCCATAGGAAGGAATCCCCCTTTGGCCATAATTCTAAGCAATCTGTAGCGGACCTTCGCTGGCAATGGACTCCGATGGCCCATTCTGCACAGGAGGTCACATCACATTATCACATGGTCCCACCTGGCTTTAGCATCTGTGAATCAAGGGTTGGATACTGATGTCACTACTCTAACAAGGGAGAGCTAGTCTGTCTCGTAGAAATACTGCCAAGATGGTTTCTCCTCCACAAGCATTTCCTTACATAGCAGGAACATGCACGCATGTGTTGCAGAGAAATTAAATAATAAATTACAATCCAGGAAAATTAAAGGAGTTGACACAAAACCCACTAAGACCAGATGTACGTAACTACAAATCTCAAATTTTTTGAACAATCTCACAGAAGTGAACCCAACTCAAATCCACTGGGTTGATAGCGTCAGTAAGGGTAACTGCACGCGGGAGAGTGCACGATTGCGGCACTGGAAGAAAATGAATCTTGGAGGTTCTACAGGGTGAGGCAGGTATTATACAGGTCTTTCAGCTATAAGGTTATATATAATGTAGGAATATGTAGCAACGCCTGTTCAGAAGAAATTTAAAATCAGTTATCAGTCTTTGCTTTAGGTAGGTACTGGTTTTGAATACACTTGAGGAAACAGCATTATGTACATATGATCACATTAGACGGCTTTCACTCAAACGAGATACAAGTGACACTACATGAAGTGTAGACGAGCAAATCTAATAGCTCATCTCCTTTTCATAAAATCAGAACCAAAATTGTGATTTTTGCCAGACAGTAACCAAGCACAGATTGTCCTTTTTCCAAAGCAAAATCTAGTTAACAGAAAGACAGGCATGTTTGCTCCTGATCTCACTGTTAGAAGCTCGAGTGAATGTCCGTCTGCTTTGCTGGACGTACACAAGTATTAGTTAACCTGTCACCCAGCTAATTTTTACTTATTTAATAATACTAATACTATTAATTATTCCAGATTATTTGCTTGTGCCCTTAAAAGCAATTGAACTTAAATATTTTCTCATATTTCCTTTCCATCACTGCTTTTTCTGTAAAAAGAGCATTGCTGCATCTTAACTGCACCCCGTGCGCACAGCATTAAAATAACTCCAACAATAAATACACAAAATCCAAGCCTTCTCTTGCTTGTTGCTTTACTCAGTTTACTATCCTCTCATTGGTTTACTTCAATTGCTGGAGCTCGATACTGTACTCATTTTCCTCGGCCAGTTCATAATATCAATTTCCCTGAAGGTCAGAAACAATACATCAGGAAATACCACCTGCTATTCAGGGATATCACCGGAAATTTGCATTTCCACTTTGTAAAGTGTTATTATTTTGGACTGACAACCTACATTTATTTCATTATCCCAAAGTGTTGGGATCCCTGAAAGCTAGACAGAGAGAGAAGGGGTGTCCTGGCTGGCCTCCCGCTAGCATTTCATGGTCATTAACAATCAAGAGTGAGAAGGCAAACAACTTGATGCTGTAAGATGGGTGTGCTTCACACGCAGCTCTCCCTGTCCCTTCCACGGGAGTACGGGAGCGATACAGCCTCTTTGCCGGTCTCCCCTGCTCAGGCAGCCCTCCTTCGGAGCTGGGTCGCTGCCCGAGTGTGTTCTTCCACCCTCTGCAATCAGCACTGAGGAATGAGGTGGCGGATACAGCCAGGGGATTTGCTCTCTTGCAGGAATACAGGGGGCTTGAGCGCGGTTTCTGCAGGGAGTTGGATGGTTTCCTTCTAGCCTCTCATTCATTGCGTGTGAGAACGTGGCATTTCGGGGCCATCGGCAGGGGAAGGAAAGCTGCCCCGGGTTAGGTCCTCGCAAGCCTTGCCACCTTCACAACAGCGGTAGCGAATATCCCAAAACCCAACTTCAGCCCTTCAGTGCTTTTTCCCCAGCGGGGCATTTTGAGGTGGCCATTGATACAAACTCCTGCAATTTTATTCCGTTAGCGTTCTCAGCACAGCCGTGAGGGGTTGGGCAGGAAGGAGGAGACCTGTTAGAGGGAAGCTGCAATCCTGCAGAAACCTGATGCGTTTTCTACACGACATGGAGTACGTTAAGCTTTAGTAGCCTTCTTCCCAGCTCTTCAAACTCAAACTTATCTTTGGCTGTTTTGTTTCCTCTTCCCAAGCTTACGTTGGCAGGAAAGAGCCATGCCCTGCAGCGCAGAGCAGAGTACCTGCTTCGAGTGGCCGCGGCCGGAGCAGCGAGCGGCGAGGCCGCACGTCACATCCCCTCACGCACGTGCCAGGAAGCCTGTGCCGCGTGAAGTGTCCGGGGAAGAAGGGTATTCACAACCGCCTACCCCCTCTCCCAGTGAGTCCGCCCTGCGGCCCAGAAACACACCTAATGGCGAGCATGAGGCAACCGCACTGAAGGCAGAAATGTGCTTAAAAATGGCTTTATTTGTGGAGGTCTGTCCAAATCCAGCTCTGTGGCTCAGGAGGAAGCGTGACTGTGGGAACTTTCTTGCACAGTTTCTTCTTGGCTGACCGAACACATCCCAGAGATTTCACTTCTGGGAGGAATGCCTTGAAGCGATTTTTTTTTTTTTATGATGAGGGTGTTTCAAGACATATCTCTATTTCAAGCAGCAGCACTGGAGACTGCTGAGGGAGGGCAGCGAGCCTTACTGGCCGGATTAAAGGAAACTTTCTTTTTGGCTGGCTGCACAAAAGGGCACGAAGGAGGCGGCAGCGGAGGAGCGCACTGACTGACAGCTTCCCTGAGTCACTCCCCAGCCCCGCTCACGCCGGGGAGCTGCACCGTCACCACCACCGCCACTGCCACCGTCACCGCCACCGCCAGAGCCATGCCAGCCTGCTGCCGGGGAACTCCACGTTATGCAGAGCCAGGGGTGCCCCGGTGCAGGGGCAAGGCTGAAAGCTGCCGCTACGCCAGCAGGTCCGAGCTGCGGATGCGGCACTGGCACAAGCAGGTCCAAAGCTGCCCAGAGTTGCGTGACCTTGGTTTGCTCCTCTCGCCCAAGAAGAGGAAATGCAAAGAGGTATGAAGTCACCATGCCCTTTCCCAGACATGAGGACTACGGCAAACTAGCTGAGAATTTCCCCTCTGGGGGAATCCTGCCCAGGTATTTGGAGGTAGCAGGCGGTGGGTGTTGATGGTGAGGTCTTGCTGGCAGAGAGAGCTTCGAGCTGCCACTGACTCAGAGGCTGTTTGCACAAGGGCTGTCTTTTAAAACTTCAGACTGATAAAACTAATGACTGTGTTGAGAGGTGCTCATAAAACACTGAGTCACCCCTTATTCAATTAAGGAAGCCGTTACTGATCTTTCAAGGAGGCCTGAATGGGTTATTCCCCTCTACGCTGTGCTGAACTCAGAAATATGAATCTGCATGACACTTTGGATGACCTAGGCTGGCAGTCAGAAAGTTCAAAAGGTGAGGAACACCTCTCAACAGGAATAAACAGTGACGCACATTTGCAAATAACCCTTGCAATTACAATTAGCTGTTTGCTACCCTCTCCTGCCTGGAAGCTTTTGTGCTACTAAGCAGTTAGCTAGGAGGGATGGCAAGAAATGACTGTAAACCAGCCCCAGCCGCCTTCAAGGCCGATTTAAAAATCAGGAGGAGGAGAAATGCCAATGTTTAATATTTAAACAAAAAAATGTTTAATTTTCAAACATTTATGTTCCTTTTATGATTGTTAAATCAATATTAATACAGAATGTAAACCATTTTATAGCCTCCGCACAGGACTCCCCCGTCGCTCCCTTCCCAAGAAGTCTGGTTTTTAGGCAGATGAGCGCTACCAGCAGGAGGTTCAGAAATGCTGGTCCTCATAAATAACTCCAGAGCGAGACCTGCCACCCTTCTTCAGACACACTGCCTAATGACTTCAGTGAGAGTTCTGCCTGAGTAAAAATACCGAGTTTTGGCCCATTACCTTCAAATGAACAGAACAGTTTATTTGTGGTTTGAGGTGCTTCCTCCTGTCTGAACTTTCCGTTTTCCAGGCTGAGCCAAAGAGGTACAAAGGGGGTTTCCCGCGATCCCCCGGGTTGTACGTGCACTCAAAAGGGCTCCCAAATTACTCTCTTGAGTTTTGTGACTTGAGTTTGTACGGGCAACCCCTGCCTTCACTGAGCAGAAGCAGCGGGTAGAGATGGGACGCCTTGACAATGAGCTTTGACTGAGTTGAAAAATAATCTTTCTCCAATGCTAGCCTCCAAAGACTAAAATCTTTCTCTAACATTCTTTAGCCTTCATCCCCTCTTCAAACTATATACACTAAGACGTGCTGCGTTTCTAAAAAGCTCTTACAACCTACAGATGAAAACCAGGACAGTGCAGAAAAGCAGGAGTAGAAACCATAGCCAACGGCCACGCTTCCACCGTTTATTTCCGTGAGTTTGCTGCAACAAGACCATCCAAAAAGCAGTCAGTAAATACTCGCGAGCAAAGCTCACACCAGTCCACTGCATCCTGCAAGCGTCACACAGCTGCCGCCCCTTGTCCATTCACTTCCTCACACGTTTGAACTTACTTCATTCATTCATCTGGGAGAAGGTGCTGTGGTTCTCCCCCCCAGCCCGCTTCCTTTCCAGAGAGCACCCGGGCACTGAGGGCTGCAAAGCAGCCTCCCGGCTCCCCTCCTTAGCGTCCCCCCACTGTGGTCCTCGGGAGGGGGGCACGGGGAGGAAGTGGTTCTGACATGTATTTTACTGATGTTTTAAAGCATATGGTCTGAATGCTCTGAATGCCGTGGAAGATTACTGTCACATGTCCTAACCCACTGCCTATCTGTTGACACAGTATCACCTTTCATAAATTGCTGGATACCATTTTCCCATCAGCATTGCTCTAAACACAGGAATTATAGGCAGGACACAAATCCAAACAACTCTTACATGCTTAATAAAATAAATAACAATCAGCCCCTTAAATGTTTCTCCTTTAAAGGAATTTTCCTTATTTTAGATCAAACACTTCCTTGGGATCTGTGCTAATTTGTAGTTTCCAGTGCCATAAATAACTAACACAAAGGAAAAAAAAAAACAACCATAGCACATACAAAATCAGCCTGATTTATATTTTTGAATTCTAAAATATGTGCTCGTACTGGCACAATTTCTGAATGAATGCAAACAAAGCCAGATCTGCTTGACTGCATCAGGCCCCCTAATGCATACTTAGCATAGCTCCAGGTCAATGGAGCCAGACCAACTTACACCAGTTCAGCAGTTGGCCCGCAAGGTTCACATGAGCGTGCTATCTCCGTAAGTACCTCCTCCCTTCCCTCCTTCTCAAACTTGTGAATGGGTTAATGCCGCGTATCTCGGTACGCCTCTGAACTCTGCAAACTATTTGGATTCGGTTCAGGTCACGCGAAAGCAGTCTGGAAAAGGCACATGCACCTCTGCCACCTCCCCCGCTCCACACACACTTCCACACTGATGGAGAGATAACCTCAGCTTTTCGTAGGAGAACTGACTACGAACTGACTAGTTCGGTGTGGACTATAAAACGTTACATTTTGGATTTTTCAAGATCTTCTGAAGTGAGCAAGTACTTTCAGTTCAAAATTTCATTTTCACCTGAAACCCACTTTTCTGATGAAAATACTTCAACAGAAATAGCCTTGTCAGTAGCTAACAAAGCTTTATACTCTGCTGTAACAGCGCACCTCTGTGTGCTTCTGCTCCTGAAACCTGTGTCCTTCTCAGTCCCTACACATTTCAGTATGGCCTGCAGGTCCACAGATGGAGACTTCACTGACTCAGCCCCCCAAGTGCCCTGCTTTTATCCTCTCGTCACCTAAGCAAAGAGGAGGTTAGCACGTATTAAACCATTGGATTTGTCTGCTCCAAGAATACAGGGGAAGACTAGTGATGTGCTTGAGAGCCAAACGTAAGCCATTTGGGGATGCACCGGACAAAATCAACACCTGGCAGCTGGCCACCAGCCAGGTTTCACTCCAGGGATGCAGTACTGGTGAGAACTGGCTTGCGTCATGTGAGGAGATGCACTCTGCTATGAAGAGCTCCAAGAGGAACCCAAGTACAGAGCCCCTTGGAGCAACCCAGTCGCTCAGCATAGCAGAGTACTGGGATCTCTGTCTGGCTTGCAGTATCATCTAAAGTTTGTACAGGGCCCCTATTGCTACAGTCCCAGACAACTTCCCATACGCTAAAAAATATATGTAAATAACGACTCTCTCACTCTTTTTTCCCCTTCCTGTTGTCTTATAGAAACAGCTTAATTACCACATTGAGTTTATCTCATGTCAGCAAGTGTCATGAGCGTGCACCAAATTCCAGCACATTGGAGCAGCCATGCTCATGCACCATAAAACAACCTCTGCCATCTAATCTTCT
The DNA here is from genome assembly GCF_034638445.1 of Ciconia boyciana. NCBI lineage: Eukaryota > Metazoa > Chordata > Aves > Ciconiiformes > Ciconiidae > Ciconia > Ciconia boyciana. Next base: position 38,943,283 of record NC_132934.1, on the reverse strand, counting down.
AAGATCTCCTTTGGTCACTTCATGTTCCCAAGGTCTCTGAGGAACATATATTTGCACTCTAATCCTTCCATCACATTTGCATGAGCCTCTGTCAAATCTGACACAATAGCAGTCTGGGAAGTGAAATGTTAAGCTGGCAGCCTATGCTTAACATAGGGACTTTCATTAAAAAACAAACACCAAACCTCCGGAAAGTGCCATTTACACCGTATCATGTCAGTGTAGATCACAGGGCCATTAACTCCTTCCTTGTGGGTTTGTCCCGGGCTGTGGTGGCAGTGCTGCCCGGGCTGTCAGTAGTCCCTGCAGAACCAGCCCGCGGGGCAGCCGGGCCACGAGCTCCAGCAGCACAGCACAGCCCAGGCTTTGCCTTGTGGGCACGATGACGGCACCCGTCACCGACACCACATTCTTAGTGGCTCTGTCAGTGCAGTGAGCAGCTACACAGCTTCTAGCATAGACATTTAAAGCCTGAATAAAGATACAGCATGCGTCACCCACTTGCAGCAAGTTTCTAAGTGCAAGACATGATGGTGGTGACCCAGTCCCGCTGCAGCAGCTGTTTGCTCCATAGGCAAGGATGCTGCAATTGCTGCTTATCAGAGCTCTTCGTTAGCAGTCACAGACCGGGGCAAGCAACCAAGCTTAAAACCCTTCTGTTCCTCCGGATCAGGACTTCAGCACATGACCGTTGCCCAGAATTACGGGGCTAATACCTTTATCAGGCAGCTACAATAGTAATGATAATATGGTAACGATATAATCCAGATGAGGAATTAGCAGATGACTTTGATTCCAGGACTGTCAGACCACACCTTTCACATGAACTAAACTCACCTGACAAATAGTTTTTAAAAGAAAGACCATGCATAGTACTGAGCTGTGAAAAACAGGCTGGGAAACACTGACAGCAGTTTTATAACATGAAACAACCCTAGAATTTCCAGGTGAATCTAGTGGATGTTGCAGACTAACAATACCTAAAAAGCTCCACCTAAAAATCCTTCTCTCTCCTGCCTGCAAAGAAGTCCCCTCAAAGCACTGTGCCATCAAGAAACAGGGGGAGTCCAATGGTGAGAAGATGGACTTATCTTTCCTTTAGCACTCTGCCGAGCCTTGGGCCACTTGTTTTGGGGCCAGCCTCCCTATGCCGCGAGCAGCAAGGTTGGTGTTGGTGAGCAAGGTATCACCCATGCAACTGCTGATCCCTCTAGGTGACCACGTAGCGGCTGATGGGAGCTGGGAGCAGAGAGAGAGTGGATGACCTTTCTCCAGCACAGCAGCCTGCAGACACAAAAAGTCTGGGCACCAGTATATTGTGGCACTCCCAGAGCTCAGACCGTGTTACCTCTGCAGCCCCAAAACTAGCTAGAGAGTGCCCCGTGGGGCTGCACGAGGTGTCCGGGGGGCCAGCATCCTGCTTGCGGGTCATTTATTTACATCCAATTATCAAAAGTAGCTATAGAAGCTAAAGGAGAATGGAGAGAAATGAAAAAGTAGATTAGCGCCGTTTGACATCTACATCCTTGTGTTTCAGGGCATCTGACAACCATTAAAGGCCCATACGCCAGACTGAATCTTCCCTCGCAGGCTTCCTTCGTTAATAACTGTCTATTAGGAGACTGTTTGTATCCTTTTCTCGTGCTGACTACTATATACAGGACATTAGATTAGCAAACCCATGATCTAATCCTGTACTGTATATGTATTTTTTTTAAAAAGCAGATGCCTACACGATACTTGCAGAGCGTAACAACTCCTATTCCCTCACTGCCAACCTTAAAATAGAATCCCCTTGCTGAGGAGATGGGGAATTATGCCATATTTTCACATGTGGATAGACAGTTAAATTGTACGCAAAATCTTTTTACTGTCCAGTTCCTTAATTTTGTTATATATAAAAACAGTACAGAAAATTATTGCCTATAAAATGTTTGTTTCTGTTTTAGTGAAAGAAATGTAAAATATGTCCAAATGCAGCCAAAATCCTATTTTTGTCTTATTCTAACTAAAGCATGGCCAAACCAATTTCCTTCAAATTTTAAGGAAAAGAGAAATGTTCTTGGATCTCGGCTGAGAACTTGCGCACTACGTTTCAATCTGGAGAGAATTTTTATGGCTGTGTTATTACTAATAAACAAAGTTTATAATGGAAACATTGACAGGACCTCCACTGAAGCGATACCAGCAAGGGCTGCCGTAATAAATTCAATTAACATCTAATAGAAACTCTGATCTCATCACATGCCAACTAACATTATGCTCGGAATAAAATAAAACTAGCGTGGACTGGCTTCTGTCAGTTCTCGAAGACCGCCATCCTCAAATTCCTCCCGCAGTGTAGCAGGTTTTATAAACCAATGCACCTTCTTCGAATCAACAGAAACTACCGGCCTCCTCTTCATTTAACCAGATTACACTCCTTTAAATCTAGAATATCACTGCTGGATACGCAAGCCCTCAGCCTCCTTACTGAGGTTCTGACTATAGCTGACTTTGGCTCGGTAGCTGTTGAAAAGATCAAACAAAAATTAGCAGTTCCTGTACAACAAAATATTTGGATATTAACCAGAGTTAAAAATCAAGCCCTAGTTTGCTTCCTGCCTGTCGGACATGCTACACTGAACATCCTTTTTAAATTCCACAGGTAATAAAACTTGCACTAAATGAAGCCGGTCTCAGCACAAGTCTGTACTGATGCCAGGCACAGCAATCTCTTTCATGTGTGCTGCTTTGCAAGCACTGAGGCTGCAAGGCATAGGGGTTCATGAAAAGACGCTGCTTTATAGGTTCACTGATAACTTGATAGAGCTGATAATGCAATTATTGCTCGCCGGGAGCCGACAAGGGAAACAGATTTTTGCAGGAGTGGCAGAGTAATGCCAGAAATGAGCAGGAAAAACAAGGCCAGTACAACTCACAGGATGTGAACTTCTGTTTCCTAGACGAGTAAATAAAACAAATCCTTTTCGAAAGGATGTGCCTGTAACCCAGACTCAATATGGCGGAGGTGCAGTCAAGATAATTACAGTGGAATTCAGGTGGGGCTCCGGTGCGTGCAAATATGGCAGCAAAAAGCCTCATGCCACAGAGGCACACTACATTAGATATGTAATATAAGGAGCCTAGTCATCTGTTCCCGATGAGACAGTCTCCAAGGTGGGAACTGGGCAGCAGAGAGGGGAAGGGAGAGCCAGCTCAGAATCGGAGGACAGGCATCCTCTTCCCGCGGGAGGACGGCACCGCTGCCGGCTGCCGCCCTCCCTGCTCTGCCACTGGCGTGCGTTGTGGCACGGCTTCCCATCCCCTTCAGACAAAACTGGCAGGCTCGCTCAGATCGACCGTTTAAACTGACTGAACTAATCCGGCTGATTTTGCTTGGAGCGGATTAGGAAGCGCTCACAGACAGCGCCCGGCGGCAGCTGGGCAAGGTCGGTAACCTCTGGCCGGGAGGCTGTGACGAGCAGCCGAGGGCAGCGACCTCTTCCACCGGCACAGCTGGATCTCGAAGGGGACATCTTCCTACAGCTTAACTACGCGGGGTCCTCCACCACCAGGATGACTTGTCCTCTTTCCCAGGGAAATCCCTCACCCAGGGAATCATTCCCTTCTCACGAGCACACAGCTCTGGAAGGGATAAAGTTTTGCTTTCAGATCATTTTCACTGCTACAGCAATGTGAATAGTCTTCATGGTAATAGCAAACCAAATAAAACACTGAACTGAGGCACAGTGTATGGGTTGTAGAAATTAATAAATCCCCAAACACCCCCAAGAGACACCAGTAAGACCAGGAGGTGCCATTGATATCACCTAGTCTGACCTCCTGCACAGCACAAGTCACAGAGTTTTGCCCAGCAATTCTTGCATCAACATCATAATTTCAGGTTGAAGCATTGCATATCTTTTAGAAAAACATCCAATTGTGATTTAAAGACTGCAAGTCTTGAAGAATTCACCACATCCCCTAAGCAAGCTGTTCCCATGATCAATTGCCTTCATTCTTCAAAATGTGTACCTCATGTGCATGTGGGAACTGAAAACGCAAAGGGTGAGTGAGCCAAGTTCTGGTGCTCTGGCACGAGTGAAGAATCAACCTCATATCAGTTTTATGAGGTTATTATAACTCCACATAAGAGGCTATGCTATCTTTCCGGAAGATCTCGTGCAGAATTGAGCACTGATCAGGAAACATTTTCCCCACTTTGTGAGAAACTTTCAGACTGTGCTTCCTTCTCAAGACTAAAACGGACCTGACAAGTTGCATAATTTTTGCACAAGGTACATGATCTACAACAGCCACCACGATGGTAGGGGCACCATGGCTCTTCTCTGGCCCCCAGACCGGCCTGCTTGCCAAGCAGCTGGGGCTGAAAAGTTGGCTCCTGAAGTTAAAAGAGACCACGGTGTTATCAATCAAAGAGCACGTTTTTCTTCCCAGCTACAGCTCTGGTTCCTCCATATGAACCAAGACAGAGGACGTGCCACTGGCACGTGACTGAAGGGGGATGACTTCGCCTTGCAATCTGACAAATGCCATGCTAAGGGTCAGAGAATTGGAACTTGTATGACCTGGCAGCTGGTATTTCAAGGACTGAGGAAGAAAAGTAATTAAAAGTCCTTTAAAAATAAAACCATCAAAAAAGGTCCATGAAACAAAAACACCAACACAGTGAATCAACTGAAATTTCTCATTTCAGATATTGGTACTCAGTTCTGATCTTTCATGTTTGTTTTAATCACAGACTGATTCATATTTCAAACAGAAAAGCAATTTTTTCATTTAGAAAATGCTGGAACAGGACATGTAACTCTTTTTTTTTGTTCTAATTGAAATAGGAAATTCGTTGAAATGGACCTTTCCTCTTAGGAATTTATAGAATCATAGAATAGTTTGGGTTGGAAGGGACCTTTAAAGGTCATCTAGTCCAATTCCCCCTGCAATGAGCAGGGACATCTTCAACTAGATCACATTGCTCAGAGCCCCGTCCAACCTGAATTTAAATATTTCCTGGGATGGGACATCTACCACCTCTCTGGGCAACCTCTTCCAGTGTTTCACCACCCTCATCGTAAAAAATTTCTTCCTCGTATCTAGTCTAAATCTACCCTCTTTTAGTTTAAAACTGTTAACCCCTTGTCCTATCATAACAGGCCCTACTAAAAAGTCTGTCCCCATCCTTTGTAATAAGCCCCCTTTAAGCACTGAAAGGCTGCAGTAAGGTATCCCCAGAGCCTTCTCTTCTCCAGGCTGAACAACCCCAACTCTCTCAACCTTTCTTCATAGCAGAGGTGTTCCAGCCCTCTGACCATCTTTGTGGTCCTCCTCTGGACCTGCTCCAACAGGTCCATGTCTTTCCTATACTGAGGACTCCAGAGCTGGACGTAGTACTCCAGGTGGGGTCTCACCTGATTAAACAATTTAGTGTTTCTGGATGAAAAAAATAATCCTCCAAAAATTCAAAACCAGCTCCGGTAAACTCTTACCCGAGCTCAACCCCATGCCAGCGCACCTCAAATTTTGCTGCAATTGTAATCGCAGCCCTGCACCTAACTGAGAGAGGATGCAGCTCCTTGCACTCAGTTCCTATTGCTCATGAACTACACCTGTGCAACAGAGAGGAAAAGGAGAGCCAGCACTGCGAACTCATGGCAACAGTGGGACATGGCTGCTCACGGACCATCTGTGCAGAAGCTGAGGGCAGGAGGGCAGCAACGAGCAGTAAGGGACATCCTTTTGTGGGGGAATTAAGTGTTGTGTGCCTTTTGTTTTCTTAACTTGGAATAAAGTCCAAAACAAGCACTTATGTATGCTGTCATCTGTTCTTCCCTTGAAGAAGATGTCAACCCGTTAGCATCACTGGGAACTAAGGAGACAAGTGCCATCACGCTCTTTCTATAACACTCGAAGGTTTTCTCCAATGTAAATCTTATCTCCCACACAGTGCACGTATTCTCCTTCAAGTTTTTTTTCACCTGGAGGAATCAGATCACCCAAAGGGTATGGCTATGGAGAAGACCCTCAGCAGACCCTCATCTGCTGGTTGACTCCATCCAGCAGAGGCAGAGGTCCAATGTCTTTTTTCAGTGAGCTGGAAGAGGCCAATCGGCACATGGAGGCACAGCCTTCCCCCTCCTCATGCCAATATTTCCTATGTTTGATGGGATTCATTTTACTTGAGTCACCACAGTTTTCAAATGGTTATTCTTACCCTTTTTCAGTCAAATACATGGGAAATGGATCTGCAGAAAAACTGAGCCTGTGGCTGGAGACTGACCTCTGGGGTGACCCCTTCATGACTCTACTCTACTCTCCAAGTGAACACTAGAAGGACTTCACCTTCAATCACTGTTAAATGTGACCTCACGACTGTATTTGCCTGCGTCAGTTTAGCTGCAGGCTTATGTTTTAAAGTTCAGCACTATAAAAAATGAGATTATTAGACACAATCAAGAATTAGACTTCAAAGACCTTTAGTCTGTCATGTGTAATTAACATACTGAATCACAATTAAGCCATGATTGGCATTTTATAGCACTAGTTCTTTGAGGACAGCAAAGCTCATTTTTACCAATAGTCTTTGAGAAAAAGACTCCATTATTTAAAGGTACCTCTAATTTCTATACCATTCAAGATATTCTCGGGAGGTATGAAGCATATAATTTCGAATATAAAGTTGCTTTCACATTATTTCATTATCCCTGCGGTATTTTTGGCAATGAGTGTTTTGGAAAGTGAATTTAAAAAGAGAACAAATACAAAATAAAGTTGTCAGTGCACTGATTGGAGTTATGACTACGCATCCTTTAATCATGTGTCCCACTCAAACCATGCAACCCTGAGTCCACATGGCCCAGGGCTGAATCTCCCCCCGTGGGCATTAAACGCTGTAATATGTTTAGTTAATTCACTAAAATGCACGAAGGTCCTTGGACACCACAGTGGTTGGTGCCAAGTAAGTGTTTATAGCTACAGCAACTGTTAACAACGAATCGTGCACTCCAGCTTTGGAAGCTGATACGGAAGAGCTGAGGGGCTCTGGGGCCTTGAGGTCATTCATATCTTGTGTCTCCTTACAGTTAAAGAGACTGAATTTTTGTAAAGCCAGTGCCTTGACTCCTTTCTGCACTCTCCTGACCCTCAGTAGTTGCCAAATTTCCACAAGCACACGCTATCAGGTGTGGTCCCCTGGGACGCATGGCACTTAGAAGTTGGTGAAATACGCTCAACAGGTCCTGGCCATGGCATGACCAAGGCAGGTGTCCCACCAGGGTGTCCGTTACATCCAGGCCAGGCAGCCTGGTTAGCTTACACAGCATGGCAGTCATTCTTACCCCATTTTTCCCTTATTTTGTCAGAGATGCAACCTCTTACTCTCACTTGTTCACATTCATTTTCCCCACAGGCTTTCCATTCCTGTGACTGTCAGCTCAGGCAGCCTTTTCCATCTCCCGAGTACATCAGAAAAACCCTGCCTTCTCCGATAGCTTTGCAATGAGACCAAGATGGGTAGACGGATAGACAGATGGATGGACAAAGGAAGGAAGGAAGGAAAGAAGGAAGATTTGGGGGGGTTTCCCCAAAAGAGCTATAACTCTTACCTCCCACACAGTGCACGTATTCTCCTTCAAGTTTTTTTTCACCTAGAGGAATCAGGTCACCCAAAGGGTACCGCTATGGAGAAGACCCTCAGCAGACCCTCATCTGCTAGGTCACTCCATCCAGCAGAGGCAGAGGTCCAATGTCTTTTCTCAGCAACATGGCACTTAGGGACATGGTTGAGTGGTGGACTTGGCAGTGCTATGTTTATGGGTGGACTCGATGATCTTAAAGGTCTTTTCCAACCTTAACAATTCTATGATTCTATGATTCTAACTAGGCCCAATTACGGTAGATCTCTTATGTTTCCTCCAAGCTAAACAGTTCCAACAGGTGCTTACGGTTAAGACTCTTATCTGAAGAGCTAGGAGGGTTCTCCAGGGTACCAAAAAGAGGAGTTATGGACTGCAATGCCTTCATGTGTAGCCTGCTGATCTACTGCTATGAATCTAAGAAGAGCTCTCTAACATACTCACAGTACCTCCAGCTTTTCCCCCAACACTTTCTAAACACAGTGTTGTTCAGCAGGATGGAAGTGTGAGAAGTTACGTGTGACACACGGAAGACAGCACGCTCATTTCCCTTCTGTCTGATTCCTCCCTCTTTTAATTTTGGAGAGGAAAACGCCAGAAAAAAAATAATTTTGTGGAAAAGGATCAGTTGGCTTTAGGAAATTCTGAAACAAAAACATCTGATTTATGTTTACTTAATGATTCATTATCAGCTTCAAAAACAGATGAATTGACATTTTAGGTAGTGAATGTGAAAATGAATTGGTTTGAAACTGCTAGTTGGAAATCTAATGTTTTTCAAACCCAGAATTTTAAAATTAAAGTTTTTTAAAGAAAAATCTTGCAATTTTTGTTTTTCAAAAGGAGCTGTACTGCTCACCCAAGCCATCAGTGTGACGTTTATCAGAAGGCGTGTGAGACGTTTAAATGAAAGGAGGGGCAGCTCTCATGGCTGGTGGTTTCTGCAGGGAGCAGGATGCTCCCCAGGGTCCTGCTGGAGTCTAGATGGCTCCAGGCTCTCTCGGGCTTTGCTCAGGCAGGGCACTGTGGAGGCTGAGGCTCAGCGTGCCCTGCACAGGCTCTGGCAGCTCAGCTGAACCTTCCCTCAGACTGAGAAAACACTTCTGCATGTCAACCAACCTTGGGCTCAAAAGTTGTCAGAAAGAGCACCGTAGTGTTTACATTTTAATGGGTCCTGTCACCCCACAAAGATGAGCAGAAACAACTTGATGAGCAGAACAAAGATGAGCAGAAGAAAAGATGCACTTCTGTCTTATCTTCGGTTGCTGAGCTTATTTGTTATAAATACAACTACTTTTGTACTACCTCTGTGATCTCAGAATATTACTTTTCACAACATACCTATTATTAGGACAGCATAGCACTTCTTAAAAAGTTACTAGAGAAAAGAACCTGCAAATGTGTTGTCTAAAACACTACAAAGTCACTATTACCAATGGAGTTTAAAAGCAGTGGCAACTTTGGCTTTTATTTTGATATCAAGGTGAGTCCTTCCTTAACTTCTTTTCTTTTCCCTCCTCCCTCGAAAGCCAGTTATTGATGGGAACGAAACCCATCGATGGGAACGAAACCCATGGGAGGGGAAGACAGGAATCAAGGTCTGTGGACATCTCCACCCTGATGGTGTGTAAGACGTCTTGGAGAAACCACCGAGCTGCTAAAGCTGGGCAGTTTGTACAGGTTTACTGAATCTCCTGGGGCAGAGCACAGGCGGTGAGCTGGCCTGCTGCCTCCTGAGCAGAGCAGAGCTGGCAAGATCAGCCACTAAAAATGGTCCCACAGACAAAGAAGAATGTATGTTCAGAAAAGCAAGGGAAGGATGAGGAAAAAATGAAAGGAAAATGGAGGATGGAGGGAAACGGAGAGAGAAGGAGGGAGAAAGAACCACGCTGCCCTACAAGAGCAGCTTTGTGATTCCTCCAGTAATGTTACTCTGTTTTGTTTATCATGAAAAGATCCCATTAATGCTTCAGCCCCATCAAACAGCAGACCAAGTTCATGAATGGCACCTATCAGAGCCCAGGGTAAATCCAATGATTAGAGGGAATTTGCCAAAGGGCCTTTGTAGCTGAGAAAAATGCCTACTCCAGAGAGGAATGTAGAAAATTCCTGGGAGGACAGGCCCTCCTTTGTTGGCAGTCTGGCGGTATTCTGGAGCAAATAAAGGCACACAAAAAATGGGATCTTAGATGCAATGAACATTTGAAGAAAACGTTCAAAGACCTCCTTGAAACATTCACACCTCCCCCCCTTTCCCAACTGTACTAATTCTGTTTAGGATGACCAAACGGGCTATACTCAAAACACTACTATTTTAGGACTACATAATAGAAATGTCTCCCAACAGCAACAGCTTTACTTACTTAGTTTTTTCTACTGCTTTTTCCCCAGTTAAAACTTTTGTTGACACAAGCTTTTAGGGGCCATATTCTCAGCCGGTGCAAATTGCTACAGATCCACTGAAATAAAAGGATCTCCGCCAGCTTACAGCGGTATAGAATTTGACCTCAGATTTAGCACGTAAAATAGAAGAAATGCACCCAAACAAGAGAATGGACCTATAGCCGGTGGAGAAGGGACATTGACGCCCCATCTCTGATTCACCCCACCTTGTTAATGTCTGTGCCAAACAAATATGCATCACCTATGAGATACACGGCGGCAGCTAAGACCGCACTGCAGAACGAAGGATATTCGCCTGGATAGATTTGTCTTGAGAGTATAAACACATCCAGCCAGAAATTAAATTCACAAAATCAGACAAGACAAGCTGTCACTTAGCAACTGAAAGGGACACGACATGTGGGTGTTGATTCATTTCAGACTCGCACGGTGGATGCTCTTTTACTTCTTCTAAGTTAAGAGCTCGTTCATAAGAAACACATTTAAACTAGCAAAATTATACGGACACCCAAAGAACCCAGCCAAATTATTTCAAAGCTGCAAATTGTTATGTAACATTTGTCCGTATGTGCTTACCATGACCTTGTCAACTACATTACAACAATATAGTTTTTGTATTAAAATAGCCCCAAACCATACTAAACGTACAGAGGCGATCTTCTGTCTGCCACAGGCAAGGCTCTAATCTCGCTTACATCAGTGTAAATCCAGCATATTTCCAACAATTTCACTGAACACCAGCAAAAGTGAGATCAGAATTTGGCCCTATGCCTCCTTCCCTCTGTTTTCCTCCAGAGAAAACAAAACCATTTTTTGTTATTTCTTTGGTGTGAAAAATCAGATACAGATTTTATGGCTGATTTAGAAGATCTTATCTGCTTCTGAAATCTTGAGTTGCATAAACTGCATGTAATCCTTACATAAACACATTCAACAAACATGATTTCCTCCTCCCCTCCTCACTTCCTATGCTCTGAACAATCTTAATGCCTTCTTTTTCTTCACAATGCGCACTTAAACACAATATGCTTCCTCATAAACATTGTTAATTACTTTTATTTTATGTCCCACATTAAAGAATTTGCTGTGATGATGAAGGAGTGAAGTAATAATCATGCAGTTGGAAGCAGGCGCTGTAAGCATCTATGGGTGTATGCTGTATCTGTTTGTGTGCGTGTATCTGAAACCTAATAAATACATTATTTGCAACTTTGGAGACTGATACTCTTAACATTTTTCAAAAGGGGAGTGAATTGTTTGTAAAGGTGTTTCCTTTATTGCTCTGCAAATGCTGTTCATTTTACTATTTGTTTTAAATGATCTTTTACTGGTCCAAGGGGATTTACCTTCATACAGCAGCGCAGTGGCAGCGAAGGGAGAAAGAGCTGGGTGTACAAACAAAGCTGGGCTGTGCAGAGCACCACCGCATTTTGCAATGGTGTGTAAAAAAGCAGTAATGTCAAAAAAGCTCTATTCCTCTGTTTTTTAAGGAACTGTCCTGGTTTCAGCTGAGATAGAGTTAATTTTCTTTATAGTGGCTGATATGGGGCTATGTTTTGGATTTGTGCTGAAAACAGTGTTGATAACACACAGATGTTTTAGTTGTTGCTGCACTAGTCAAGGACTTTTCAGCTTCCCATGCTCTGCCAGGTGCAGAAGAAGTTGGGAGGGGGCACAGCCAGGACAGCTGACCCAAACTGGCCAAAGGGCTATTCCATACCATATGAGGTCATGCTCAGTATATAAAGCTGGGGAAGAAGGAGGGGGGGGACGTTCGGAGTGATGGCGTTTGTCTTCCCAAGTAACCGTTCGATGTGATGGAGCCCTGCTTTCCTGGAGATGGCTGAACGCCTGCCTGCCCATGGGAAGGAGTGAATGAATTCCTTGCTTTGCTTTGCTTGCGTGTGCGGCTTTTGCTTTCCCTATTAAACTGTCTTTATCTCAACCCACGAGTTTTCTCACTTTTACTCTTCTGATTCTCTCCCCCACCCCACCAGGGGGGAGTGAGCGAGCGGCTGGGTGGGGCTCAGTTGCCGGCTGGGGTTAAACCATGACAGGAACAAAAGCAACCAAAGGTTTCTACTAACTACAGTCTGCTTTTGACTGAATATTCCCAAGTGAGCTGGTTAGGGGATGCTCTAGCTTCCCTCAGTGTCAGTGGGAGCACTGGTGCTGTCATTGACTGCAAAACTCGGGACAGTACCTCCTTCTCCGGAAGGAAAGGGAGAGTTGGAGTCTCCCACCCTCATTCACATTGGCTTGTTTTCTTCAGTGGGATTCCTTTGAGGGTAAGACACCAAACTGCTCTCACAGGTGAGATGCCCTGAGAATAGGGCCTTGAGGAAAAAAATAAATGGCATTAAGGCAGAGAGGCTGCCACTCAGACACCCCCCGTGCCCACACTTAACACGGACACTGAGCGAAACAACAGGTCTCGAGATGCATCATTCCTCCAGCAAAGGTATACAACACCTGCGGTGCCGCTTAAATACAATGGGAAGTGCAGATACTCAGCACCTTCCAAGGTTAGGCAATCAAAGCAGAGTTAGCTACAGTAAAAAAAGAAATACGCTGAGAGACAGTAAATTCCCTCCAAACAGGGCACATGTCTCCCCAGCATAGTTCTTTAATTGCCATCAGCTGCGTAAATCCTAGGAGCATCTTCTGCAAAGTAAGAATCAACTTAGAAAACCGGTCACTGGAGAAGTATGCAAAGGCTGCAGAACACACGCGCACACGTGTGCGCGCTAACCTTCTCCTGCAACCTTGATTTATTGAGCCTCTGCCTGGCAGATGGCTGACATTTTAAAATAGGCTCCTCCTAAAATTACAGATCTGTTTGTTTATTTGTTTGTTTTCCACGAAACAAACTGTAACAACTCCAGCCATAATCCATTAAAATCCAGGCTAGCAGGGTAAATGACTGTCACTGGAAGTCTGACTTGTCACACTGCCACGGAGCAGCGCGAAGCCCTGGGCTCTTCCTCCCGAGCCAGGGTTACGTCATCTCACACATGCTCCTTTTACTAGCTGGTGTTTTGAGCTCCCTTCAAAAACGTCCACGAACGACGCACTGATTTACTCGCTGTTGTGCACTGTCAGGGTCCCTCCCCCAGGGAGAAGTTCCTGCTCTACCACAGACTTCCTCTGTGTCTTTGGGAAGACGTGTACACCCAGGCATTTAAAGATATTTTAGGAACCTAAAGGCACAGGCAGATGTTAGCAATAACATGTCGGACCAAAAAAAGCTGTGTTAATCCAGCAGCAGACACCTTGGCCGGCTCAGCCAGCAGCACAACCTCCCGCACGAGGGGTGACACAGAGGCTCAAGGCAGGAACGGCATGGAACCACCCTGCATGAGGTGGCCGATGGGTGAATCATGGCAAACACAGACAGTAACACCCCGGTGATTTCTGCTCTACAGGAAAAAATAAAGACTAGCTGTTCAAAGAGGGGATTCGGTTCAGAAGATTTTGAACTCTCCTTTCAATCAAAGGCAGAGTTATTTACCACTGCAAACAACCATTAAGTCCTAAGCCATTAAATCCTGTAGCGAAACAAGGACTGAAGCAAGAAATAACTGACTGGCCTAGATTCAGAGGCTGGTACAGATGAAAAGAGAAGTGGAAAGGCAGCTTGGAGGCATTTTTGCACCCCGTGATTTCTGGGGCTGGTTCAGTTTCTTCGATAGTCTCTTCCAAGGAGTTAGGTACTGCCCATGTCCATGGGAGACCTGCTTCTCCTCCGGTCTCTCGGCAAAGCGACCAGATCCCACAACAGCAAGCTAAATAAAATGGCTGTTTGTCCAACAAACATAAGAACACTTACAGAGGACAGAGAAAGGGTCAATGTGTCACTGCTTCTTTCTGGTTACCACTTAGCACTGCCTTCTTCTGGTTCCCGATTTAGACTGAGAATTGAGAAGGAATTATTCCAATTAAAACAGTGGTGCCAAATCAGTATGAGACCAGGAGGAGGACTGTGGTTTATCAGAGCAGCTTCATGATGGGATTCTTCAAAGGCTCAAAGACGCTGGCACCACTCCTAACACACGCCGGGAACCTCTGAAGCCCTCACTGTCAACATTAGACGCTGCCTCCTCCGCTGCCGCAGCAAAACAGGGAGAGGGCAGAGGCAAAGGAGGACGGGATGGAGGAGTATCTGGTCCTAGAATACTCTGGCAGAGCTACACTTGACATTTGCTCGGCTTCTGGAGCCGTGGCCGGTGTTCGCACCCGGGCTTGGCCGCTCAGCCCCAGCGCGGGAGGCAGGAGGAAGCAGTCACCGCCAAGGTCAGACAGAGGATGTGGCGATTGCCCCTCCGAGCTGCCCCGGAGTTCATCAGGATATGAATGTGTCTGTGCAGGAGCAGGCACTGTTTCCAAAATGAAATCTGGACAGTGTTAATTTATCATGGCTAAGCCCGAGGCCTGAAATAACAGTTACCAGCATTTGTGTTTTTGTATACACTTCGAAAGTTCTGGGTAGCTGAAACTGGCTGGTTTTTTTCAAGAATTAAAGCACTTCTGACCTTCTTTTCAAATACCCTCTGTAAACATAATGAGAGATACAGGCACACATTTACTGGCTTTTCGAAAGGGGAAAAAAGTGAACTGAGCATAAAGCAAACCGGCGAAGAGAGGGCAGAGGTAGCTCCGAACACAAAAGGTCTTGCTCTATTTCTTAAAGGTTCTCCTGTATTAACAGCAATTAGAAAGTTCAGCTGTAATTTCACCCCTCATTCATACAGGACCTTCTCTCACCTTCAACAGGAAACAGGGACTGAGTTAGGAGAGCTTGAACATAATAGAAGCCTGTGGCTGTGCTGCACTGCTGCCATCAATATAAATCTGTCATAAACACACTCAGCGAGGAAGAGGAACTTCCATACGCTGTGGCCCCTACATTTTTGGATGCAGATGCAGATTTATGGCACATGGGAAGCAATAAGCCTTGGAGCCAAGGTGGGCCTTGCGAGCGCGCGGGGCTGTGCAGACTGGCGTTCCTCGACTGAGCTGCGCTGCCAGAACTGCATTTGTGGCCACCTCCTGCCGGACGAGGGAGCTGGGTCAAGGTAAGGCTAAGGAGATGGTCTCATTGCTTTCACAACAAGGCGGTCTACAAAAGGAAAAGTCACAATTTTTAAGCTGGAATTGATTTGTTACATGGTCTTCAAACTGCTGCCCTGCACCTCCATGCATATTAAATGACATCTTCTGTTTCTTTCACTCCTACGTGGGATGGGAATGGGTCACGCATGCAACCCAGGGCTAAGGGGCCATCCTCTATAAGGAAAGGTGGAAGAATCAGGCCCACAAAGCCATCACGATTCCAGTACAACTTTGTTCACCTTTCCAGCAAATTTCTAACCCCTGATTAAAAAAAGAGCCCTATCTAGAAGGCAGTTACATCAAGTGACTGGATTAAGGCGATTCTTCTTCTGAATTATGGTATCTTAAGAGTGTTTTTACATAAAGGGAACTACAAATGAAAGCAGTTTTGAGCAAACTGAAAAACAGCTCAGTGTCACAATTAATTAAAAACAATTTTTCCAAGTCAGCCTAATAGAAGCCTTCCTACATGCAACCAGTAACTGATTAAGTGAGTGACTCAGGCAGTAAAATCACAGTTGGGCCTATTTTCTTCATCCTGGAAGGCCAAGTTCAATATTTTTCCTATGAGGCATGCCTTACTATAAAAAGAATGTGATGTTTGAACGTGAGTGTCTCTGCTCTCGGTGCTGGCACCCAAAGCCTTTCCTAGCTCTCCTGCCACATTTCAAGAGTGCAGGATGAATCACAATCATGTGGCTCACCTCCCTGCCAAATTCTTTTCTTCTGCTACCACTGCGAGTTCCTCCCAGACGGCTGCCAGCAGTGGCTGTCCCCCAGCCAAGACCACGGGGGCGAGTGTCAGCGGGAGAGACGGGGCTCCCTCCCTCCCTCCCTCCCTCCCTCCCTTCTCCTCCGAGGAAGCAAGCAAGCACAGCGTTAGAGACCTGTAATCATGGGGCTAACTAAATAGGTGGTGGAATAGGTCAAGAAGGAGAAAAGGAGTAAGTAGGAAGCTGAAATGGAGGGAGAGAGAGGGGAAAGGGGACGTGTGGGGCTGGCCGGGCTCTGCAGCCTGCACAGCCCTGCAAGGTGGCCGAGCACCGCATCCTCCCTCCCTCCCACCCACAGGCACACTCTTAATCTGTCCGTCCCGTAGCAGCTGATCAGCACAATGCTGCTTTCACCTGGGCATGTTTCTTCAGCAGCACAGTCCCCTGCACAACAGAGCTGCGAGGCTGCCTAACTCTATCGTAACCTGTTTTCCGAGGCTGTAGCTGATGCCCAGCCTATGGTGGATGGGAGAGCGGGAAGAAAGGTATTAACTGAGAGGAGCTTGAGAAACATGGGAGCACAGGTCACATCATTTCACTTTGCAAAAGGTGAGAAAAGAGGATGCCATGCATAATACTGCCCTGTGCACCAAGTTCATGCTTACAGCTGAGGCAAGAATAAATACGCTTTACATGTGAAGGGGGGGCATGCTGCAATTAAAGCACATGGGCTTCTGGATGTTTCAACAAGCAGTGGACATGTACAAAAACACAAAGAGCCACGGACGGGAGTTTTTCCTTTGTTTCTGAGAGCTGCCCACCCCATCACCGAGGGCTGAGGTGAGGGCTGGAGGGATCTGGCAGGACCAGCAAGAACTCTCAGAAGGCTGCAAGAGCGGCTCTCACAGCCTCACCCGAGCGGCCGAGCCACCAGCCCTCCTGCCAGCCAAGCTCACAAACCCGTGCCTCTGACAAAAGGCTTCTACCTCAGACATAGACAGGAATGAGAGGTTCTGTGCCCTTCTCTAGGGTCTTTGCTACTGGCATTGATTTTATGCAGAAGGCACTCAGGAACTGCAGTAAGGGATGACAATACAAAATCCTGAAATAGGGTTTTAAGTAAGGAAAAAAAGATAGTGCATAGCACTTGCAAGTCATCGTCAGCCGAATCCACCCGCTAGCTGCTACTGAGTACCTACAGCACGAAGAATACAGCGAGTACCCCTGGTAAAAATAAAATAATGGAAAATCCATGAACTCTTTAATGCAGAGCTTTCAGACAAAAGAATCCTGCCTTTCAGATGCTTTTCAAATAATGTGCTGATATTATTTACCTGTGCAAAAATCACTGCGCATCTTAAAGAAAGTGTTTCCTTTTCATAGGAAGAATGGCTGTGACAGCCCAAAACAAAAGACATAGGAGCAAGACTGGAGATTCAGAATCGTAAAAGGTTCATTTTCTAAGGCACAACTAAAAGCATCTCCACCTGGCCTTACAGATCTGCTGGTCTTACAGATCCACAGGTCTGCTTCTAAATGACTGAAAAATGATCAAGATGAACGTTTGGCCACTGGAAAATCTTTACTACTCTTGGATGTTTTTACTTGCTTTAGGGTAGTGAAAAGGTTCTAGTTGAATAATACAGAACTAGCTGCTTTTTTTTTTCCGAATTATGCTCTGATTCTTATATGCGAGAACTGTCCCAATCTCTCTGATGGCTGTACACTGATTTACACAGAGCTGAAACCTTGAACTTTTACAGCTTACCTTGTGCCATAAAGACTATGAGACTTAAAACATGTACAGTAAATCTAGACTTATATTATTCTCCCAGGTTTATTCATTGTCCATAAAAGCAAGGAAGGAAAAGCACCCCAAAGGATATTAAACTCTGGAATCTCAGAGCTCTGGTGCTTTGTTCTGTGTACGCAGAGTTCCCACGCCTAGAGACCCTGGGCTCAGGGACGTCCCAGAGGTGAATGCCCACCTTCCTGAGACATTGCAGCTACGCTGAAAACCCTGCTAATGCTAGGATGAAAAGCTTGGACTGACTTCTCCCAATTTACATTGAATTAATACCCTTTTTACTAGGCCTGTTCCCATACCGGTTACGTCTTAAACTTTGTGTGCCAAATGTCTCTCAGGTAGATTTTTACTACCAACCAACTGCCTCTGGGTAAGTTCAAAATAGGAATCACACACACACAGTCAAGTTACTGACCACACGCTCGCTCTCTGAGAGCAGTGCAAGTGATGACTTTTACCTTCCATCTGCAGCGGGCTAATGACACACACGTGGCTGGCTACCGCGGGTCAGCCAACAGGCAAAACGGATCCTAGGTCCCACTCCTTTTGTGAGCGTTCTCTACAAAATAACACACCGTGGCTATCACAGCTCTGACTGGCTTTGCAGGGAAGAGACACTGAGTAAGAACACGTGAAACGCCCCGGGTCAACCCTTGCTCCTTTTCTGTAATATGAGCAGCTCATTGATTAGATTTTCCATTTTCAAAGTATTCCTTAGTATGGAGCCGAGGCAGAAACCGCTGGCAAGTTTCCACATAAGAGAAAGGACAGTCTTTGAGAAAACCTACTGCTGGTTTCTGAAACACCTTCATGATACTTTTCTCGCAGCTGACGGATAAAACATTCCAAAATACATTATTTTTCTGGCAACCAGTAGGAAAATATATTATGTACCTTATAACATAATTTAAAATCCTGAAACACACTTAGGGGTAATAGAAGCAGCAGACTCTATCAGGCAGGGAATGAAGAGTTGGAATACGCCACCAATTCACTTTCTGCTGCTTAATTTCCTAAATGGGACAACGGCATTCTCCTTTATACAATGCCCAAGAGATCTACACATCAGAAATGTGGTATACATAGAAGATATTCAGTTTTTCAGTCTTGTAAAAAGTATTTCCAGAGGTCCAGAGGACTGAGAACAAAAATACCAGCTAATTCAGAAGAAAAAGAGACTATTTAAAATGTGGGTCACTCCATTTTAAATAAATGATTATTAACTTTCCCTGACTACATTACATTCTCTTAGTCTAGAATTTTCAGAAAGCTGAATAAATCATTGTTACCTCTGTCTTAATGGGAGAAAGCTGTATTTGTAGGCACCAATAAATTCTGGAAATAAAAGTGTCCAACTACAACAAGACCATACTATTCATGTTTGTTAGAAATATTCCCTTCCATCATTCTTGATAGCAAGTTGCTTTAGAAAACATAACAGACTGATTTGAGTCTTTGAACTAAAGCTAGTAAGTGGTTCCACTAAAGTTAGTGTAGGACACAGCACCTTGGGTATACCTTGACTCCCATGGTGATCGCATAAGTAGGTGGTTCAGAACGAGTAGGTGGAAGAAAAACCGAAAGATCATTTTTCAGCGAGACACCATGAGTGGAATTCAGCCCCAGCATCAGTAGGCACTGTTCCCACAGGGGAAGGCTGTGATAAACCTGTTTCTATCAGCAAGTGTATCCTTTCAAATCAAGCAGTCCCAAAATGATGACTACCTTGACAAACAGCTTTTCAGTAAGAATTGTATTCATATTGCCAGTTCACATTCAGCATCCCAAATGTCATTTGTAGGCTACCTCTCCGGAGGATGTTTTCAATTACTTGGCTGTTTTTCTTGCTTCCCTACCCCCTCTGTTTCTCCCAACTATTATTCAGTCCCTATAAAAGTATTTCTGTTGTGGCTGTAACTTGGGCATGAGACACGTAAGTGTATACCCCATCTGCACATGCAAGTTAGTGATTCAGATTCTCTCATTACAGGCTGTTTATAAGCAGCTTTTACCATTTCCTGGTCAGAAGAGATTTCTACTTTTCTGATATACCAGAGCTCCATTAAATCATCTAACCAACTTGATCAGTTCAGACCAAGTTCATTCACTTCCACCTACATTTGAGTAGTAAGTGACTCAGGGTTTCCCTTCTGGTGTTTTTTTGTCTAACAAAATAGCTATTCAAGTTGAGAGAAACATATGCCCGTTTTTGCTTTTGACATTCAATAAATCTAATGCCTTTATTGCGACTGAAGAGGAAGGGAAGCTCCAGGACACTGCTCCAATACTATTCAGCAGACCTATTCATTAGCAAACACAGCTGATTTGATGGGGTTGTTTTGTTTTGTTTGCTGGATCCACTACAAACACAAGCCATTGGCAGCTCAGCTCGCAACATATGAGAAGGGGCTTCCTCTCCCGCCGTAGTGTTCCTGGCTGCTTGAGCATGAACAGAAAAGGTGGACGGATGCCAGTTGGCAAAACAGATAGAAATAGCAGCGCATGATTCTAATACAAGCAGCAAAAAGACCAAGCACAAAACATCTCTCGCTCTCCCATTGACTAAGGTTGCTTTTGGCAAACAGCAGCAGGCTTTTGCATGCTTATTTCCCTCTGGTCAGGGAAGATAGCTTTAACTCTGTAGCCATGCAAGGTAATCCTGTACAGGCTCTGGCACTGTTGACCTACTAGGGTAGTGAACAGAGGGCAAAAGGACCGATCAGCTGTTAAGCAGCTCACAGATACTCCCCACCTTGGCTCTCTAATGAAATTCCACGAGGGGCGTAGCTGGAGGACTCCTCTGACCAATTCACATGCACTGCAGGAACGCATGGGAAAGGGTGTGCACTACAGGGAAGGGAAATGTGTCAACGGCAGTGACGCAGCGATCCTGGCACATTTGTGAGAGGCAGGTTCACTGGGATTCACATGCTGCCTTCATCAACAGATCGACATTAACAACTGCAAGGAGCCGGCGCGTGTTTCAGCACGTACAGAGTACGGCAGTGGGTGGACGATATTCTTTTAACTGTTTTCTTTCTTTCTTTCTCATTTTTAGTTTCCTGCAGGATAAGGGCAGCTAAAAACTGATGCAGGCCAAGGCTGATCTTTTTACCAGTTTGCAATGAGTATGAGGACTTGCAGGGGGATTTTTTCATGAATTATTATTCTTATGATTATGATTGTTATTATGATTATGACTATTACTATGACTATGACTATTACTGTTTTGCTTTTAAGGATTCCTCCCCCACCCACCCAACATTTACACTGTGACCAACCAAAGCAAGATGGTTAATTCAGGGACTTCACAGAGCAAGGAAATATAATGTAAGATCATTCCCAAATCAGAGGTGACTTTTCTGCCATTTCTTTCTTTTTCTGCCATTTCCCATTTCTTAATGGGCTCATTTGATAAAAATCACAATTTCTATTTCTTTGTAAAAGCCTCTGGCAGATGTTTTGTTGCAGGAGGGATTGAGCAGAAAGGGATGGTGACCGGTGAAGTGTTTCATGCTGGGCAGTGACAACTGATACAGGTCTTCTAGGAAGACATGCACTCTCCTGAAGTACTAAATTTGGTGTCTGCATGTTGGGAGACCACTAAGCACCTGAGGACAGCACCAAGGGCTTGATCTAATCCTCAGTAAAGCCAACTTTCCACTGGCTTTGGTGGGCTCTGCATCAGCCTGATAAATGCACTTACACTCCAGCCAGAATAAATGTGCTCAAGTACAGTATGAGCTTCTACAACATATATTTTGATAGACAAACACAGGCAACTTGATGTTTAGATTCACTGAAGACATGTATATGGCCTCTGATGTTACTAAAAGATGGCAACTGTGAGGTGTATTTGAGGATGCCAAGGTCAGCACTTAGCTCAAGAGGATCCTGACCAAAGGATTTAAGACTGTCCTAGGACTGGTCCCCTATCCAGGCAGATTTCCAATGAAGTCAACATGGCGCTGAAGACTGAGCCTTGAAGATTGAGCCTTAGTATCCTGTCATTGGAGGCTGATCCTGTATGGTGCTCATATAAGAAGAACATACAGAAAAGTAAGAATGCTCATCATAAGGTGTTCAGCATCTTCAAGAATTCATTCCTGCCTGCATTACTATTGTTAAAAGGGAAGGCAAGAGAAGCTGAGTGCACTTGCAAGGTATCTCTATTATTAAACTTATGCTATGTATACAGGAACGGTCCTACTAGGACAGAACAGATGTTGATCTATCCCTGTATTCTTTTCCTGTAAGCAGATGCCTAGAAAAAGGACACACAGAGAAAGGATAATCCCCTGATACTCTCCAAGCCTTTAGTTATTTTAAGTTGGGGGGGCTCCTCAGCCAGATGTGGTCTGAGGGTTTAGCAACCCTCAAAGGATCTCCCTTCCATGAATTTCTCCAGTCTTCCCTTGAATCCTCATAAAATGTTAGCATCCAATGTCCTCTGGCAAGGAATTCCACTGATCTACAACCTGCAGTGTGAAGAACCATCTCTGCTTGTTCTGAAATACACTACTGCTGATTTTAGTTGATTCCACTCACTCCTGCCTTAGAAAAGCTAGTCAACAGCCAATCCCTACCAACTGTCTCCATGCCTCTCATGACTTTGTAGACTCTTCTAAATCATCTCTTTCCCAGGCTGAACAGTCCCAGCTTACTCAGTCATTCATCACAGGGTAGCCACTCATGCGGGCAGCCTCCTTCATCACCCTTTGAGCCGCTTTTTGTTCTACTACTTTCTTTCTAGGATGAGCAGACCAGAACCGCATGCCATATTTCCAAGATGCTGACAAACACGTTAGCATACCTTCTCCAACTTACCTTCAACTTGCATGCAACAATTTTGGTGGAGAGCTCAATACAAAGGGACCCTAATTTTAGGAAATGGTACCCTATAGCACCAGAAATGGTACCACCTCAATAAAAAGGTTTCTCTGAAAGACAAGTGAAATTTAAATACACAGCTCTACAAGTTACACCTTGTTGTAGTGGAAAACAGTTCAAAGAAACAGTTGTTGAATAGGCCTCACTACACATATAGAAATCCCGTGCTTTTTGCTTGGCTGTGTGGGTGGGTGGGGAAGAAGGATCAGGGTGGAGTGAGGGAGGGGAGAACGGTGTGTTTTGTTTATAACTTGAGTGATTTGGAAGTGTGTGTGTTTTCCTGTGGCAAGTGCCTAGCTCTATCTCTAGTGATCTAAAATCAGTGTCAAAGGTTTGTGAATGGGTTACAGAATGAGCAATGGCACCTCCCATCTTCAGCTGTCTACATTTTTTATAACCACTTGCATACTTTTGGTCAACCACTGTAAAATAAACAGTCCTTCCCAAATGTTTTTGTTTTCTTTGACAGCACAGCAATAATTCACTTGGAATGCTGCAGAATATAATAGCACTTTAAAGCTGTTGTAAAGCTGCCTTTTTATGATTTATGTTTGAGTTGTTTTCAAGCAAAAAAGATGCCAGAGCTACAAAAATATATGAAATTAGAAGACGTATCACGTGTGAATGCACATGATATGTATGGGGGGGGGCCTCAAGTGGGAGAGACTATTTTAAATAATTTTCATTTTGTGGGGAAGATCTGATCATTTGCCTGTGTCTTTGAAAAATGACTCAATGCAAAAGCCAGGTTAACTTCTGCAACTACCAAAATCTAATCAAGATGACCGGAACGAGTCTCTTCCAACACGAACTCTTAGGACCTCACGCTTGCTACACCCCTTGAGTAGAAAAAACAATACACTCATAACCGGGCATTGCATCTGACCAGCAGAAACATTTTACAAATGGAACTTCATATGACTGCAAATGCAATCGGGAAATCACACTCCAGGCTAGAGCAGAAACCTGTGAAAATGACTCCAGTGTCTGTTATCCTGCACTACCAGGGAGCGAGTGCATGTGACCACAGCTGTTTATGTTCAGCCAGCATCACTGTATTTATCTCTCTCATCTTCTTTCTGAAAACTCTTGTCTCCAGCCTGCACAACAAAGACCCTAAATTGTGCTGTATGGGCAACAGGAATAAGCTGTACAGTAAGTTTGCTCTTGAAGGCTCAGAGGTTATCGGTTCGGCCATCACACCTGCATTCCTGAAAAACAGCTGGAGACCCAGAGAGGCCTGGCCCAGCTCAGTGCTTCTCCAGCAGAGAGCAGTGATACACTGTCAGTGAGCTCAGCCCTGGAAAGCAGGGCAGCCTCCAAGCTCGAGAAAAGGCAAAGCTCAAAGCTGGCAAGCTTGCCCATGTGAATGTCACAGGAGCTGGACTTGGAGAAACAGATGACAACGTGGGGTCATCTGAAAAGAAAACCATTAAAAACACCTGCAAAGGCGGTGCCTGAGCCAGCAGCCCTCACCTCAGGAGGAATCTCCTGTGAGCAAGAGCTCTCAGATCATATATGCGATCCTTGCAGCATTTTGCACTATAAGCCAAGAAGTGCAGGGGGCATTGGTGCCACAAACTCCACCTGCCTCCAAATTACTGTCTAATATTCTCTGGCAGCCATTGCTAAAGATGTTATACCTGTTCAAGTGACATCAAGGAGAAGACGCCAAGCTGCCAAGAGAATAGCATCTATCTTACAAACTGTGTTTGAAATAGCATAGTCACTGTAAATTTGGCCAGCTCAGGCTGTGAGCAAGGCAAGATTTGCAGGCAGAAAGAGACTCTTTTATTAGACCAGCCAACACTGACTTAAAAAAAATGACAAACTTGTCTCAAGCCTTGCCCTGTATATAAGCTGCTTCACTTATTACAAAGATAGGCTTACACATCCACATCCACACACACAGCCGCTTCACTCTCTACACCTTGTATGAATATATCCTTGTATGTATTCTCAGTAGCCACTACTAGCAGTAACAAAGTCAAAATGTGTACCCCTCTTAGGCAATAAAAGGTACTGAATGTTAAATTACAGTTGTCATTGCCATGGTCTAAGCAGCAGGTAGCTGACGGCCTTACCTGTCCCAACCCCAAAGGAACTAATCTGGACCCCTAGAAGCAAGCCTTCCTAGGTGGAAAGGTTTTCCTCTGTCCCACGTGCTAGTAAAATGTTTGTTGTTCATCTAAAGATCTCAAAATGTTTCACAAAGTGAAAGACCAGGATTACTATTCCTATTTTACACATGATGAAAACTGAAGCACACCAAGTACACTGTCTGGACTGAGGACATGAAGCCAGGCAGGCAAGTTTTGTGTCGTACACTGATGCTTCCCAACCTGCTTGTAACCAGGACACCCTGCCACTGTTTTTTGCCTGCCACGTCGCCTCGGCTCTCTGCCACTGCCGCCTCAACATCCCTCACCACATCACTCTTTCCCCTCTGTCCTGTCGACATCAGCCTGCTCTCTCCTCCCTGGCTGCTGCCTCATCTCTCCCTCAGCCTCCCACGACAGCAGCATCACTGGGGATGCTCATACTCCCTGCAGAGCTTTCAAGCTGGTGCTCCCCACAGCGCCCTGGCTTGGCAGGCGACCTGGTCTAGTGAGAGTCACCTCCTTGGGTGACAGCAGCTGATTTAAATCATGACTCGTCTCTTCTGGCTTTGTGTCCCACATGTAGACACAAGTCTGCTCTTGTGTCTGCTCAGTGGAAAAAAACACAGAGCATCCATTATACCACACAAATTGTATTCTCTGAAAAGCACTGTTAGGCCAGCCTTAATATTTGAGCTATAAGGCTATTTCGCACCAGCTACCACCAAAAGAAGGCTGTTACGTCAGCGGGCAGCTTCGTGAATCAAGAGTATGCATGCGTACACACACCCTCCACCCCGCACCGTGGCCACTTCACCTTGCCTAGAGCAGCAAAGGAGTCTTTCTTGTCTTAATGAAACCCAGGCACGAACTGCTCTTTAAGCAATGACCGTTCAGTCAGAGCTGGCTCTGGATTATATATAGCTGCATAACCTGGCTAGCCAGTGTCTCTTTCCAGCCACGTGCAAGATAAGGAAAGCTTGTGAATCCTGCTACACCCCCTGTTGCAGGCGATGGCTGGGGTGTAGGAGAAAGTGCGGTGGTGAGAGCCTTGCTGGTGCTGGCAGGAACCAGACCAGCTGCCCTTTTGCTGGAGCCCGTCTAGGTGGTGGCAGGGCTGGGGACTTCAGGCAAGCTTGTATCCTCCGCTGCAGTAACCCAGGGAGATGCTGGCCACTGGCTCCAAATGAGGAGCTCGCCTTGATTCTTCCTACTTTCCTCCTCCTTGTTCCTACCTTGGTAGCCTCAAGATATTTCCAGGTCAGCATCTACTATAAAACTTATCTGTAAAACTGTTGAGACAATAGAAACGTGCAAGAATTACATCAGGACAGAATTTCACAGGGGTAAATACGGGATTCTGCTGTTTTCTCCTCTCATTTCACCATATCCTGCCTGAAGTAATCCTATGCTTTTTGGTCTCAAGTATGCATGTGGGCGCAATTCCTTTTTTACTCAAATAACTACATACTCTTTCTGCATCTTGTGGGCACTTGACCCTGCAGGATACAGCATGAATGAAAAGGGTCTGAGGGAGAGCTTTGTCTTCTGTAATGGTCCTCAGCCTTCCCCACGACTGGGCAACAGCACTACGGAGAGGGAAACCCTTGCTTTCTCTGTCAGCCTGGGCTGTACTGCCAGTGGCATGTTGTGTCTTTGGATCATGCTAGATGGTCCTGTAGGCACCATGTAGCCTGTAATCAGGAGATCAATAGCCTAAATGGTAAGAAAAATAATAATGAAAGCAAAAATGAAGGACTTTGTTGATCAGATCCTTTGCCATACCCTGACCTTACGCCCTTCCCTTGCAGCCAACATCCCTGTTTCTGTTTGAATTTAAAAATTATACAAGCCTATCTATTTGTCATCAGCATTTTGAAATTTAAGTCTGGCACCACGTGGAAAGATAAAGAACTGCCTTTTTTTAATTATTATTATTATGAAGAGAGCTGATACTATTTTAAGGACAGCCTCTGTTAGGGTTTTCTGATATCCTCTCAATAAGAGAGGTTGAGGAGGCAGTGACCTCCTTTCCCCAGATACCTGGAAGGCACAGAAAGAGCAAAACACTCCTCTGTGCACATAGCAGGTGCAAAACTTTGGAGCAGATGGCTGTCTTTCATATTCTCAGAGCAAAAACTCTGGTTTTAATTGGTATTTTTTGTAGCTCATTGCTCATCAGTACCAATATGGTTCATACTGGCACATCTTTGTAAGCCTCAAGCCCTTGTGGTGACCTTTTGTGCTTTCAGGAGGAGCAAGAAAATGCATCTTTTTCCTAATGTTGAGGAAATGTGGAAAAAAACCAGCTAGAGTTTTCATCCAGGACAGTGACCCCTCGGACAGTGATGAGATACTATGTCTGTAACAGGGCTTGCTACCAAGCCTGTAAGAGGCAAAGTGATGCTCTCGATATCCATTACACGTTCCACCTTGGAAGAGTGGTTCATGTGACAGCAGAACCAAGAGCTTTAGGCCGCTTTCCTGAGTTAAGCATTCAAGGATACAGCGGAGGAAGAAGGATCAGCGCGGCACCTTTCCCAAAAGGCACACGCGCAGCGAGGTGAATTTGGGAGGGCTGGCTCAAATCAAGCGACACTCGGCGTTTGGCATTCCTCTCGGTGACGGTGATCTCCTGCCACTATGCGAGATTCCCTTTGAAGCGATCCCACCCCGGGCCCCGAAAGCATCTATCGCCCTGCTCCCTCCTCCTCCGCCAGCACCCTGGGCCACGCTCGCAGGCAGCAGCAAGTGAGGCGGCACTCGGCACACCTCAAGCCCGGGCTCCCCAGCTAGGGAAGAATGCAGCCTGCTGCGCCAGCTGAAAGGCTTGGGAAAGTGCAGCCCTGCTGTTTCATGTCAACATTCCTCCCCCTCTGCCTTTCCCAAGGTCTCCGGCAGAAAATCCTTTTTTGTTCTTATCAGTTCAAACAAGAACAATGAATTCCTCAAGCCCGCAAGAATGTGACAAGGTGCCAACAAAGCCAACCAGGAAGGTGATGTATGGTCTATAGGCTGCAGCTCAAATAAATCACTTCACAAACCAGTGCTGCAAGGAGGGAATTCAAACAGCTTAGAGTCTCTATTTCTAGTTCTTCAGATTTTCACCTGCCAAGTATCCCGAATAAAAGCAGTATGTGTGATGCTAAAACGCTGCGTGCCCTTTGCTTTTGTTACCAGGAATAACTGTGCAGCATCTAATTAAATCGATATTACAGCGGTGTGTCTGCACAGCCTTGGTGAAGGCAGAGTTGCAGTTTCCATTATAAACCCCTATATTCAAGAGTTTACAACTGGCTGTAAAACTGGCTCACTGAGCCGAACTTGGCGCACGCAGCTGTCAGCCAGGGAGCAAATGATTTTTACCATCTTTCAAAAATAATTGGTTTGGCTCTTTTAAAATCATACTAATGTTTAAAAAAAAAAATGAGGTTACCACGTCTGGATGCTTTTTAGTATATATCTTTCATTTCTACAAAGAAACACTGATCTCCCAGTCAGCTAGTCTGATTGGGAAAATAAAAGAATAATGACTAACATATTCAGTCATAAAAAGGCAGCTTAGCAGGTATATATTCTGCCTGTGCAAGGATTCAGATATCTCAATCTTTGCTTGGACAATATGCCTTCTAGACAGAATTCACATGAGGCTTGACACTGAAGAAATCAGAAGAATTGTTTCATTCTAAATTACACGCACGATGGCGAAAATCCACAGTCCAGACAGAATGGCAAGCAGGTGTCTAAGATGCTCAGCCCACACATGGGCTCTTTACCAGCCAGCGACTGGAATGAAGCACACCTAGCCTTGCTGTACGTTAGAGGCTCCTCAACGTGGTTTTGCCCGTGCATCCCTACCGGTGCAAGCGGCAGCACCCAGCCCTGTGCAGGCACGATGCACGTGCAGGAGGTGCTCAGCTGTGCGGGCAGCAACTGGGTGGCCCTCTGGAAGAGCCTGTATGTTACTGGTATGTATAGCACAGCTCTGGCCTTAGGGAGCAAACTTTCTGGAACAACCACCCGTGACTCACCGTCAAACTTTCTCACCTATTTGTAACGTTGCCACACCGAACCAGTCATTCGAACAATAACAGGTGTTTAAAATGGTTCACACTGTGGACCCTTTTCTTGGCTAGAGACCTGCATGGACTTCATCGGGCCAGCTCTGTGTGGAGTGAGCACGGAATGGCTGCAGAGGGGGAATCCGCCTGCCGGAGCCAAGGTCCCCCATGGGCCACAACCCTGCACCGCTCTTCTCACCCAAGGCAGGGGGCTGTAGGAAAGAATGGCTTACAGCTTGCCAGTGTGGATTTATCACACCTCCTCAACCCTGTCCCTTAGCACTAACCTGTAGTAGTATGAAAAACTTCGTTGGTGCTACACCTGGGGCATCCAGCTCTCTGCCTGCAGCTCTTCGACATATACCTGATATGGTGTTTCGTTGGTGCAGAGAACATCTTCACCACGGATGGATTTTTCCTATTTTACACCACCTCTGCTCAGCTCAGGAGATGCGCTACTTGGCAGACTGCTCCTGCTCCATCATCTACCTCATCTACACCCTGCTCCACCAGTATACATACCATTGGGATGCCAGTTGCAACAGGTACACTAAATCCGTGCATCCCTGTCTTGCCTATGGATCCTCAGAAAAGAAAGCACCACTGTATCTCCTGCTATTAGACTGTGGCAACCAGGCTTTGCCAGATTTGCCGGGTCTAAGTTGGCCACATTTGCCATCTAGTGAATAAAAAACACAGTAAAGAGGAAGAAATAACATACCTGACTGGTGCTTTTCAGATCAACTTTTACTGCTTGTGTTCATAACTGATAATGCACCAGCAAATGTGCTGCAGAGTACTGACAAAAGCTGTGACACCTCTGTAATGAGAAATTTTAGTATGGCTCTGGATTACTACATTTTCCCTAATAAATGAGGAGAGAGAGAGCTGGTGGTGTGTGAGGCTCCAGCCTACTGGCCACCTCTTAAAGTGGCTTCAGTTGAAGCAGGACTTGGTCCTCCATGTGTAGTGGAGAGACTTGCACATCTTTGAAGAAGCAGTTTTCTTTAACTACGCACAGATATGTTTAAAAAAAAAAAAATCCCTGCCCTAAATACGTATTTCATACAACATACCAAAGCATTCAAGTAAGTAATTCACATGCAGGGTTGAAATGGCTTATTTGGAACTGCTGCAGTGTGCTAAGCATGTCGTACGGGTCAGGAAAAAGTCCTCCTCAGAGATTCCTATGTAAAAGTTACTCTAGCAGAATGGGAAAGGTTCCCTTCTGATATTCACCTTGCCACTTGTACTGACCAGAGGAGTACTTGTGGGCATGGATCTAAGCCTGGAAATACTCATGGATAGGAGTACCCCAGGATTATGCCAGTCAAAACCACCATTCCAGAAATGCAGCATTCCTGATGGGTGAGGTGTGGCAACAACAGAGGTGAGACGTGGCACGGAGCCCAAGCTCATTCCCTTGAGACATCATGTTCAGGCTGAGCTCTGTGCCCCTTTGGTGGGACTGGGGGAGAGGCAGAGAATGGGAGGAAGAGAGGCCAGCTGGGCTACCGGGGCCAGAAAGGATGATTATGGAAGCAGCAGTCCAGACCGGGAGTGGATGGGATGCTGAAGAGGAGACAGAAGGGTGATGGAGGCTGGTAGAAGAACAGTTGGGAGCTACTACCTTGAAAGACTGGCGTGCTAAGTTCCATGACGTGTCCTGTGATACTTGGTGAGTTTCTTAAAACTCTCAGATGCTGGAGCCAAATGCATATATAAAAATATTAAAATACATCACCATTAAACTATTTTTAAAGGAAAAGCTCAAAATCCTGAAGGCAAATATAAAAGCAGCTTCTCTTTTAAGTCTCTTATGATTCTCAGCCAATCTCATGAAGCCTGGTGTATACGTTCTCTTTTAGAAAAACTTCTGTACAGCCACAGAAATTACATACAGAAGGCACCGAGGCACTTTTCAAAATCACATATATAGTTTTTATATGGGAGAGCTTTTGATGTTTTAAGAGAAATGACAACTAAGGGGCAAAGAAGAGGAACACCAAGGAACAGAAACCATTTTTACATTATCACTATACATTCACATTTTACATTACCTATAAAGTGTTGACTATCTCCATCTGCTCTACAGTCTGCTGGCCTAGCTAAGTAGAAATTACAAAAATATAAAGCACTTTCAAGCAAAATACACAATTTTATCCTACTCTTAATTCACTTTTGCCTTTTCATTGTAATTCAGATTGTACTAAATTATTCATCTACACAACATAAAGATAAAAAAGCCTAAAAAAATTGAAATTAGCTCCATTTTTCTATTAAATCACTTTTTTATATCAAGCTTTAAGTACACCAAGGGAATTTTAGCTAACAGAGACAGTATGTTAATCCATTTCACCTCAATGGCACGTATTACAAGCAGAAATGCTCTTTAGCATCCCTTGTTCTCACCTCATAAAACAAACAAGTAAACACGCAGTTTGGCACAAACCTTGCAGCTCAAGAAAGGCCCCAAATGGCATTAAAGCAGATGTCACAGGCTGGGGCTGAATTGTAGTAAAGAGCCTCCCATCATGAGCACTATCTCCCGTGCCTAACACAGGTATATTCTGCTGCAGCATCTTACTCAAATAAATACATATTTGCATAGCAAATGCATGCACATTTTTAATATAAACAAATGATGCAGTGTGATTAATTACCAATTTTCACCTCTGAAATAGTGTCAAAAAAGAGTCAACTGACTGCTTAACAAAATTACAGCTCAAAAGTAATATTTAACAAAATCCTGTACGCAGTTTATCCTGTACTAATTTTGTGATGTCTGTTAAAGGAGAAACTCATTTTCCATGTGACCTAAATAAGCACTTTCATCTGGGGGGAAGAGGGATAAATGACCTAATCCTGCTTGTTGCCAATTTGAATTCACCGTGCTCTCAGAAGGACTGCACTGACAACCGACAGCACTCCGCACCTGGAGCTCGGAGACCTCACAGAGTTTCCAAACGGTTGAAGCAGGGCTGCAAAGGTCTCTCATAATGAAAACGAGTGACTGGTAATATGGTATGCTCGATCCTCTGCTGTTAATTACAGTAATGCCTTGTTTAGTTGGTTACTAGTATCACATTATTAGTAAAATCTCTGCATCATTATTCAGATCTCAAACACTATCTTTTCTCCATTACCTCTTTCCTAAAAAGATCAGAACAGGCATTCCAGTTAGATTATCGAGGCTAGTATCCTTTCTGAAATGGTTGCCAGTGAGGAACACTTCGGGAAGAGAGTACAAGAAAGACAAGCACGTAGTGATACTTCCCATAATGCTGCCTCAGTTGTCAATGATTTATGGCTCTGCGACTTCCTGAACCTCAGCTCTGGTATTGAATAGACCAAGATAAAAATCACATTCTTTGAATCTGTCCAATTAATCTTTGAATTCACATAAAACCCTTCAGTTTCTGCAACATCCTGTAATAAGGGCATATCACACAATATGTCTTGTGCGATAAAGCATCTTCTTTTGTTCATTTCAGACCTACCAGCTACTACTTTCATTAAATCACTCCCAGTTCTGTTATCAGAAGAATGACAGTGAACCTTTCCCCTCCTGTGTGCCATGACTGATTTTTGAAACCCCCGAAACACATCCTACCTACAGTCATCTTCCCTCCTGGCCGAAGAGCCCCACTCTGTTTGATTCGTCACCTGAAATTCATTCTACACCTTTAATTATCCATTTTACTCTCTTGCGTGTCTTTTCCAGTCCTACTCTCTTCTTAATTCCTCACACCCTCCGCGCTCTCATTTTTGGCTAGCAGAGGAGAGCCTCCAGGATGGCTGAGGAATGCTCAGTGGAGTCTGGAGGAGACCTGAAGTTTCCTTTGGCTGTGTCTAGACTGAGTGGCGGCTGAATGCTGTGTGTGCCAATTGTCCAGATCAGAGATGTGGCTTGAGCACACCATGGCTCCCTTCTGGCCCGTGCGTTCCGGCTTCCTTTGCACGGAGAAAAATATGTGTGTTTTAGGGGAGGAAAGAGTCGGAGGCTGGTCCGCTCCTGGGTCTTGCCTGGACGTGGATTTGGAACATGGCCGGGGTGCACATCTGGAGTTAGGAGCTCACAAACACTCTCAAGTCCACTAATTTACATGTAACCTTTTTATTCTCATAAAACTGCTAATGACTGGCCTAGCTGCTTGGGTAAGTAACGATTCCTGTTGCTCTGGGGGTCAAGCAGCACATGCAAAGTCACCCTGACTTTGTCCTTTACAACTCAACGTAGAGTAGCGATGCTTTTCTGATGATAGCATGAACTCAGGCATCCTGAAAATCTTGCATGCCCTTTCAGCACACAGCTCTAGGAAGAAGACTGTTGCTATCTCAACTTTCCAGTGTCAGTCACATAACCTTACCCCAAAGACAGAGGACGAACTACATGGCAGTGGCTTGAAACATGGTGCCAGCTCATCCCTTTTGTCCCTTTCCTCCTCTGGCTTGTTGACTGCAAGCCTTTCCTGTGACTGTACAGAACGTAGCACATTATGGAAACACCTGCACACCAAGTCTCTGTCCTCCCCTGCAAAACATGAGCCCAGCTGCAATCTTTCCTCAGGACCTCTGGCTTCCCCAAAGGTTCACTCTGCAGAAGGCAGAGGAGATAAGGTAAAACTGAGGACAGTCATGCTGCTTTTACCTTGTTCTCTTTATAGATCTACAGAGATTAACCAGAAACAAAAATACAGCCTGTGGCTGCTTCACCGAGTTACCAGTGTTTCCAAGACCGGTGCTAAGCATGCAAAGTGCGTATTCTCGAGGATTTGTTTTTGTTTACGGTTTGTTTGCTTTTTAAACTAAGCTTCTTAAGTTCCCATTAAGGAATCGTACTGCATATGCAGGCCCAGCTAAATTAGTTTTGCAGCAACCCAACTTTGCCCTGAGCTGCTCTAAATTGCTCCTGATGACATTCCAGTTGTTTTGGGAAACCCAGGATCTGTGAAATGGTAACATGGTCTTCCTCCGGGTAAACTGTCCCCCTCAGCCAAGGAGACAGGAGCTCAAAGGATTTGGTTTCTCTTCTGATAGCTTCAGTAACTGGACCTAAATTGGAATTGGAGTGGAATTCCGTGGTGAAAACAGAAACACTGTCATCACATTGCCTCTGCATAGAGCCCCGGACAGATCCGCACGCTCAGTAGATTTTTATGTCCACTTTAACACCTGCTGTTCTCCAGAGAGTTAAAAAAATGGGGAAATTAAACCACCATTAAGCTACATTAACACGAGAGAGGCAGGCACTGCACTATTTGGCAATGCTTTCATGGCTTGAATTAACCTGACCATGAACATATTTTTAAAAATGTGTAACTGGTCCCCCATCTTGGACTGGAACCTCCGTAAAATATTATATAAAGCTACTGTAACATGTGCACAATTTCACAAATCGCTGTTTAAAGGCTTCGTACCTATGGTAGAGTAGCTGATGAAGGAGGAACAACCCTGTAGGGAACAGAACTGGTAGATCTCGATGCTGTTCCTGGTTATGCTAAAGACTTTCTATACTTCTCTGAGCAAGACAACGACCCTAAATTTTGCTGACTGTAAAAGGGGATA
The DNA here is from genome assembly GCF_034638445.1 of Ciconia boyciana. NCBI lineage: Eukaryota > Metazoa > Chordata > Aves > Ciconiiformes > Ciconiidae > Ciconia > Ciconia boyciana. The sequence goes on along the minus strand of NC_132934.1, from coordinate 38,908,999 downwards.
TTACTGCCTTGTATCTATTCCAGCTTAGGTCACAAACCTTTATGGAAGTGCTCAGACATTGCTGCAACAAGTAAAAACTATGTTTTCAAATGTTATAGAGGCTAAAGAGTGTGTACCGGTTCAATGTATTAGGAAAAAACCCTCTAATTCATGCAATCGTCCACTGACATAAACCAGAAAAAAAGGAAAAAAAACCCTTCTAAGAAGGTGGAGACAGTAACTGTGCAGAACATGCTCTAACCCAGCACTTCCCTACCATCCCTGCTGCCAGCAGGACTTACCCCGTGCCAGGGAAAGCTGCTGCTGCCCTTGCTGTAAGCCCCGCAGGAGAGCTGGGACAGAGGTACCTCTGCTGCCCCATCTGCTTGGGAACCTGCTTCCTTGCCTGGCAGCCCAGCAGAGTGGTGCAGTTCACCTCCCAGCACCCACCGAGGGCATTCGGGTCTGCATCACATCATTTAAATTTTGTGCATTGTGTCTGTGCAAAATCATCTGTGGAGTAAGTCAACTGACTCAATGCACTTCTACTGCAGGTATATCTGACTTGTCGTTTTGAAAGGGTGCTTTTCATTCATATATTTGCGCTTTTTTGGTTGGGTTTTGAGGAGGGAAAAGAGCAGTGCAATAAGGGCATTATTTTCTTGCTCTGCCTGTATTCATTACCTCATGATATTGGGATGTATTTCAGTGAATCCAAATGTAACCTCTACCACAATACTACCTGAAATTCAGCATGTTCACAATTCTTCCTATCTGACTAATAAATACACTTCATTATGTATCACTAACCCTGAACATTTGGAAATGTTCGGGTATTAATATGAAAAGTTTTTCATCTACAGAACTTACTTGCAACATGCTAAGGGTTATTCTCTCTCGCAGACACATATATATGGGTATATGTATGTACAATAATGGAAATGGAGACGTAGATATGCTGCTATGGAATTGAAGTGCTGTTATAGGACAAATTGTCCTATCCCCATCATCCTTAAAAATGATAATATTTCTATCCAGTGTTCAGAAAAGTCCTCCTATAGCATACTACCATATACTGGCATATCTCAAGCAGGCAAAGAACTGACAGAAGGCACACAGAAACAACTGCAGTTTCCCTATGTACAAGAGAAATTACTGTCTCGATTTGTGTCATGTAAAAAGATGTCAATTAAAGTCGGAGAGACACTTCCAGTCCAGGAGTCCCAGATACTCTACATCCATCAAAATACATATTCCTTATTGTAGAATATGTTGGAACTGTTGTTTCACCTGAAATTTCTTATTATTGAAATAGTAACTACAATATAGAAGCATAGTGAACTAGAAATTAAGACCTTAAGAGCTCTTGCAGTGAGTCAGAAAAAAAAATCTATTTCTAGAGTAGTGCCAGATCAGACAGTGGCTAATAATGGGTGCTGAGGAAAAACACACATGGCAAACACGGAATGGCACTTCCTGCATTTTTGAAGTGGGAGATGGCATTAAGTCCATTAAGTTTAAAATATCTTCTGTATAAGCTTCTTCTCGTTACCTTCAACACAGCAACACAAAGTCTCGCCTGCCATTACACTGCCAAGCCATTCAGTACCATGAGCTCCTTCTTCAACTACTCACAATCCATTTTAGTATTAACTACCTAAATATTTTTTTATCATCACCAAATCATAACTTCACTCAATTATAGTTTCAGAATCGTGAATTTTGAGCAGCATAGGTCCCAGCACAACTCATGTTGGAAGTATACTGATCTCTCCCATCCATTGTCAAAGTAGCCCAGCACAGGACCTTCCCTCTCATTCCCTGGCCGCTTAATTTCTTTAAAAGCACTCAATGAATAACATGACCAGACACATCACATTGATTGAACCATCCCTAGCCACACACTTACAGGCTTGTGATACACAATTCCTTTCTAAAAAAGTTTATTGCTGTTCTTATTTTTTTTACTCATTTTTCCTATCAATATTGTACTTACCCAAGCTTCTACAATTTTATTCTTCTTCCTAGCTTATATCTGTTTGCCTGGTGTAGTGATCAGACCTACTAGGCTGTAGTTCCAAGAGCTCTCTTGGTGTCAGAATGGCACCAATGGTGACGATGCTTGAACCACCAGCTTCTCTGGTGCTGAACCACCTACTCTATGACCTACAGCTAGGGCTTTGCTGTAGGAAGTCTGGAAATTTCATATCTTAGTTTGATCTGACTTCTTCGGAGAACAATATTTGGTCCTGACAATTTGTCACTACTAATTTATTGATCTGTTTGAAAACTCCTTCACCTGCATTTCAACATTAGACAGTTCCCCAAAACCATTCCCTGTAAAGAAAGGTTCTGGCATGGAAATCTTAAATTCCTCTAAGGTGCCTAGAATTCGTATCTCTCTACTCCTGTGGCTTTGCTTTACTCGAGCTCTCCTTTTACTTATTCAAGATTCATTGCCTCTACAGACTCTTCAATGACCTCCTGTTTCCAGCATGTTTGCAAGTGTTTTTATTAGTACTTCCAAGCCTTTAACATGCTGTTCCTCAGCACCTTTTTAGGCCTGCTTCATCCATGCTTCCCATTTAACGTGCTTCACATTTAACGTAAACATATTTTCTTTTCTCCTTCAGTTGGACATGACTTCTACTTTTTGAAGACTATTTATTTAGACTTGTCCTCTCCATTCATATCCTTAAAAATGGCAGCCTTTTCGTAAGTCTTCTAAAATATTTTTGATAGCTGGTATATATGTACTTGGAACACTTAAGATGTCTGTAAGCAGTCTTCCTCCTGAGTAAAAGTCACTTCACCCTGTTGACTCTTCCTGTTAATTCCCTTTTAACCTCAGTGTTATGTTGTTCCTCTTTATGAACTCAGATATGACTGTGGAGAAATTACAGTGAAGCAGAAGAACAAGGATGATTCAGTAGGACATCTTTGCCCAGTATGACTATGACCATATGGATTTTATATATGCTATTTTTATATAGGATAATTCGAGGTTCCTTTTCCCAAGGACCAATAAAACGCTCTTTGCTCTGGAATCATGCATTCATGTACAGACCCAATGATGAGTGACTGAATATTGCTGGGCTTTAAACACTGGTTGATTAGCTTACATCAAATGAGTCTGTGGCATCAGCTTCAGCTCCTCATTAATATTATTCCTCGGTTCAAGTATACGTTTTTGAGGATTTCAGAGAAAAGACTCTGGAGCCTGTATTTAAATCTACCCTTCAACAGCTTTAGGCAAACTGGTGGAGCAGTGTGGGCCAACCTGCTATTCTTCCAGCTACGATCAAATTTTTATTTGCATGCAGAATACTATTTCAGAGGTCACTTATCCAGCACCTTTAATTAATACCTTTAGTTTCATTAAGATATTTATATTCTACACATGTATTGCTTTTGTCAATACTGTTAATCACCACTTCAGGTCATTGCTTTTCCAGATTAATCAAATATTTGTATCATCATTCACCTAACAAAAGCTGTGGCAATAACCATTTTGTGAGAAAACTAATTTAGAGGCGCTGGGCTTCTTGCTGTTATTGAGAGGGCTTGACCTCATTAATTCTTTGGTTGGAATTTTGCTTCCAGAAATACCTGTGAGGATTATTTCACAGGTTCATTTTCTAGTTCTTAGATGTCTAATTGCCTAATTTGTAGATGTGATCAGGTAGTTAGTGTTCTAAGTACCATAAATGGCAACCACAATTATTTCCTGAAGCAAATTTGCAGGCAAAAAAAAGGAAGGCCATTTTTCAAAAACAGACTGGAAATGTGTTTTTAATTGTAGAGAAAAGCATCCCCAGCAGCACTAAAATACAGCTAGAGGTGTCATGCCCAAAGTGGCAAAGGCTAGATTCATAATTTTTACATATTGCCTACGTTTAGTGAAGCTGTAAATGTTACGTGGTGACAAGTACTACTTTATGCTTGGCCTTTTCAAACCTTTTCTTAATTATCATGGACGGATTATCAAACCTACAAAAAAGTTGGGCAAATGCACCTAAGATCTGTTTGCCTATTTGTACTTCACTGCACGGTGTCTCTGGCACGTCTATCTGTGTAATAAAAGTGAAGCCTCCCCTTCTAACTACATGAGGTATGACGACAAGGAGTCTGGTACAAATGCTACTCTGAGTTACTCCCTTTCAACTTCTGGCAGTTTCAATAGCATCATAGGCTCTGGTCTATCATCCTCAGGTCTTTATCTTCTGTAGATTAAAAGAATAAAAGGGAAATAGCATGCAAGAGAGACATATATAGTCATATGTCATATATAGTCATATATGTCATATGTCATATATAGTCATATATGTCAGTATATATAGTCATATATAGACATATATAGTCAGATATAGTCATCCTTCTACAGGATATTTGGGCTGTACACAGCATAATGCCTTGCACTGACATCAAGATTCCTTAAAAATACGAGGTTTGGTTATGGGAGGTGACTAGTGACCCTGCTGGCAGCACCTACTACAACTCTGGCAGACCTCAGCATTGCTGCTCTTCAGTTTTCTGATTATTTATTCCAACTTATTAAAAATGTTTTTAAATAGTGAGTGCAGCATGCTGGAATCCTCAATTAGTATAAAACGTAGTAACTCGGTGGAGCTATTGCAGCTTGCTGCAGCTAAGAAATCTTGTACAAACCCTTCTCTAACTCCACTCACTTACAACCTGGCTTCTGCCCCTAGAGCTTAGCACCCTTGCATAAGAGAAGGTCACAGTAACACAGACCCCTAGATTCTCCGAAAACATTAGACTGTGTCTGTAAAATCTTTCCACGGGAATAAAAATCCACAACAGATAAAAGGCATTTTGCCTGTTTTTGCCTTGGATAGTAATGAAGGAAAATTACAAAATCAACACTCTCGAGTGCAGAGGCAAAGCCTTCTCTAACTCCCACTTCTTTAACTGAAAGTCCCATCTGTGGAATGCTGGAACTCGGAAACTGAAAATCTGACTCAATGTAAAGCACTTAATTGTCATTAGATGTAAAAGTGAAAGGTATCTCTACTATACTTCCTGTCCTGGAACTTTAAATGGAACATATGGCACAAGTGGGTGGAGAGCCTGGATGTGAAAATACAGATACAGTTCTCTTTCCAGAAAGACTATGAAGAGTAACTTACTGATCAAATGAAGTTGGAAACTCACAGCACACCAGATATGGTCAAGGAATGTCAGAGTTTTAGCAACTGCTGATTAGTTACAGAGACCTAAACTTGCTTACAATTGTTGGTTATCTGGTACCCATTAGGGTTAAACCTGTTATAAAGAATCAACCCATCTCTACTGAAAGGGAAGGAAACAAAGAGAAACTGGAAAATAGTATCTGGACTCTTAGTGGTAGCTGCCTTTCTAGCTGGTATTATTAAGGGACAGAAGTACGTCACAGCATTGAGTACCGAAGATAGGAATGCTATCTAAATACTCCTTGAGTGATACTAGTGTGCAGAGTTTGCTGGGTGACGATGCTTGAACCAGTTCTGTGTTATTTCCTTCTCCCCTTAACCACGGACACTAATAGCAGAAATATTCTGTCTCATTGCTTTTATGTAAGAGTTCTCCTCCTACACCAACGTTTTAGTCAGAGAGCAGGTCAGTGGGCAAAACACGCTCATGACTATTTCCTTTGCTTCAGAAACACTTGCCAAATTGTAATGGCAAAAGTTTTGCATTTGCCTTTCGGGCTGAGTGGACTGGAGACGCTGGAAACAAGCCAACGCAGAGTGGGGAAGTGCTGCTGACCACATTGAGCTCCTGATCAGCCTGTGAGCATTGTCTTCAGGACTGCTCAGTACAGCTTCCCGAATGAATAACATCTTAATCAGCGGATAGCTTCACTGACTCTCCATTTAAATATGCAAGTATAAACTCAGAATTCTGTGAGTTTATACTCATAAACTCTGAGGTTTCCTCTGGAGTTTTGTCCTTTTTATTCCACTCAAGTTCTTACGTTCTCTGTCCCTTCTTTGAGCTCCCCTCCCTCATTCTGCAGCTTTAATGTCACAGAACCACAAAAGTCTGGACTGTGAAAGACTCTTCACCTCATCTAGTCCGCTGACTGCAGGAAAGCCCACTGAGTTTCTAATACACTTTTTTATAATGCAATGTAATCTCTTGCTTTTTCTTACGCTCTCTGGCTTTGCTCCACTTTTTCCTTTCTTTTATGTTGTATAGTAGATTACAGCCTATCTTTCTTTCCATTTGTCCTTAGTGTCTGTTTCCTCTTTCCTTTCCTTTTCATCCACCCTCTCTTTTTTCTCTTTTTCTGTCTGTGATGCCTCTTCTACGCTACACCCCTGCATTTTCTCTTTTCCTCTTTCTCACACTAAATCTCTGCCACTCAATCCTGTTTTATCACCCCATCTTCACACCCGAGGGCTAGGTCTCCTAATCAAAGACACAGAGGAAAGACTGGTTGTGTCTCTGCAATCCCAAGTATGACACTGATTACTTTATTTTTAAACATTATGCCCAGGTTTTTGACTGTCTAAAGAGTACGAATCCTTCTTTACCAGCCCTTTCAGCCTGGCTTGCTCTGAAAGAGAGAAAGAGCATGTTCTTGTTTGCCCTTTTTCTTTTCTGAAAGACATAAATGGGGTTTTTTGACCCCACTGGGCTTTTCTGACTTGTCCACAATCAGTCAGATGCTCTTTCTTACTCCACCTCTTCTCAACCAGATTTCTTCCGATTTCTGAGAAGAAACCCAGGGTCTAAAGAAAACGCAGAACAGAGAAACTAGGTGTTGGGAAAAGCTTTTAAAAATAAGAAGGTAAGACAGACAGGAACAGTACTCATGTGAACAGGAGGCTTTCGCAGGAAAGAAAAGTATGCTTTCCTAGGAGGGAAACGTGTCTCACTGCTGAACTAGCTGAGGAAGATGGAAATTCACTGCCAAGAAGAAAGCTACTTCATGGATCATAAGAGAACAAAAGCATCAGAAAGGACATCACAGACTTCTCACATGACTTTGCTCTTTCCCCATAAACCTACAAAGAAACTGAGGCAGGGAAATATGCGTTTATTCATTATTATGGAAATATTACAGGGAAATATTCATTATTTTGCCTAGGTTTCTATAAGCTAGGGCATCTTAAGACACCTTATATGTCCATTTTCTTTCACAGAGCATACGTCTCTAAGAGCAACTGAGAATATTGTCCTGCTGTCAGGATTGGCCCTCTGGGACAACAGGAACCTGAGAAAGAGTAAGGGAAATCAGTGGCTGCAGAGGCCATCTGGCTTCACATCTGTGAAAAGTCACAGCTGTAACAGTGGGAGAGACTCAGGCAGACCTCGAGAAATACTGCTGTAGAAACCTTCCTGGACTAAGAAAGCACGGGAGTGACAGTACTGGGGCATCAACGTGGCAACCTGGCACGCTTCTAGGTGAGCATCTGAGATGAGTGGGTTGGATTCCACCAGAGCAGCAAAAGGCAGGGGGGAAATTAAGCAGCTGAACTTGCTGTGATCTCTGCTGACCACAGCTCAGCTAGCGGTGCATCAGCAGGCACAGCTGAGCTTAACTCCAATTTCATTTCAGTTTGGTAGCTCTCCTTCAAGTGTCTCAAAGCAATGGGGTTTCCAGTACGACCCTGGGGAGTCTGCTCCATGGACTAATACATTTTGCTTTTTTGGAAATATTCCTGATATTCAATTTAAATTTTCCTTTCTTCAGTTTCCCTATTACATCCACTTTATCTTTTAGTTTTTATTAAAGATTTTTCATCTTCTTTATATTAAATGTGCCCAAAGTGCTGAACCTCTGCTGACAGCTTTTACAGAATAAAGCTAGAAGCATTTCAGATGCTGTTCTGCATATTGACTCTCAAGCCCCTGATGGAAAAAAAATGTAATTACAAAAATCTTTGAATCATGAATTTCATTACTGTTAAAAAAATATCAATAGCAGCAAAAGGAAAAAAAACCCAACCAAATCCTAGTATACTTAATAAATCATTGTATCTTTGCTAGGGCATTTTACAGGATACTATTACTTGCTACCTCTTTTAGAAAAATTGCTAAAGAAACAAACTCTATAGCCACATCAATTTCTACTATAATCAATCATTAATGACTTTTCTATGAAAGCGAATTTTCAGCCCTGCTCATTTAACATGTGCAAAATTCCTTCCTGAGGAAGAAAGTAACAAAAAGCACTGAAAAAAAGTACTGAAAACCAGCTACATATCCATTGGGGGTTTTCTGCATTCATTTTACGACTCATTACTACTAGTGCATCTATTACTGTTGCTATGCTGATTTTTAATACATAAAAAGAACATTTTTAAAAGCCATAAATTCAGTTACTGCTATGTGAAGGAGGTGATTTTAATTGCAACAGGCTAAGATAACTCAGCAGTACTTCTCCTGCCTGACCTACAAAAGCCACTTACAAATAGACGAGAGAAACACTTGGAAGTCCGAGTGAAGGGAAATGGTTTTCACGTAAAAGAGCCTGTCATCTTCAATTTAAACACAAAAACATTTTGCAATCCAACCTCAAAAACAAACACATTAAAATAAAAGTTTTGGACTTTAGCTGAACAAACAGCTTTTATTGCTTAGCTCTGCTAACTGCATTCTAGTACTAAAGAGCCATTTTGGTAGTAATAGCAAACTGACAATTTTACATCAGCACTTCATTACTATTCACAAATCTCCACTGACCACCACAGAAGGCAATGTTAATAAAGGTCAAAATTACCATCTATCTGCATAATCTCTTGTAAGAACCGTACTGTAAAGGATCAAATAATCTGTTTAATGTATTTGTAAAAATCTGATTAACCCACACTAAAGTCACAGAAAACACTTCCACAGATTTTAAATACTTGAGTCGAGCCTGAGAGATGAAGGTACAATAGGTTCTTTATCAAATATTTTAGTTTGATATTAAATTATTTCCATTCCTTTAAAGAGTACATTAGCTGACTTATTAAATCAACTAGTTAGTTACTCATTTAAAATTACTTCCTTGGTTTGTGGTACTAGGAAATGACTTTTTAACAAGTATTCTTGAAAGTGTATCATTGCTCATTTGCTCGGTAAGATAAGTTGATGCCTTTTAAAGCAACATATCAACTTGCAATTTTTTAAATAAAAACTGAGGCAGCAATTAGCACTGTAAGCATGCAAACAAGTAAAAGACAGGATTATTCAATTCTGATTATCTACCTAACCTTAACTCTTCTCACTAACCCCGCCAAACATTTACCTTTCATATTTATTTTGTAAAGTGCTACATTATCATTATTTTCCTGAAAGAGATTAGTTGCTGCAAAACTTCCTTTCCCTAAGCGCTTCAAGAAAACCAGCGCACATGTCAACGAACTTAATGCAAAAGTCACAGGGAGCTGAATGCCACATGTAGGACACGCCACATTAAATGCAGCCCCAGCTGCATGCACGGAGAGTGAGATTGTTTGCCAAATCATTAAATGTTGTTCTTAGCGCATTCCATACATTTTATATATTCTGTACATAGCACTCCATTTTATTTATTCCATATCTATTATTCCATAATTTAAGGATTTGTATCACATCATTTTCCATTTACAGATACCACATTTTTGTGACTAAGGACATGGAATTAATTGTTGATAAATGTTGTCAGGTTGTGTATGACTTCAGGAGCGAGACGGACCCCTTCTTTGCAGAGAAATATGAAATTAAGTAACTTTGCTACCACCGGGTACAGACCAGCGATGCCCTTCTCACAACCTGCGAGTTGAACTTGACCCACAGCCAAGTCTGTCTCCAGCCCTGGTACGTTCCCCACGCAGCCAGGCACAAACAGGAGCTGTGCAGTGACTCCATCAGTTGAAACGGAGTCAGAGAGGCTGTTTTCAAATGATAGCACAGTATGCATTTAGGATTCAAAGCCAAGCTAGTTGAGGATGAAGTAAAAACCACAATTAAAAAGAGAAAAGAAACCAAGTGATTTCACTGGGGAGGTCAGAGTTTTGTCCTCGCTGATGTCGGCCAGAGCTGTAATGAAAGGTAACTTATTAAAAAATAGGGTTTTAGTATTAGGGGTCACTACTGCAGTGTCTCTACAGGAAAGGTTGTCACTAAAATTCTGGTTGTGAGGAAAGGAACATCAGGAGGAGATAAAAGCTGACTGACCTTAAGTAAGCATTTGCATACTTTCCAAGCTTTGGGAAATAGCAAATGGTGGGGGTTTGGGTTGTTTGTGGGTTTTTTTCCAAATATAACCTGAATTTTTAATCTCTTAATCTCTCAGGCTTACAATCTCAGGATTGAAAAGTTTTAACTGCAATATTATTTTATTTTCTATACAATTTATTATTTTCTATTTCTATACTATTTAATACAATTTAGTCTTCTGTACAATTTAACATTTTCTATTTCTATGTTCTATTAATATTTTCTATTTCTATTATTATTTACAATACAAGATTCTTGCCTTGGAATTTCTTCGGTTTAAAAATATGTACGTGTGTCTGTATGTAGATGTATATAGAAGAATGGCTCAAATACAGGTACTTCTACGGACCTCACTAGCCACATGGCGGTCGATTTGTTCTTTCTCAGATGGCATCCAATTCACACAAAGGCTATCTCTTTCTCATTTCTCATCCAGTGTCTCATTCTGATCAAATCAGGTCTGACCGATCCTTACGTGACTCCCCACCACAGCCACTCACAGCCTCCTGACATCTCCTTCAAACAGGTGAAGGCATTATTCAGGTGTTAGAAATGACTGCAGGCCCTTAAGTATTTTTCCAACTTGCAAAAAAATACTAAAATGTACTCGTTGGCCACGGAGGTTTTACATATGTAACATCTGAAGAATATTTAACCAATTAACACTAAAATGCATTCCCACTAGCCTCTGGAAGTACTCTTCACCAAGGCTAATGGAATAAAATACTCATTTAAGAAAGAGAAGCAGCTACGGAGAGGCTGAAAAAAATCAAACCCGAAACATGAGACTAATCTCAATTTTTTAACATTCAGACCTCTTAGTGAATGTTACTTGTCTCCAACCCTAGCTCCACAAGCTGCAGGAAAGTCGGTTTCTTTTTTAGCAGAGATGTTACGGTGCTCAAAATGAAACAGAAGCTACTTACTTGGAGCCTGTGAGTTAAGCACTGCCAGCTGCGGGAAGCCCCGACTTGCAGCACGGCTGCGGCGGCGGTGTGGGTACAGAGGACTCCAGCCTACGCCACTCATCGCTGTCCCTTGCATTAAGATGTTTCGCATTGTTGCTGGTGTAATCGTTCCAGGTACGGTTATTGTGAAACTGAGGCTAAAATAACCACCCACATCATGGCTAAAATACGGCTCTGTGCATGTAAAGGTGAATGACTTTGCAACAACTGCGAGCAGGATTTCGCAGTGCTTCGGGTGTGTGTGCAGAACAGGAATGTGAAGAGCGTGTATCGCTGCATTTATCCATTGACAACCACAGATTTTCTAGGTACCTGATAAAAGCAACGGGTTTTCTTTTTATCCTCACTGTCTTTTCTGGCATGCAAAAACCTCAGCAGACGCTACCCATTGATATCTGCACATTTCCTCACAAAGCTGAAGGATTTGCTCTTTTACCTACAAGGCCCAAGGAAAGCAGTGCCTACTAGGGTAAATATTTCTAAGAGCACCATTCTCATACATCAGGTTTACTTAGGTGAAAGAGAACTGGAAAGAGGTGCCTACAGCAACCTGCAGCAGGCTGGAAGACCTGGCCCAGGGTGGAAACAAAGGAAAACATGATAGGCAACAGGGGGAAGAGGAATCTAACAAGAACCGTACAACTAGTCCTCTCATTTCTTCATGGCGTGGCTTTATATTTGGACCACATAGGCAGCTCAAGGGATGGCTGGTCACCTCTCATCTTGACTCATTAGTCAATGAGGAAAAGCAGTTAATCACCTCAATTATACATCTACCCTAGTTAGCTGAATATTGCCCACAGAGCCTGAAAATAGTCCACATCCCTGAAAAGATGACAAGTACCACTGCAACAACCCTAAAAACTACTTCTGCCTAGTACATTTACCTTTTTACGACCTTAATTTTCAAGCACCTGAAGAAACTGCACTGGGGCCAGAGTTACTAAAAATGCTTAACGTTCAAAAGGGAAGAGGTACCACCTCGACAAACAATTTTAAAGGTTACACAAGAAACCTGATGAAAATGGTCTGCACATGGTCCCAAAATGGTTCCACTCCCCAGAAGGACTGCTCTACCTCCTCTCCTCTCAGCTCATCAAAACGAAGAGCAAACGCACACCGGCCGTTCCCTCAGGATGGATAAATCAGGAGTCAGCAACTCCTCCCAGCCAGTCCCGCTGCCCAGGAAAAGCCCTATGCATTTGTTGTTCTTACTCCAATACAAGTTGTGAGAAGTCCTTCTGCTGTCTCAGGGGCAGCAAACAGAAAATGCCTGTATGAAACGCAGTGCATATGAGTCCATTAACAGGCCATGGCTGGGCACAGAGGATGTAGTTATTAAAACTCCAGGAAGCAGAGAGTCCCTGTCTAAACTTTGAAATGCTACGGAAAAAAAAGAGACAAATCCTAGGGGAAATATTTCTGAGAAACTAAGAAATAGCACCCGTGGGAAACTAAAGGGGAAAGGAAATTTGGAAAGCATTTAGGGTCAGAACGACTGGCCCACACAGAAACCCCTCCTGTTGTTATCAAAGAGGGAAATGAGAGTAAGACAAAGATGCCTGAAGAACACAAACACAATTAAATAAGGCAAGACCTACCGTAAGTCGCCAACTTTGTTAACTGACATGTCCATAACTATGAATCCTGCCTTGAGGTCTGATATGGGAAGAAGCTGAAGAAAAAGCATGGAGAGAGGAAAGCTCTACAGAGGATATGCTGCCCATTTAATGAAGTCTCCACAGACTTGCTATCCCTTTCCAGGTGGTTTTTGGTAAAGATGCCCAGGGTTGGGGCAGGGGAAGAAGACTGCTGCCGCAGGGAGATGAAATGGTTGCAGGGTGGCAGTCACCCGTCTGAAGTGAACCGGGGCCATGAACTCTGCACAGAGCCTCGAACCGAGGCCAAAGCACGGACAGACTTCCATCTCTGTTAGCAGCCAGAAAGAAGCGCAAGAAACAAGCTCCCAGAGCTGCTGTGATTTGTAAGCTTTCCCAGCAACTTGCCCAAGGAAGAACAAGGACTACAGGGATACAAACACAAAGGGATGGCCACAGAAGCTACTTGGTTGTTATGGACTCAGTCCTGCATCTCCTGTCTTGTTTAAACTAATGACTCCAGTGTATTGGGGAGGAATTAGAAATCTAATCACTTGGTGAGGACATAAGGCAGATATTCCTGAACCTTGAGGACTGTCATGACTCCTTCAAGTAGGGTTTATGAGCCCCACTAAGCAGTAGAAGTAAAAGAAGAGCCATACACCCAAAAATGAAGTTGGAAGTAGGAAACATCATCAAAAAGATTTGGGAACTTCTGGCGTCACAGGTAAGATTATTCCTGGCAGAATCCCTTCACCACGTCACTCCAACAGTGAATGTGATGAAGTTCATCAGAACTGTTTGCTGCTGACAATCTCAGGAAGCTTTTGCAAGAAACTCATCACGGCTGTCGGCTACACATGGATCACACTCGCAACAAAGTCCTTGAGGAACCAATAGTGTCTTTTTCAATAGCAGTTATACCTTGGGCGTTTGTGTTGTTTTGAAACAACACACAAGTCAAGAGGTAACTTCGTTCTGACAAACACAGCAGCTTTAAACAGCAACTTCAGCATTTCTAACAGAGATGTGAGAAAAACATTTCTTGCCGATTCATGTATTTTTATTGCCTTCAAACAATGCTATAACCTCACAGGAAATCCTAACAACTGTTCAGCTTGGATCACCTCTGTCAGTACTGCATATCATGTGTTTGGGGATTTTTCCCCTCCCCTCTCATTCTTTATTAATAGGGTTATTTGCCTGAAAACCTGTTTCTTGAAGAGTTTGTCTGTTCATTCTGCACCTGAAGTCATAATCCTTTGTTTGCAACCTCACAATCGGTTGCTGTGGAAATCATTATGATATCACAAAAAAAAAAAAAGGATTAGTAAAACAGCAAGTAGGGAATAAACAGGTTGAGCAGATGAACTCTTAAAAAAAGAGGTTGTTTTCCTGCAACTATTCACAGGAATAAAAAAAAGAAAACAAAAATTTTCCCCCGGGCCTGATCTATGACATATGTTCACATAGTGCTGTCACGGCCCAGGAATAGAAGAATTTTCTTCATGGCTTTTGGTCCAGGAGCAATGTTCAGAAAAGTCTACTGGCCATGAATATATTTGTTGCATCTTGATAAGATACTTCTAGAACACAGGACCTTACATTCAAACTACTGTGAACCTTGTGCTTCTCTTCCCTTCTCAACAGAGAAAAAAACAACTATTCTGTGGCTAATATACAGATATGTTTTCCCCCTGGAAAACGATGCATTTGGCATAGTAGTAAAAATAAGCTTATTGACGGACTTCAGATCAAACTAACTAAAACCAACCCTTTGTGGCTCCTACCTGCTGCACCATCCATCAGAGCAACGGCTGCTCACACATCTTCGCCATGAGATACCCCTAACACTCAGACTTGCAAACTCCCTCGCTTTGGCAGGTGGCATGGGTGCAGCAAGTCACAGGACCGGGACAAGGCTGGCCGGCGGCGGGGTCAGGGTGGCAGCACAGGCATTAGCCTGCAGCCGAAGCGTTTGCCTGACGGGGTCTGTCTCTGAGCGAGGACCCTGCCCAGCAGCTTGCTGAGCACTGCAGCCACCCAACCAAGTAGCTTCTGTGCCCTGACTGGCAGCCGCCATCTGAAGCAGCTGGGTGGCAAATCTGTCAATCAGTTGTAGCAGCTGAGGTCAGAGCAGAGGAGAGGCTGTGGCTCTGCGTGGCCAGTACGGGATGTGCTCCCATGCATGTGGGAGCACTTCCACTCTACAGGCCCGGAGTGCTGTGGCCAACAGATCCCAGAGCCAACCATGCCTTGACTGCATCCCAGACGGCTCCTGGATCACCACAGCTTGGTGTCTAACCACGTCCCCTGCAGCAATGACTAGCTTCCCCTCCCTTGCACAGCAGAGATAGCAGTGCAGCCTATCATTGCACGTACATGGGATACCTCAACAGCAAGTGCAGTAGAGGAACAAGAATAGTATGAAGTATCTAGTACCTTCACGGCTGGTCCTGTTACAGGCACAGATCCTTGCTGTCTATTTCTCCCACTTTCCCAATCCACCCATGTGCTTCCCCCAGCTCTTTCCCCTCGCAGCACAGCTCTCTGGCATATGCCCTGCCGTACTGCTTGCAGAACAAGCGCAGGGCGCTTGGATAGATTTTGGTCCCCCGGCTCTGCTCTTCTAGGTGACACAACAGAAACACAGAGGCAACTGCCTTTCACCTTTTTTTCATGATTTAAGGTAAAGAGCAGCAGATTCTCAGTACAAGGGGTAAAAATCCACTTAATAATGGGGGAAAATCTCTTCCCCTTAGAAGCAAAGAGTACAGGCAGTGCTGGGATGCCATCTGGCTCTCACCAAGACTTTCCAGAACCAGGGCTCTCTGTCCTCCTCCCTTCACTTACTGCTGAGCGTGACGGACAGTTAAAGTAAAGCTGGAGCAACTCTACTATTCATTCCAGGCTTGATCTGCCACAAAAGAAAACCTGTAAGTAGTCAAGACTCAAATACCTGTAATTTCACTACTGTCAATCAGGAAGAACATAAGGAAAGCCGGTCACCTCCACCACAAATTACGCAGCTGCTTGGCAAAAAGAGCTGCCCTAGTATGCTCTGGCCATTCTCAAATCCTTTTTCTCCTTCCCCTCTCCGGTAAAAAGAGCAAAGCTGACAGGCTTATGCCAGGCCTGTGCTTGATGGGGAGGAACCCAGCGCACAGCTATTCTCCTTTTATGCACCAGAAGGGCTTTACGGTGACCAAGTCTAATATCTTACTAAATACTTCCATAAAAACCTAACGGACAGCCTTAAGCCTGATGCATCCCAAACAGATCAACTGAGAATTTGTACAAAAATTGGGCCCTATTATCAACTTAATCACGCTGGTGACATTCTCAGTCTTTAAAAGATTTAAGATACAATGGGCTGAAGTACAGGTATAGCATAAAAATGTCAACAGTTTGGTTTGGAAGGTGCCTAGAGCTTATCTAGTCCAACTTCCTGCTCAAAGCTGGGCTAACTTCTAAATCAAAAGTTAGATCAGGTTGGTCTGGGCTTTCTCTGGTTGACATTTGGAAATCTTCAAGGAGGGAGATTTCTCAGCCTCTCTGCAGACCGTGTCCTGTGCTCATCCCCTTCCACTGTGGAATTTTTTTCCTTGCTCCATGGGAATTTCCCTTGCCGAAACTTGTGGCCATTGCCCTTTGTCCCCTTACACCATTAGATAATTGGGGAAATGCCATGGACTCAGTAGACCTGCACAAGTGAGGGAGAACTGAGTTCTCTTTCTGTTAGGAATTTGGCTACTGAGCAAATGACACTCTCCATTCACTTGCATCCTGTCCTGGTTTCAGCTGAGATTGAGTTAACTTTCTTTAGAGTGGCTGGTATGGGGCTATGTTTTGGATTTGTGCTGAAAACAGTGTTGATAATACAGAGATGTTTTAGTTGTTGCTGCACTAGCCAAGGACTTTTCAGCTTCCCATGCTCTGCCAGGTGCACAAGAAGCTGGGAGGGGGCACAGCCAGGAGAGTTGATCCAAACTGACCAAAGGGCTATTCCATACCACATGACGTCATGCTCAGTATATAAAGCTGGGGAAGAAGAAGGAAGGGGGGACATTTGGAGTGGTGGCGTTTGTCTTCCCAAGTAACCATTACGCATGATGGAGCCCTGCTTTCCTGGAGATGGCTGAACACCTGCCTGCCCATGGGAAGTAGTGAATGAATTCCTTGCTTTGCTTTGCTTGCGTGCGCGGCTTTTGCTTTCCCTATTAAACTGTCTTTGTCTCAACCCTCGAGTTTTCTTACTTTTGCTCTTCCGATTCTCTCCCCCATCCCACCAGGGGGGAGTGAGCGAGCAGCTGCGTGGTGCTTAGTTGCTGGCTGGGGCTAAACCACGACACATCCTCAAAAGCCTCCATTCCCCATGGCCTGACTTTGTACATCATCTGTGCCTCCCAGCAGGTGGAGAATAGGGAATTCTGATAAAGAATAAGGGTGAGCAACTTGCACATAGGTACAGCATGTAATTGTTTACCCCATCTTTCCACACGTCTTAAAAATAGTTCTTTTTGAAGGTTTCGACAAGCATAATGTATTGATGTTCTATTTATACTGCGGGTCATTAATTTTAAGAGGTTACAAGCACTCTGCATATACAGTTGGAGAGGTAATTCTTTTGTAAACAATTAAAAATGACAACAATATTTAACTTGGGAAAACAGGTGCTAAAATGTTCTTTAAGAGATATTGGCATCTTCTCATTGAAATGAATGCTTTAGCTACACAAGCAACAACCACAGATCTGAAATAAGGAGACGCCTTGCACTTGGTAGCTACAGTGTTCATGAAAGCTTTGTGACCTCCTCAATGGAAGATTGCTTTTACTTTCATTAAATATATATATATTATATCCCCAGTAAAAACAATCCAAAAGACATCAAACACCAGAAAAAATACATTGAAATAACATTAAGGATCTAATATAAATCCACAAAAGCCAGGAAATTCAGAGATAAAGAAAGACTTTCAGACGAGAGAAAACTTTCCAATATATTAAACTGGAGCATAAATTCACTTCCTCTTCACATGTTTGCCATCAAGTCATTCCAGACGCAGGGGGTAAGTTCCTCCCTGGGGTAACTCAAGTGCCTTCAGCATACACCAAGAATCAATTTGGCCCTCCAGAACTACGTCTTAATACTTTCTCTATTTCTGATAATTACCAAAGATATTTGAGTTTAAACAGCAACTTCCTCTCTTGCAGCTCACTTTCCCATCATTCAGAGACTGCTATAAAACTGAATTTCTGAGATGGCAATAGTTTCCATGATTACAGACTATGATGTCAATTGTGGGGTTATGACTTCACTGACAGACCGACTAGAAGGAGAACCTCTGTGCGAAGGAGAAAATCCACACTCAAACACAAATATATCTGAGATTAGCAAAGACAACACTGCACCTCACTGGGCACAGATGTTTCCATCTGCATAAATAATATTCTCTACTTTTCACTCGAGCCAAGTATGAAAATGCCCCTTAAAAATTTCTGTTTCATTCATAAGTCATTCATGGTGCTGATGTGTTGCCACCCAAACTCAGCCTTGGTGCTAGTGCTGCGTGGGCCAAGCTTGATGTCAGCAGCAGTTTAAATCATACGCTGTGGGTCCAATTCTTTGCTGCACTCTCTGGAAGTGCAAAATCAAATGTACAGCTTAAGACAGGATATGAAGGGAATGAAGTGATTTTGAACTGCCTTCAAACTTCCCATGATTCTGCCCTCATCCTCAAGCTGACGTGGCTTTTGGCGCTGGGGTCTGGCTATTCCCTCCCCGATAGAGCAAGATAACCATAATGAACTAGTTACTAGAAGATCCCCAGGTATCTGGCTGAGCAGTAGGATCCAAAAAAGGAATGTGATGGGGAAAACTGGAAGAAGGGAAGACAGGATGCAACCTCCTGAACTGTTATCTTTCCACAGCTAACCCAGGTACATAAGACAACTACCCTGAGCCTTGAGATACAGAGTAGAACTGCTGTAAGCAAAAGAGCTTTCAGCATCACTTTTGTTTCTGAAAGAGGAAAAATGATTTTTCCTTTCAATTTCCTAGACTGCAAGAGGCAGAGGGGATATGACTGATCCCACACAGCCATGTAAAATAAGAGATGGATAACTTAGGCACTCTCCCACCCTACACTGAAAACTCTGAGATGCATGGGACACAACTGAGCTGGCAGCTGGTGAGGTCAGATTCAACCCAAGAACCCAGGAGTGACAATTCCCTGTTGCTCCAAGTCTTATAGAGACTTGGGCTCTATGTTCAATCTTCTTGCCCGTCTTCTACTCCTTGCTGTTAGACCTTCTCAACGGTTACCTGAAATTTCTCATATGCAGTCTTGGACCAGATGTTTATTTTGTTGGATAGCTTCCAAATACATCCAGTCAGACATTTTTTAATTAAATAAATGCCCTTTCCAATTTTTCAGCTGCCTTATCATGCTCAAATTACTCGAAATGAGAACTTTTTCAAAGCTTCTATCCATGACGTTTATGTAGCCCTGAATGAGGAGAGTGGGCAAGCTAAGTATTCAAACGTCGACCTGGAAAAGACAAACAAACTGAGAATGGATGCAGCTACGGTTCACTCCTGCCTCTATACTTGTGCAAAGTGTCTGGAATGCTCATATTGCAAAAGTGCAAAGGAAGGACAGAATCCCTCCCCTGGGTTTTTATTATAAGGCCCCTAAAAACTTTTATGAAAACTAAGAAGTCAACAAAAAATGAGGAAGCTAAATAAATAAATCGAATTCTGCCTCCCAGTTATTATACACTCAAGATAATGGCTTTTGGGGGTGTAAAGGAGGGTGTACAGAGCTTTGCAATGTACAAAGCTTGCTCTGAGACGTTATTTAATTAACTATTTGAAATTTTCATCATGCAAAGCAAACCACAATGATTTATAATTATGCAAAAAGACCATGATGGCTCTAACTTCTCCCTTAAATAGCTTTCTTAGTGATTTGGAAGGATAGGATTAATAATCTCTTTCTTGGAAACCGATGACATCTGGTTTGCCTGCAGAGGCTCTGAGACCTTCTACTTCCTGAAATGAGCAAGGAGAGAGATGAAGCAGCTTCTGCTTGGAGCAAAATTATTAAGTATATAATTTTGAAACATTTTTGTGTGCATGTGTGAACTTCAACTATAACGTAATTTCTCTTTGTTGCTCTCTGTGCAATGGATATTGCCTTTACCTAAGGAATTTTGATCTAGTTTAAACAAAAAGTACGATGCACAAAACCTTCCCCCTCAAGATACACTGCAGATTAAAGGGCAAATTCTTTCCCTTACTCAAAACCATAATCAGTGGCTTTTTGTTAGCATAACTAAGAAAGGGTTTCCAATGTATGTATCACCATTTACAAGTATTTGGAGAGAAAATCCTAACTCCAACCAAGTCAGCTGGAGTCTTGCTACTGAATTCACTTTAATGGAGCCACTACTTTACACAGACTTGCCTTAAAAATAATTTGTTTCAGTGAGTAATATACCCTCCCTATGTATCTACCTATGACCACAGCTGAGCATATCCTTAATGAAAGTTATACACATGGAAAAAGCAAGATCATTCAGGCATTTTCAAACCCATGCCTTTGTATGTCTTTGAAAAATTTGCTGAAGGTTAAAGTAGAGGTGTCCATATTCCAGTTTTCAAATAGTCCACTGAAATGCTTAAACAAGAAAAAACTTGGTTTACTTTTAAGAAGCATTACTGTTTATATGGCATACAAGTTGCTTTATAATTTAAAAAAGCATCAATAAAAATCTTCTGTCTGTATCTCTGTACAAGTCTAGCCCACCTGTTACTCATGCAGTGACTGCTCAAAACTTATTGACATAAATAACAAATTTATCATATTCACAGATCGATTCAAATACTGTTCTTGCTATGTGAGAGTCACCGTAAAGTTTCTGTTCATCTGGTGCCTAACTTGAACACATTTGAAATGACCCAGGTTTTGTGCAAACATGGCTATTTGCACAATTTATAGAGCTTATAACCAAACAGCAGATACAGTTACACATCACATCAGTGGCAGATGGAGAAGGGCTCAAATCCAGGCAACTTTTTTCATTAGGAGTTTGGCCACTGACTTCAACAAGCCTAAGATTTTATCATGCATCTCCTGGCTGCGTATTCAATCTACTTGACCAGAGGCACCATGTGTCACCGACAGACCATTTGTCCATCTACCTATCTCAATCAGACTTACATATAAAGCTTGATAAAACTTTGTTGCATGCTTGAATGGTCATCCCTGACTTGAATGGGAAGTTTGCAAAAGAAGCACCTTAAAATTGCATACACCTCTGCCTCCTCCAAATAGTTTACAACTGTTAATGAATGTTAATGAATGCAAGAGTGCATGCCATGGCAGAGATAGCCTTGTCTCCTCTACATTTTTAATACTGTGATCCAAGTACTGTATGTACTTTGTCAACGTGCTGTGCGAGTTGTTTTTTCAAGACCCAAACAGACAGTTGTCTGTGAAGGAGAGTCCCCAGCCAAATTTCTCAAGGCGTTTAGCATCATTAACAGGAAACAATGCAGGAGAAGCAGCCAGAGCATGAATGGGTTCTGTGTGAATACTAAGGAAACCCCAAGAACATGTTAGGACAATGCAACTTTGATAAGATCATAATAGTGAAGCTCACATATGTGTTTGTATTACGTCTTGTAAAAGGCCCCAATTGCTGTCTATTAAGATAATTGATATAACAGTCAAAATGGATTAGGATAATATATTGAGTAAAGTCATGATTTCTGCTGTATACAGGAACTACCAGTCTGACTGTTTTTTAAGCTCCCAGCAGTTACTCTGAACACACAGGATGTAAAAATCCTAAATCTTGCCAATTCACTGATAATCTTAACGGCTCCATAACGGAGACTGCCGCTACTGGTAAATCACTTTTAATCAAAGCAAACCAACCTCTGCAGACGAGACTCCATTCTCATTGACACTGATACAGATACACAAGTAATACATTACTTCAAATGTAATTTATCAGTACCATTATTTAAATCATCATAAGTAGCGCTGAAGTCTGACCCTGCAGTTCTGCAGTTCAACAGTTCTCAGGATTGACAGACTAGAATAAAACAAACTGAAAATAGCAAGTTTATTTTTTAAAAGTAAAAAGAAAAAGCAGAATAAAGACATACATTATGCATTACTAGCGTCCTAAAACTGCTATGGAAATAACACACACACAGATATCTAACTGAACTGCCAAAAAAACTCTGAAACTCTACTTGCAATAATAACAGGCAATACCATTTGAACTGGTAAAAGAAAGAATTAAAATCACGTGGAAATAGATTACAGCAAACTGTTGCCTGCAAAATTCTTGCAGCCACGCTATAAAACACACAAATAACATCCTACGTGTGTGGAGATTTCTCTAGGGTGGGATTCGATCCATCTATTCTCCGCAACTGCCTATCTCTGTAAGGTCCTCAGCTGCCTAGTATTTTCCTACTTAACCTTAAAGCCCTCTGCAGACTGAAGTTTAATTAGCTGAACATGCTCAAAATCGTTAGTCTAAGGTAGCAAGCCTTGCCTCTCAACTAACTCTTCACTGCATTTAAAGTTTCAGCTGACAGCCACCCAAAATCCAGCTCCACCCTCTGGAGAAACCTTCAGAGCTACAGAGCACAGCTCCATTCATAGTGTTCATGCCCAACTTGTACGTTAGCGTCTTGGAGCAAGAGTGCTCACAGGAGGTCTGCCCGTTAGTAAACACGGTGAAGATTTAAACCCACACCTCCTATACAAGTGTCCTAATCACCAGCTCCTATGCTTTCCCAGACGAGAAGCATTCTCCAGCCCTTCTCTTGAAGCTGAAATGCCATGCAGAGAAAAGGCTACAGAAGAAAAACAAGGAAGAAAAGGGTATCTTTTGAGTATTAGTTAAGGCCCATTCTCAAATTGAGACAGAAGTGGGGTTCCAGGCTATGTTCTCCACCATCTGCATTTTAGATCAGACAAAAAACAGCCCTAGAGATGTCACCTCAGATCTTTACATGTATGCCTAAAGCACCAGGCCAGGCTTCCTCTTGTTTTCTCCTTCTCCCATGTGGCCCCGCTAGTTTTAAATGCATCGCTGAATAGCAGCCCTGGGTCTAAAGAACTGTGACGCAGACCAGCTCATGGCACATCACTTCTCTTGGCACAAGGTTCAGCCCTGGCTGAGCAGTACCTAGGGTGTCTCAGTGCTTTAGTTATTAGGCTATTATACCAAAGATGGACTTACAGTCCTCCTCCATGAACTGTCCATCCTTATGAGACGGCTAAGCAAATTGGGCCTGAGTAGCATGAGGGGAAGCACCACATTTCTGGTTCCCCATGCACAGACTGGAGGGGTAGAGGTGTTAATTCAGTGTAAGCCCAGTGGATCACCTCGTGGGGAGCGGGAAGCACATAAGCTAGGTGAATGGATCCCTCTCCACAGCCCTTCTAAGGCACCTTTTTCACAGCACTGACCGTATAAAGACTAAATAAGAATGGGTTTTGTCAGGTAGATTGTACCATCCGTCCCCTTCCAGGACAGACTCCTAAAACTCTAGTGAGGCAGCGTGTAGCTCGGGTGGAACGGTTTTCCCACAATGTCAGGCTATGAAAGAAAAGGGATGAAAGCCAGAGATGCCTGTGTTCTGGAAACAAACCCACCTTCTTCTCCGGCCTGTCAGCTCAGGGAGGCCAGCGGCTGCCTTTGCGCAGCAGAAAGATTTCTTTCCTAGAAAGAAATCACTACAACATCAAAACAACAGAGAAGCCGCCTCCCTGCCCCGCTGTATTGCAAAGAAGGAAATCAAACCGCATGAACAGCCTCCAGTAACAGCAAGGCTGATAAGCATTTTCTGTGCAACCAGAACCATTCTGAACAGGGAGTAACAAAAGATTGCAAAACAAACAGCGCGCTATGAGCATTACCAGCCTCAACACCATGATTACACGCTGCTCAACATACGGCTTTCTCATGCAGTCGGTCATCTTCCCAGGCGTCGGCGTTTCCCATTTCAGGGTTCCCCTGAAGACTCAGAATATCTGGATTCTCTTGGACCTGAAAAGATCTCTTCCTCTTTTAGCAGCAGTGTCACTACTGCATCTTTCAACCACTAAACTGCGTATCCCAATCTGACTATTTAAACAGTACAGCCTGTGAAGTCACAATTCTAAAATTTCAGGTTCTTGTCCTTCTATTTTTGTTTTGTTTTTCATTTGCAATCTGATTAATATCTCAGATAGGTCTTGGGATAGCAAAACAGGTGCACTTGTAAAGACCATTGTAAACTATGCTCCCTTTGGATTTCAAATTGGTACCTAGCACAAAATAAATTCAAGACAGCAGAGCAAGAGTGCATCATGCTAAGTAAATCACGTATGAAGTACACTACTGTCGATACAAAAAATATTTTTTTTTCTCGCTTGGAGTTGTGTGCTACAGAATTAGAAGCCACCTCCTGGTGAGGATGTATTGCAGCTATTTACTGGAAGAAGCCCACTTTCTTGTTGAAAATCTAGCTTCATACCTAAAATGTCATATTGAACTGCAATTTGAAGTGAGGCTTAGTCCCAGGATTAAGGAAGAGGAAATAACAATACTTGCACTTAAAGGATGTAATGACTTTCATTCAAACACCTGAAAGCACTCTCCAAATATTAATTATCACAGCACTAGCCTCCCCCCAGCCCTTCCAGGAGAGATCAACCCTGCATTCCTTCAGCATACATATCGCCTGCTTGGGTCTGTAAAGAATGCAGAATGAAGCCAAAAGTAATACTCTTCTTTAATTACTGTGATAACTCTTAATTGAGAGGAGTAAATTCACCCACACAGGGACTGACTGCCATTTATAAGATGGTCCTTTTCTATCACTGGCAGATAAAAAATGAGATATTTTCTTGTAAGGCTACTGCATTACTGGGGCTTGCAGTATAAAGCAGAATTAAATTAAATTACATTAAATAAGCTGCACAATTAGTCAGAAATTATAAGAAAACCTATTAGTCTTGACTCCAAATCTTCTGTCCTGGATCACCCTTAAACACACGGGTTTTCATTCCCTCTCTACCACTACCTTTCAAGAGGACAGGGAATGGAAATACCATCTCTGGATGAGGTGACCTGCAATGGCCCTGTCCTGCAGCTATGGCTCAGATCGGCTAGTCCTGAAAAGCAGAGTAACCACATTCAAAACATTCAAGGAACTAGGCACCTTGGTTTCGTGACTACGTTTGTCTTTTACTGGATCAGTACTAGACTTCTATATGTAATTAAGGTACAAAGATGAGAAAATACCATCAATACACATGAAATACCTTTCAGGCTTATGTTTGGGTTTGGTTCAAAACCCTTCTGGTCCCAAATCTCTCCACTCTATGCTGTATATAGAGAATACATAGACTTTTTTAATACCTTACTCCTACCCCTCATTGCCCACCAGCTAAGACATACACTAGAGACACTGAGATACTCACATCTGAGTTTACAGAAACAGGTAAAAATGATAAATTGGTTTAAGATACAGAACTGAAAAAAGCATGTTTCCCTCCCTCATCCAACCTGTTCGCAAGCAAGCTTTACTGGAGGAGGATGGCCTTGAGCTGAAGGCACAGGGCAGGCTGCCAGGAAATCCGAGTTCTATTCCTGGCGCTTCTACAGATTTCCTTGGGCAAGGCAATTAACCTTGTGGAGTAC
This sequence comes from Ciconia boyciana, assembly GCF_034638445.1. Lineage (NCBI taxonomy): Eukaryota > Metazoa > Chordata > Aves > Ciconiiformes > Ciconiidae > Ciconia > Ciconia boyciana. The sequence continues at coordinate 38,883,542 of NC_132934.1, read as the reverse complement.
ATTTTCAATGGAGGTGAGGCCCAGCTTCTCTTTCTGCATTCATAACATTTTCAACGGTGAAAATGGAATGGTAGGAGCAAGAATGAGTGCCTGTACTTTTCACTACCTGATATGTTTTCTCTGTCAGGTAGTTGGATGCACAACTGCTGATAACTGTGCTAGCAAAAAAAACAAGAATTCCAACACCGCAGGTGCAAAAATGCTTCCTGATGCTGCCACGACCAGCCTTGGTGCTCAGTTTCCTCCTATGTAAAATGGGCAATGAGGCTTATAAAATCAAAGTACACAGCGAAACGGAAAACTAATTTTTAAAGTTCTTGAACGCCCGTTATCTGAGATCACAAAAAGGAAACAGCTCAGAATTTCAGTTTACCTTTCACTACAGATGCTGTATTTTTACTTTCTGCATTTTTTGCCTGTTAAAATTTCCTCTTTGGACCTCAAACAGAATAAAAGGTTTTCCTTTAAGGATTCTGAAATGACAGCTGAAGTCAAAATATTTTTTAGCTAAACTGGGTATCTTTTAATACCCCTTAACAGAAGTGGACGTGAATTAGAGAATGAGTGAAATATCCTTTTGGTAATATAAATGTATTTGAGAAAAGAAATATCACAGCTAAATTTTCTGTTGTGGTCTACAGGAAGACCTGCACTTGAAATAAATGGTGCCACATCTACTTATACCAACAAGGAACAGGACTCTCGGATTCCAAGGAAGGACACTATTTGCTTAGACAAGCTTCTAGAGAAATGAAGACACATACCTCTCTGAACACAGGTGAGAGAGAACATATTTTTAGTGAATTTTTATGCATTTGGTACAAGCACGCAAGATGTTTTTTCCTTTCCCAGAATGTTGAATAGAAAAAAGACAAAAATTGGCAAAAAAAGAGCATTAAATATCTGTTAGTCATAGGAGAAAAGTTCAACAATCACTGCTTTTGTCAAAATTTTCAGGTTTTGAGAGATGATTTCTTTTACAGATCATCTGAACTGGAAAATAAATGTATAGGTATAAAGCTTTTAGGGCTTTCAATTCATGTCCTTCATCCACTTCTTAAGTTTAGGAATTTTGAAGGAGAGAGGTCAATAGTCTGTTTTTCGTAATTATAAAAGCCCCTTCAAGCTCTTTAGACAACTGAAACGATGGTCCCTCCCAGGTGACAGTCTTGCCCACACAGATGTAAAACGTGTTCATGAAAGAAGGTATTTTATATTACCATGTTACAAAATAATATCTATGACCTTCACAAAGAAGGTAAGGTAGTTTGGAAGATTAAAGTAACAGCAACACATGCAAATTTTCATTATGTGCTTCACACAAAGCTGTAATACCACAGATACTGCAGTCAAAAGTTGGAAATATGTCAAGTAACTGAAATTATATTATTCTTCCAAGTACGAGAAACTGAATTTTTATCTGTGCTGTCTTCTATAATTGCATAAATAGCAACTTCCTTTTTCATTCATCATCCAACACATGTGATTTAAGTTTTACCTCAATCATGGTTTGCTCCAAACGGACCATGAAGTAATTCATTAAAACAAATAGATGTTCTCGTAACAATGGAATCTCTAGCCTAGCTTAGGGATGCACTGCTAAGCACCACGGCATCAAAGGGGGGGAATCTCTCACACATAGCTTTTGCTATCTAAAAGTCAGATATGCGTCTTATTTTATCATCTAGGTTGTCTTTCCCAATGTCAAAAGATTGCTATATCCCGATGAGAATTCACCACACCTATAACAAAGCCTTTTTTAGGGCAGGATGGACTACGATCTCACAACATCCTTCTCTCTCAACCACCTAGTGAAGAAGCCTGCGTGACTTTAAGCACCTCCTAGACTATGACTTCAATATGAGACAAAAATGACTGCACTGGATGAGAAATAAGCAAAATTAGTTAAACAGCTTCACATCACAGAGCATGGCACTACCAGACAGAAACTTCTGCTTAGATAATGGTTTGCAAAGACTCATTATGGGCAAGAAATAGCCTCAAAACATTGATGGGTCTTCTGAGGCAACGGGGTTCTCTTGATATGTATCCATGTATGTATTCATACCTCAGAACCTCATTTTCAAAATCTTACAAGTGAAGGAGCATTAGGAGTCCTCGCCCTGACACAGGCCTTCTGGAACTGCTGGCATAGAAACATCTCGCAAATTCCATGTCTAAGGTTTGACATCTCAGCTATGTCAAAATTGCAGTGGGAAATAATCTGAAGAAACACTTGTTAGAAAAAAACATTTTTGTAATGATTTTTTAAAACATGGCTTGGCACCGCTTAAACTGACTTTCAGTATAAAGTAAAATTCTGACCTCATTAAAAAGGGGAAAACCTGAGCTTCAAAAGTACTATAATGTCTAGCTAATCGTGATTGGATCAGATAAAGCTCCTGCTTAAGGACATTAAGTTCATTTCTGATTATCTTTTATCTTCTACCAACCTGAAATGTGCTATCCAGACTATCTAGCAGAAAACAAAATTCTTCAAAGAGAGATAAGTTCTCTGAACAAGGCACAGTTGTTACTTGGGCATCAGTGACAAGACGTGCAAGTGGATGCTTCACATGCACCCTGCAGTTGGAAAGTCACTGATTCTCTTCCACTGTTATAATCACGCAGCTTCCAGAACTTTCCATCCTTTAAAACAGTCTCATGGCATGGCATCAGCCATCTCTCCCCCCCACCAAAGTCCTGCTCAAAGCTGTAGCTCTGGACTGCAGCTCAAAGCTGTAGCTCAAAGCTGTAGCTCTGGACTGTTCCTTGGGTTTTTTGAACAATTCTGCCATGCCATGTAGTGAATCTGTGGTTCAGGTTAAACAATGTGGAGGTGAAATCAGACAATGCCAAAAAATTCTATCTAAAGACATAACAAAAGCAATGGAAATAAAAACCAAATACCCTTTTAAGCATCAACTTCAGAACTGGGTTTCAGGTTTCTCCATTAAACTGACGTCTGAGAGCACTAGAAGTCTATGAAATTTCCAGGGGTTTTCAATGCAGTTCTTTGGAACAAACAGCAGAATAATTGATTATTCAGCCTCCTGCTCTACTCATAACCCTTCAGTCCCCTCCTTTCAGTCAGCTTCTAGACATACACATATTAAAAAAATAAAATAAAATAAAAAAGCTTTGACTGTTAGCTCTTTACAAAGGGTTATGTAAAGCCATCAGCAAAACTGTTGCTGATCCCACGAGCAGCAGCATCAGATCTCAGTGGCAAAAACCTGGCACAGTGACAAACCTTCCACTGACTTCTGGGAATGTGAATCTCTATGGCTATGAATTTGACCTTATGCCTATGCTACATAAAACAATTCTGCTAATAAAAACCAGGGTGATTCATCTGCCTTTATCAAGCATCAAAGGCTACGTCTACGATACATAGACAACGTGGACCAGCAGGAGAAAAAAGGCTGGTGCTGAGGACCTAAGGTCCACATCATGCACCTTTCAAGAGGTTTTTATTTCCCTCTAGCCTAGTCCTGTGGGTCGAATGCCTACCGGACTGCGCTTCTTTCTGCAGCACGTCTTCCAGTTCCGTTTCATTTGAAAGGAATCCAGACCGTGAGCTCTGGGACTGCTGCACAATGCATACAGCACGTGGGGACAATTAGGAGATGCATTTCCAAAGCTCACTCCTGATTTGACCTAACACACTAATGCAGATGCATCCAAAGGGCTTAGAACACGTTCCTGCATTAAAACCTCTAAAATTAAGGAGTACCAAGGTCATGAAGAGGTTTACCTCCCTCTCAGTTAATAGGACTCACAACCTTCAACGCGCTTCACACACGTGCAGCAACCTACAGTGAAGATGAGTTTTACAGCAGCAGACACTGTGTTTCTGATTCCAAATATGTTCATTTCCCACCTGCTTGACCTTGTTATCTTCAGGATTTTTATTCAATTAGCCCTCCACATTTAGAAAGCTTTTCTACGTAGCTGAATATTTTATTTTCAGAAGAGTTTGTCAATCTTTACTGCCTGTTCTACTGACAAGGGTCTTCTTTTCCTTGACAACTTTGCACAGTACACATCATTGCATTAAAAAGATCATCTGATGTCTCATACACTTGTGATAAACTGGGCTTCTTGCCCTCTTCACTTGGGCTCTCCCTCCCCTTTCCCAGCTCTATAATAGTCAAAAGGATTTACTTCTCTTCTAAAAAATAATATATAAATAAATACATTGTGAGTCACAAACATTAAATACTTAATTTGAACCGGCAGAAAGACCAGCTACCGGAATTCTACAGTGGTCTGTTAGCTCATATGTCTCTGCATGTGCATATTGAAGGAAACAGCAGAAATAATACCTTACAGTTTGATGAACAACATATGACACACAACCTCTAGACTCGCAAAAAAGGGCTACAAACTTAGGAAAATACCTGCCATATAGAATTCTGCCCTCTCCAAGGAAAAAAAACCTACTTTCACTGATACAGAACCATCATCATTAAGGCTTGATATATAAATAAATTGGATTAAAGAAGAAAATGATCACTAAGGACTTAACCAAAGTTTGGGTGATAAAAAGGGACATTTTCTGAGTACATGTTGGATGTCAAAACAGAAAGGATGATACTGTGCCATCTGCTTTTAGGCAGAATCCTCCCTTGATTTCAACTATAAGCTTTGCTTATAGTTGGCACCACAATGGCTTATAATCATTTAACCATGTTTCTTTCTGGAGCAAAATATAACATCACTCTCCATTTCATCATGCACAAAGGAGGAACCTATGAACCTAATTTAAACCGGAAAGAGAGAAGAAAGAGAGGGAAAAAAAGGCATATTTGATTCTCACAGTCTACAGAATTATCTCAATGCAAGCTGCAGATAGGAACGTTATCTCTGAAAATCACAAGAAGCAATCATATTGTCAGAATAAGCAAATAAAGACTGTGCTTTCAACAGGCACAACAGCAAAGTAATACCAAGTTTGAAAATATGCCTTAGTTTCAAAAAAATGAGTGAAATTGTTGTAAGTATCGGTCTCACGATAAAGTAATGCATACGCCTACTAGATAACCAATAATTTCCATTTCTGCAAATCAGATTCTTCACCCTACAAACAGCCCATACTAAACTTAATGCTCCACTGACACTGCCTATTGTTTCTTCCACTTAAAGATACTAAAATAAAATAAAAATTAAAAATAAAATATTTAAAAATAAAATTAAATTAAAATAAAAATTCCCCTAAAATAAAAGGGAAACAACCTAACCTAAAAGATGCCACAAGCATTATATTTAGCCCTTTTCACTGAAAACTCACCTTAGTTTCTCACTACGTGAGTGCTTGGGAGAGAAAATCTTTTTAACATTTCAGACTGCTGCATTTTGCCTTTTTGCAGAGCTCTTCAACCATCCCTACTCAACTGTCACACGTTCCTAACTCAGTGGGGATGGTCTGCCTGTTCTAAATTACTCTCACCAACCAGCTACTTCTGCTGCTTCCCTGGGGACTGCACCCAAGGTGAGGATCAAGCAAGCAACACTCAGCATCCACATGTGCAAGGTCCGAGCCGGACAGGACGAAGCAGACAGTAACCGCTCCTGTTTTAGTGCACTTGGCATTTGCCTTCTGCAAGCTGCCTTTGAGAAGATCACCAGCACAGGTACGTTTGAATACGCCACCTTCTTCCTAATGCCAATGAGCCTCTTCACGTACCTGAAATCTGCCTCACTTAAAGAACTACAGGCATAAGCAATACGTCTAGTATGTAATGGTCTGTTTTCTCCAAAGAAATATGCCGGGGTCCTTTATCACCGGACAACGCTACGGAACTAGTGACTGTTAAAGCCACCTCTCCTGTGCTTAGCTGCTGATACCCCAGAGAACCTCAGCTGTAGTTTTAAGTACCTTCTGGTGCTGTTTGAGCTTTTGCAAGCGTATACTTTTACAGCTGTGTTAACATCTATGCAAAAGAACTGAACAAAATGAGGGAAAAAATGCCGGGACTGCAGGGAGGAAAGAAAAGGCAGAGTAAAATTAGGGAGCAAAATTGAGATGGGGAGGGATGGATTTGAGAAAGAAGTTTAAAGAAAAATGTTGACCAGATAAAGGGATGTGTCCAGCTTGTGATGGAGCACATGGCCACACCTTTGTATCTTCTAATACCCGATCATGTTTTCCTAGTGACATCCCCATCACTTTCTTTTGAAAGCTTATGCATAAGTGAAAGAAATGCAGAGGAGAGGTGCACAAGGCAGGCTCTCATTAGCTGTAAACATCAGTGAGAACACAGAATTTCAAGTATCTGAGACTGAAATCTTTCCATGGCCAAAGAATCAAAACACGTGTGTCTGACAGCCACGTCTACACAGACTAAACGGCCAGGGAAAGAGGAACCTTCTAATGAAACGTATTAGCAGTCACTACAATTATATGAGGCATGAAGATGGCCCAGAATGGAAAAACTAAATTCTAAGTGCAAGTATCCTGCCATTCATTTTTGCTCTTTCTCACTGGATTTAAGGGAAATATGCTGTGTTTCCAGGCAATGTAGGACAAAGACGTTTTGGTTTTTAAACTTTATCTTGTGCACACTACATCTGAATGTTATCACCTCTCCTAATCACTTCTGATGTCTGATAGTGCCCCTTTAACCTTTGTTACTCAATTACTGAACAAGTTATCTCATTGTTACTCTCTTTTGAAGGAAGAGTTGTGCCTCTTTTCATGCTGATAAGAGACACATAAATATTCGCTCCCAGCAAACATTTAATAGTAAAGTGTCTTGAGCAAACTACCAGAGTCTAAAGGTAGGAAGCTGTGGTTAACTTCTCTGCTATCTTAACCCCTTACTCAATCCACCAAAACACACAGACACAGAAGATGGATGCTCTTTTTCACAAATGAAGCAGAAATAATTGTTCTCTAAAAGAATGGACTTTATAACATGCTTTATAACACAGCAAATAAATCAAATGATTGGAAGTGAAATACCTACCCATTTTCTGGGCCGGCCTCTGGGTCGCTTTTCACCAGTGGCTTCTGCTTTCTGTAAAGGGAAAAGAAACACAACATATTTTATACCTCAGCATTATTTAACAGCCTTGGTAACTAGGAACTCCTTTCCTGTAACATTATCCATAATTATATCTCTTGGGTGGCACCAAGCCCCCCTCCCGCTCTGTGGGTTTTCTGGTGGAATGTGTTTACCTTGGTTTTTCTGATGTTTCCTAGCCAGTGTGGCCAGGGGATGCCTCGCCTGCGCCCAAGGGTGCCCCCAGCCCCGATGCACACTGTGCCCAGGGGCACAGGGGACCGTGCCCACGCACACCCTGGTACAGCCCGGGGTGCCCAGCCACGGGGCATGCAGGCTGTGGACGGGGGGGACAGAGCAGCTTGGGAACCCGAGAACCCCCAGTAACATCAAATCTAGTCTTTCCTGGGCTGTCAAAAACTACCTGTAGATACTAAATGAAAAATACGGACTGCTTCAAGCCTGAACAAAGCAGTTCATAGCAGCCACAATTTCTTCTTTTAGTCTCATGATGCTCATGCATGAAATGGATTTGGACAGGCTATGACCACGAACGTGTGTGTGTTCACACTGGGAGATAACTTCTCTACTTCACGTGAAGTTCTCCAGGTAAAAATGCATCCCTAAGCTGTAAGCAAACCTTTCACTGGTCCAAAACACACCTTCCCTTTTCAGGTTTAAGGAAACAGCATGGAAGGTGCCCTAGAAGTGACAGCTGTATTTATGTAAGCCCAGCAGTTGGTTCTGGAGCTCAATATAAAGGAAATACGGGTTCTCTTAACAGACTCTTCCACTAGTTCACTGCGTGACACTGTGAATACTACTACTTATGCGCTACACTAAAATACTTACAGGCTTTAAAATGAAAATTGCAGGTTATTTTCTCTAGATAGGCTCTGCCCATCCATACACCTCATCAGGTAAATAATCCTGCCCCACTGAGGGTGATGAGGATTTTGCCATCAGCTTTAGTGAGAGCTGGACTTTTGCTGCATACAAGTCCCTGAGAATGAAGGCTTTTAGTACACATTCAGTAAATGTGCTTCCACAATTCCATGAATTGCTTTTTTTCCAGTTAACTGTATGTGTATTTGATTTGCCCTTAGAAATCAACTGTGTCATTAAATAAATCACTTGCTGGTCAATCTCTGTAACATATACTGTAACCTAATGCTGTGTAAAGCGGATCCTCTAAAAGAGAACTTGAGCTGAGGAAGTAGTGGAGGAATCTCTACAAAAAACCTGCCCTGCGAGTTAAATGCAATTACTTTGAAATAAATATCTCACCAAGAAGAAAGCTGTGAAAAATAAAATTCACCCTCCTAAAGGGCAAAATTATCACTCAGACTTGTTAAAAGAGTAAACTTGCTCTTTAATCGTTTATACCAGCGTTACATGTAAGGTGAAACCCTCTTATGAGAATACTTGTTAAAGTGCATTTACTATATAGTGTAGCTGTCTATTTCAGAGTTTTGCTTCCTTTTAAAGCATTCATTTCTTTATACCTTATAACCTGAAGGATGCAAAAAAAGATGTGGCTTAGTTTTGACAAGCTGTAGCCCCCTGCATTTACGTTTATTTCGTGAAACACTGGGCATAAATCTTAAAAGAAAATATTGGTTAAAATTGTTCTTAACAAATCAACACCTGACATGTTATCAGAGCACAAATGCCATTTATTTTCTTCTGTATTTAACACATCTGAAGGAAAGACCCTTTTGCAAAGGTCTATGAAAAAAAAATTAACTTTTTGGAAACGAAAACTACTTGGGTCTCACAATTAAAGTTCCTACAAACCTGACACAAATTGTAAGTTTAACTACAGCGTATAATCTAGTTTGATGGGAAAGAGAACATGAGAGATTTCTTTGAATAACTAATCTTTGCTTCCTGCCATAAACTGTCACGCAGCGTGGCCGCTTGCCATAAGCAATGCTGTGCTTTACCCCCGAGGAAGGTCCATGTCAGAAGTGGCTAGTGTTCCTGCTGGCTAGTTTGGATATCAGTTTGTCAAGTGCTTGGGGACCTTTCAGATTGAAAGGCACTATACTCCTGCTGTATATGATTTCCACCTCATGTTAGAAGAAAAACATTTCCATAGTTCTTATCAAAACCAAATCTTTCCCAGAGGTGAGCTGAGCAAACAGCGGGGCATGCCAGAGATGGTGTTTTGGTACAGAGCGATTCTGTAAGTAAATAGGAAGGTTTCCACAGACTAAACTGCAGAAAATGAACAACAAGAACCTCCAAAAGTGGGATGTTTTTATCTCCATGCCAAGGGAAGAGAAAGACAAAACACTTCTGGAACAACCAAAAGGAGTAGTGGCAGTCCAGTGGTGATAAAGACATGAAGTTTAGGAAAATATTCCACCTCTTTTCCTCTGGATTTTTTTTACTTTGCATTTTGCAAACACAGCCTGTATTTTCTCCAACAGCACAAGACTGTCTTTTAATTGAAGCACTTGAGAAAGGTTTTATTGCATATCAGACCAATAATGCAATGTTTCTCCATATAATTTTCAAGTAATTAATAAGAAAAGGAACACGTAAGTGCCAAAGCATTGCCTTTCCCCTAAAACAGGTATTTGCATAATCAGAAACATGCTGGTCTGTTGGCTCTTTGCTTTAATTGAAGTGTTGCCTCTGAAGCTAGGACCAAATCCAGAGAGAGCCCCAAGCCACCCAGAGGTAACACGGATTCTCATCGGGGCAGCAAGATGCACGTGTTCCCAGCCACCCTGCACGCAGCTGGTACCTGCTTTGTCAGGAAGGAAGCTGCTGCCTTCATCCTCCAAAGCATTTTTTGAAATTGAGATGTGTTTGGTCAGGGTTTTCTTAACATTTGGTGCTACACTGTGAGGCATGATCTTGCTCTATACAGCTAAGACACGGAATCGCCAAACTTAAAGGAGGGTCGGGTATGTTATCAAACACAAGTTTATATTTCATGAAAAATTATGAAATTTCTTATAACCAATAATACGAATACATCACTTTTGCTATGTCACATTTTAGGACCAGAACTAGATTTACTCGCTTTTAAGTGCATGATCTATACAGGAAATGTTCTTTTTTTGTCCCAGGTGAGAAAGATGGCCATTCCAGTCATTGCCTTCTGGAAGACAGCTAACAGTCCCCAGGCAGATTTGCAATTCACCTAAGCCCTTTAGCACAGGGCCATCAAACCCTGCTTGCAACCGTAGGACTTGACTGCCCATCATCTCTGCCTCCTTGTTGCATAAATGTGCTGTGCCCAGACAGAAACTGAGGCTGTACTACTGAAAGCAATTAACAAGACAAGTATGAATAATTGAATGGCTATAAAGTGCTCTTTGGGCATCTATCTATTGTCAAGGAAGACCTCAAATGCAACAGAATCCAAATTCAGAGAACTCTATCCACTTTGCAAAATGATCTGCTGGAGACCTCAGATAAAACGTGTCAGAGCTGTAAGACAGGTGAAATACCCGAGAGTTCTCGGGACGACAATCACTGTTGTCAAACCATGTCAAAAGACCTTGCTCAGGAACGTGTCTTTCCCCCAAAACAAAGTTATTTTGTTAAAAAAAACCCTCTTAAAAGAAACTTAGGCATTGGCTAGATACAAAAATATGACACTTCCCATGTCCTGTTTTACCCATTTTAATCCTAAACAGGAGCCAGTCTTCTCCTGCTTCTCCCATCTTGCTCAAAACGCCTGATTTTGAGGTCTCTTATTTTTTAGGTATAATAACCATGCCATGATCACTTGATAAATCTGATCTTGTTTTCCCTTTAAGCCTGTAATGACTGGTGTTGGTGAGAATGAATGAAGCATGGAGAAGCCAAATAGATTTTCATGAACCAATTTAGGGCAGAGTCCTGGTCACATGCGCTTTTTTTTTTTACCTTTGGACTGCTTAACTCAGGGACATGCCTTTCTACATACCAAACTCTGGCCATGTAATGTAGAGAGAGTAGTAAGTGTAGTCACACACAGTACCACAAGTTCTGGTTTTCAGAGGACGATATTTCAAGATCTGGAGGTATTTTCCGTGAATTTCACTACATCAATAACTACAACAAAACTCAAAATATTTTAACTCAAGGTGAATTTTACGGAAGAGCATTTACTTTCGCATATTCCTGGGATATCCCTTGACATTTTCTTTCGAGACAAACACATAGGAGCTACTACTCCTTCTTTTTTTAACCTCACAATTGTGTTTCCTCCTTCCAAACAGGAGCGTATTTATGCCTATACAGTATTTTTGTCAAGCCCAACTACAGGAGCTAAACAAAGCAAAGCCCTTGAATACTTAAGGGAAATGCGATGGGCTGGGAACACAGATGAGCCTAACAAATAAAACTCAACCACAGAACACCCAGGAAACTAAAAAGGAACATCCCTACTAGGGTCTTCCCGCAAAACTAGTCAGTCTTTAGAAAAAAAAGAAAATCTTCACTTTTTTGCTAATTTTTTACAAATATTTTAAATGAATAACAGAATGACTTGTTTAAAGACGCAAACTTCAATAACAGCCTGATTGTAGGGACTCAAGTACAAGGTGATTAAGAGTCTTTTTGTGTCTATCTCTTCTCATCTGCTAACATGTTGTGGTCCTTCTGTTTGTGAAAATTAAACAACTGAGAAATGGTTTGCTTTTCTGTAAAATGCAGTTTACCTTTTGTGTGCAGTTTATAACAAGTTACGCATGTGTGATATGCAAGGCTTTTAAAAAAATGCGTATTACCTAAAATTAGAGTAATTGCCACATTATTAGCTGTCCAATTGGTCTTGCAACATTCTGTATGCATTGTCAAGTTTCACATTGCTAATTTCCTAACAAGCACAGTTTGTTTTCAGATGCCCCAAGGCCAGTTTACTAAGACCAAACACAAGCTCTGAAAGCTTAAAAAAAAAAAAAAAAAAAAAATCCCATGAACCAAGAAATTTTAAATACACAACACAACCATGATTCCAGGGTAAATTGTCCCTCAACTGATTTAAGGGTATTTCCTTTTTGAAGTATAACAAAACAAAGTCCCAGTTCTGGAGTATTTTTAACTCGCTGCCAGTTTGTGCAATACATTTTTAATTGTGATGTGTAATGGTTTGCAAGAGAACACCCAATCAATTAATCATGAGTGCCTTCTCATGGCTGCTCGGTGGGTTCTCCTGGCCGACGTTTATCTTACATGTTGTGAACACTCTAATACATTTCAATGAGCTCCCTTTGAAAAACACAGGCCACACACTATTCTTTAGAAATTCCAGCAATTTCCAGTTGCATGTATAGCACCCAGGTTCACATGTGGAGGGGCTTCAGCTAAGTTAGCCAGCTCTCTTTCTGAGAGTTGAGACAGACTGTAGAAAGCCTTAAATAAATACATGTACGCATATGTATGTGTAAATATGTTTACCACAAAATCAAACATATAGCTCCCTCTTTTAAGAGGTGATACCCTCACCACCAAATGAAGCTTTCTTACAGTGCCAAAACCTTTCCATTCATATTACTGTTAGAAAAACTATTGAAATTAATATTACATAAAAAGATACTTTGAGATGCCTGGTGAGAAGGTGAAGCATTTTAGAGAGGGTTAATTATCAATCTGGAAAAAGAGCTAAAATATTTATTTGAAATGTGATCTCAGTGACTTTCTTCTAGTAAGGCTTTATAAGTGTTTTATGTTTTAGAGGATTTATCAACCCTTTATATATTTTATCTATAAACCTAGAAACAAATAAGACTTGTAATTGCATACCCCTCAAAGATTTTTTTTTAATGATAAAAAAGACCTGTGGTCTTTGGTCAATTTTTTATATTATCAACACCCGAAAGGATTTGCTTTAATTAGAGCAGTAACTTGATGCATTCTGAAAATCAAAACGTTACAATGAAATTGCTCAGTTCGTAAATTAGATTAAAAAAACCAACCATATGCACCAGAATCATCTGGAAAGCTCTTGATTTTATATACCTACCTATATATGAATGTTTTTAAGTTATTTTCCATTTATACTGATTTTCAAATCACTCAATATAAATGAAATAATGTTAATATTTCTTTTAGAAATATCTTTTTAAAACACGTTTCTATGAATTACTTAAAATTTAATCTTATTACAAATATTTCTCCTAGGAAAGCCAATACTCCTAAGAGTAATATTTAAAATACTAAAGCTCACATTTGGACTTGCTCGACTAATAAAAAACTGCTCTCTCCCTTTTGAAGAGTGAAATTTAAACTATTTTAAAGTGAATCTGAGAAACATTTTTACTATATAAAGAAAAAAAATCAACATTTTAAGCTCACTAGGTCGCAGAGTGGCTTTGATATATTTTAAATACTTAACCTGTAAAGCATTTTTTACTAATTCATGAACTTATTGACAGAATATACTGCTTTTTTCCAGCTCAGAAAGTAAAAAACAATTTTAAATTTAAAGAGAGTTGGACAACGTCCCTCAAGTCAATGTTGAAAACACTTATAACGGAACAGACATGAAACCATAGTCACCCCCTAATAATTTAATATTTATCGGTATTTGCTATAGTAATTTATAACACTGAAAACTATCAAACTTAATACAGTCAGTACCATAGGCATATTGAAAAATGAACCATAATTAGATGAGGCCACAAATACCTTCCACACACATTTTGTCACAGATCTACTTAAAAGATACTGATACACTTAAGCACTGCAGTTCACTACCAGATTTTGTAAGCTTTTGTTTCCAATTTAGTACCTGTAAATTAGTGCTAACTGCTGTGTAACCATCAACATAAACAAAACTCCCGTATTTATTTTCAAGCCTATACACAACTATTTGCCTTCACTAAAATAATTCATACAGAAACATATTATTTGCCTTGATAGCACAGTTTTCTCAGGCTGAGTTTTGCCCAATTCAAATAAAATTAAGTCACGTTTTCACGTTGTATTTGCTATGTAAAGTCCATGCACTAAATGCAATGAGTTCAGTGAGCTTTCCCTCTAGCTAAATGCAATCAGAACCACCAGAATAAAAGTTTGCTCCCATCACCAAGCAGAAGTAGTGGTTCAGAAGACTAATAGCTCTTCAAGTAAAAGTCTCTTTGAAACTGATTCCTAACCAAGATATAGTAGGCTTTTACTGTAACTCACAGTTTACTTTACCATCACATTTTAAAGCTGTAAATTTCAATATATGCACTTATTTCCATCAACACATAATTGGATTTACTTCTAATTAACCTATGTTTGACAAAACACTTAGCTTTAATATACAGATTTGGTCTGTAGTAATAACGACTGTAAGTGGGCAAGAAATTAATCTTCCTCTTTCAAAAATCTTAATCGAGAAAATAACATCCTTAATATTGATTTCCTTACTAGATGCAGATTTCAGTAAATACATCAAATACATTATGTTATTTCACTAATCTGTACGCTATTCAAAAAGCAAGCTGCCCTTACAGGTTCTGTGTCTAGGCTCTTCATGCAGCATGTGAATTCTAATCTTAAAAATGCAAAATACATGCTTTATGTAGCTTCCATTATTAAAAGGGTCCCAACCCCTCAGTTCATACAGCCTAAATGACTGGATTTTTTGCTACCAATTGATGAAAAAACAGCATTAGGAACTCTCTCTCTTTAATAATCTCACCTTCTGAGCTGCTTTAGAGGGACTCTTGTTTTTGCTTCCTTTGGGTCTTCCTCTTGGTCTTTTAGGAGATGGTTCACCAGTTGGTTCCTAAATGGAAAACATGCTATTGTGGCAAGAGGCTACAACTACCCCAGAAGATCTGAAGGACAAACTATAACTGAGAAGTTACTTAAAACATACGAATTAACAGTATAAATAAATAACACAATATTTAAAATGCAGCATGAAAAATTACTTTACTTTACTGGAGGTAAATTACTTTTCTTTACTCGAGGTAAAGAAAAAATATATTTTGCACAATGAAAGAGTTTAACTTCCCTTGTAATTGCATAAAAAAACTTTGAAAAGTTTGCATATTCTAGCACGTAAGTTGTAGCAGAAAACACATTTTTAAAAGAAGATGGCTATGATTTCCCTCATGTAAGAATGATTATTCAAAAAATAATACAGTTAGTTACCCATTTCACTTCAATTGCATTTCATTCCAGCAAGATACAATTATCATATGCAGTTTCTAGCACAGACTTTTGGGGGAAAAAAAGTTAACTACTGGAAAACTGGAAAGTAAGCTTAGACTATTTTCTCTCCCAAGGGCACGAATATTTGGGAGGGATTTTTTTCTGTTGTTCTGCAGTCGGCATTATATTCACACCTATTCTAAACACAATTGATTTGTATTAAAATGCAAATGTAAAAGTTTCTTCAAACGGAGCATTAGCAAGCCAAAAAACCTCGACGAAGGAAAATACCCGAAACAAAAAACCACCTCTGAAATGACTCGACAGGAACACTGATTATTTTAGCAATTTTCTTAACTAGCTCCTCTGCCTGACAGTAAATAACCAGTCCTTAAAAAAGGGTATGAATTACTAAGAGTTCAGAGTCCAAATATTTATTCAGTGAATCATAAATGCTATAAAACTCTTCTAGTCTTAAATATGATACATTTCATTCAGATTATAGGATGTGGCAAAAATAATTAAACGCAGTTTGTTAACTTAAACCAGCTTTAAACCCTTCAGCTTTTTAATTCCCGGGTAGGTTAAGGGGAGGCTGGAGAGGGGACTGCCTCACTGCTCCAGCTCTCGGTGCCGAGCCTCGCAGGCACTGCACATCTGGGCTGAACACGTTTAAGGAGACGCACTTTTCTTTCTCTTCCATACATTCAAACGCTATGGGGGGGGGGGGGGGGGGGGAAGGAAACCCCGGCGCAAGCTCGCAAGGCTGATGCCGGCTGCTGGGGCTGGGCGAGGGCAGCCCGGAGGCGCGGGGGGCTGAGCGGGACGGGGGCAGAGCCCCGAGCCGCGCCGGCGAAGGAAGTGTCACTGAGGGCAGAGCGGGAAAGCCAGGGGCTCGGCTTTTATGCCTCTCCAAAAAGTACTTTCTGTGCAATTCGCAGGAGCACATCGCTGGGGGGGGCGGGGAGCAAAGCAGCCGGGTTCCCCCCCGCTCGGGGCTCTGCTGTTCAGCTCCCTCCGTGGTTTCGGAGCCCCTCGCAGGCTCTCGTGGCAGTGGGCTGATGCTAAATGAATGGAGTAAACATTTTTAAAGCCCGCGGAAGCTCGCTTTAAAACGAGCTCCATCGGCAGCCCAGCTTCCCGGTCGTGACTTCCGAGGGAGGCACGGGAAGGGCTGCGAACAACCCCGCGCTGCCCCCGCCAAGCCGCGGGCTGCACTGCCTGCATCCGCGGGCAAAATCCCCCCTCGGCGGCGCCGGCGGAGGGGCTGCAAAGCGCGGGGGCTGCGGGGCCGCCTCGCCCGGCGGCTCGGCATTTCCAGGCGATGCGACAATGGCACTTCGGAAGAGGAAGGGGGGGTGTGGGGTGTGGAAATAATGCACGCATCTAGCAACCTTAGCGCGGCTTCGGGTCTTGCAAGTCAAAAATAGGAGCCCAGCGCGTCCCTTTCGGGGCCCGGGAGGAGGCTGCGGGTGCGGGTGGGAGGGAGCCCGGCTCCGCTCCCCGCGCCCAGACCCGGGAACAGTCCCCCTCGCCTCGACCTGCCTGGGAAAGCGCCGGAGCGAAGGCAAAAGGTGTTGCAAATGCAGGGCAAGCCCCCTCCGGCTACCTCCCCCACCTCCATCGGCAACGGGGGCACCTCTCTGCACACGATGACGGGGGTGAGGGAGGAGGTGGGGAAGGGGGGGACGCCAGGAAAAAAAAGAAAAAAAAAAAAAAAAGAAAAGCGAAAAAACCCATGCGGCTTTCTAGACACCCTCCTCTCCCCCAACCCCAGGATCTAGGGGCAGTCAGGGGCTGGGCTGGTCAAGATCGGAGGCAGCAGCAGCCCCCGGTGGGACCCGACACACGCACACACGCACACACACACACGCACGCACACAGATTGAGACATTGCAAGGGCTGCGAGAGGAGGGAGACAGGAGAGCCCCGTTCCCTGCTCCTCGCTTTCGCAATTTCAAAATCAGCTCGAAATGACCCAGCGAGCGCTGGTTGGTCGGAGCCGCGCTGCTCCATGTTCCCCATTTACATTGAAAAGCCCCAGCTCGCTCCCTGCACAATAGTGAAAGTCCCGAGGCGGCTGTGCGGCGCAGCCACACGCAGGCAGCACCCCGCCGCTCCCGGGCTCCGGGGTCCCCCCGCCGGGGCGCCCGGCGGAGCCCCTCGCCACGGCTCTGCACCACCTCGCCGGGAAGCAGCACACAACAAAGCCCCCCGCCCCGTCTCCAGGACTCCTTCACTCGCAGCATAATACGTACATGTACATGCCTATAATACTATAGATCTGCGGCTCTACGTATCTATACGATACTGACTTGTGGTTGCTTCCTGGGTCTGCCTCGTCCTCTCTTCTGAGGCTCTGCGGTTGCAGGTTGCTCCTGGGCAGCAGTGGAAGGCTGACCGGGTCCCTCACCTTGTGCACTCATCGTGACTTCTGCTGCTCAGCCTTAAACCAGTCTCTCCAAAGCACCTTGGAAGGGGGGGGAATCAAAACGAGCTCTTGCTGCTTTTGCTGCTCGCTGCCACCACCACACCGGACGTCCTGGTGCTGCCAAAAAGGAGAAGAGAAGGGGAGGAGGAGGAGGAGGAGGTGATGGTGGTAGTGGTGCTGGTGGTGGTGGGAGAGGAGGGGGAATGAATCTCTCTTACAATTTAGGAATGGTTAGTAACATGAAGCAATTCAAAAGAGGGGAGGTAAAAAAAAAAAAAAGAAGAAGACGAAAAAGCAGAGTAAATTGCAACCCTGGAAATGCAAGGAGAGAGGGAATACTCCGAGGGTAGTCGGAGCGAACCAAGAAGGGGAAAAAATCCTACAAATTGAAAGCAAGTGGTGGCTATCGCGCTTAGATCGGATCAGGACAAATTAAGATAAGACACACTGAAAATGGACTGAGAACACTGCACAAGCTTGCCAGAAGCATGCACCCTGGGAAGACGGGGATTTCGGCAGCAGCGGGAGCAGCGGGCAAAAAGAGCGATCATTTAAAAAATAATAATAATAAAACGATTTGGGAGATTGGGAAGAAAAAAAAGGGGGGGGGGGCGGTCCTGGGTTCGTGTCTGTGATGCGAGCTGCTGGGACTGGAAATATTATTATGCGAGTCCTGCCCACGGACTAAACTAGGATGAGGGGTTTTTTTTTTTAAAAAAAAAAAAGGAAAAGAAAAGAAAAACCACCTTTACCCGTGGGTGGAAAAACCAGGAGGGGGCTGTGCAGAAAAAAAAAAAAAAAAAAAGAGGAGGAGGCAGAGCGAAAAACCGAAAAACCCAGCGATCGGGGGCTGGCGGCCGGCCAGATAAAACACGAGCAGCACGGCAGCCGGGGCAGCGGCGGCAGAGCACGCCGCCGCCGCCTCACGTGTCCCGCACCGGCCCGGCCCCGCCGCCGCGGCAGGTTTAAAGGGCCAGGCCGGGGTCCCGGCGCCCCGGTCCGCGCCCCCCGGCTGCCCCCGCGCAGGGCCGCGGCGGGGGGGGGGCAGGGGCTCGGGCTCGCCACCCCCACGCAGGCCCCGCGGCCGGCTGCGCGGGGCTGCGCCGGGCTGCGCGGGCGCGGTGCCGCCCCGCCGCCGCTGCACGTGGGCGCCGCGCCGCCGAGCGGAACAAAGGCGGCCGGGCCGGGGCCGCCCCGGGGCCGGGCCCGCCGGGCGCCACCCGCGCTCCGGCCGCGGGCGCGGGCAGCCGCCGGGAGCGCGGCCCCTCCGCCGCCGGGAGCGCGGCCCCTCCGCCGCCGGTGCGGTCGCCGGGGAGGCGCTGCCGTTGCGGCCGCGGGGCCGCGCCGGCGGCACAGGCTGCGGCGGGCTGGGCGCCTCCAGGGACGGCAGCCGCCGGGGTGAGATGCGGGTGGTGTGACCCGACAGCGGGTCGGAGCTTTCCTGCCGCGACGGTGACGGGCACGGGGAGCGACCTCTCCTGAAGAGCCCTGCCCCGACGTTGTTCCCGTGAGCACGGCTGGGCTGCGGTCCGCAAGTCTTCCCAAACCCCTTAAGCAGGGTGTCCCGCACAGCCTTCTCCCTCCTTCGGTGTTTGGTCGTCTCCCGTGCAAGCCACGGTTAGGCGGCCCTTCGCTGCGGCGCAAGGAGGTCGCCACAAAGGCCGGGGAGGACCCCGGTGTCTGTAACGCTTACGCCTGGGCTCCATGTGCGACTCCGGCGCCGATTTCCCCCCGTCCCACACCTCCCTCAAGGTCCTGGACTTCGGCTGGGAGAGAGCCACCCCTGTAACTGTCTCCTCGCATCCTTCCTCCCCTGCTCAGGGGTGGACAAACACAAGAGAGCCCGTGGAAGGAACTAAAAAGTTACGTTATCATACATAATGCTGAAGAGGGCAGAGATACTGCTGCAACACTTCTTGCACTGGCTATCTAGCTACATCCCGTTGTCTTGATACCTTAGAAATTAAATAAAGCTAAATTAAATAAATAAAGCTAAATAAATAAGAGCTAAATAAACATAATCGGGCCAAAAGTTACTCCAATCAAACATAGGCAATCACTGACGAGCAAGACTGTGCTGAGGAGACAGCTGAGTTATTTTCTGTGGAACAGGAAAAGTACATTGCAGACAGACAGGCTAAAGAAAGAGTAATCCTAGAACACTTCTTAAGGCTGAAAATACTCCCAAAGTGTTCTTAATCCAATCGCAAGCCTCCCAAAGCCTGCTTCCCTCCCATCCCCAAAAGCAACCAGCTATGGAAGATGGACACAGTCCACCTGTTATATCTCATAGCTATCAGAAAAGTCTTGTAGTCCCAACTACACTTTGTAAAATAGTCGGTTCCCATCACACCATGAAGAAATCTGCAGGGCCCTACATCCACTCTGTACATCAAAAGATTAAGCTGCTATATGAGATCAGGGTTCCAAGCGGAGATTGTAAAGTCTATAGTTTAAAGCGTAGCAGCAAATAACTTTTATAACATCCATTCATCTCTTTGAAGCATATTCATGCATCCGTTTATCTGGAAGAAAGTGGTACATGCAATTGCTAAAAGCCTGTAACTCCAAAACTGCCATCTCCACAGATTCATCCTATATGAGCTATTAATAGTTCCATTAGCCTTCCCTTGAGTAGTTCTAGTAACAATACCATAGTCCAAAGATTTTTTACATACAGCCATAAGCAAATAATCTTCACGTGGGAGCAATATTCCTAAACTCACTGTTTGAAAGCTGTTCTGGACAAGAAAGGTCTTGGCGCTTGCACTGTGCCCAGCACAACAGAGTTTGGGTCTTCCTGGGGATGTCTGCCTACAGATTCACTATCTTAACAAGAATCAGCATCAGAGATCTAAACAACTATGGGTCTTTCCTTTATTTGAAACTGTCTTGCTTCCCTCCTTAACCAAAAGTTCTTAGGTTATAAACCAGTATGATATTCCTGATGGCAGCTCTGGGGATACAAATCGGTCTAGACTAATCCAAAAACTTGTTCTTACATCATTTATATCCAGGGTACCTTATCACAGGTAAGCAACACGACATCCAGAACCCAGAAAGCCTGACTTCCTCAAGTGGCTGGTGGAAGCTGAGAAGCCAGAAACAGCTCTTGGTTTTGTTCCAGATTCCTTCCCAAAAGAGATGGGGTAAGTGTTCCTTCCACCGTTCCAGTCCATCCTCTGACAGTATGGATTATTGATTCATCCAGTGCAAACACCAGTGAATATAACGGCATAATTAATTGAAGAAAATACTGCAAAGTCACTGGAGTAGAGATGACCTGTTTTCCACCAGCTTTGGTCTGAGATTCAAGCTTTGGTCTATCAACAAGTATTAATTGTCAGAGCTTTTATTTTTTTTCTGGAAGCATTCATAATAGGCTAGGAAATTTATAAACATAAAATAAGGCCTGCTTTCCACTCTCCATGAGCCTACAAACTCAGGAAATTTCCAAAGGAATTAGAGGAACTTCTTACAAAATTAAGAAGAAGAGAATGAAAATAAGATGGAGATTTTGCTACGTAACCCAGAACACTTATAAAGAGGCCGTTTGTTATTCTGTAGTCGGTGTGATGGCTTGTAGAGGGTTAATTGGCCTCTGTTCCCAGAGGGGATCTTTTTAAATTGTGCAGTCTAACAGCAGCAATAACATTTTGCATCAGAATACAGAACTCCAGGTTGCAGCAAAGTATCTTTTAGAAAGACAGAAAATTACAGGTTAACTAGGCCTTGGAGATTATAAATAGCAACAAGGAACTCCCTTCCCTTGCTCACTTCTTCATCTACCTCCTTTCTCAAAAGCTTGTGGATGCAGAAGAACCACACCCTGTAAATCAATAGGCTCATGCTGTGCACCGTCACAGGGAGATGTCACCTATAGATAGCAACCTAACATAACCCATACATAACTATAACTAACTCCCGCCTGTGGAAGTCTGGGAGCTCAGATGGTCTCAACTGGTAGTGCGTTACACAAGGAGAGAACATTTTTTTTCCAAGCTGCTACATTTCCCTGAAGGTCTGCAATGTGATAGGAGGTGCGTCACCAACTTTACAGTGCCTGCTCACCATGTATGTAAGAGTGCAAAGAGTCAGGGTGCCCCTCCGTTCTGCTCAAGGGGGGGTCCTGTTTTCTCCACCCTAGTTCTCATGGAGTGCAAGCTACTCGAAAGAGATAGCGATAAAGCAAGTTTAAGGCCCGAGCTCAAGGGGAGCAGCAACAGTTTGACTTTGAAAGAGGTCTCTGGCCAGGGGCGGGAGAGCAGATGGTAAAATTCAGAAGAATTTTTCTGCCCGTTTCCTCAGTTCTTCAAGGAGCTCACAGCTCTGTACTGCCTCAGAGAGCTCCTTAGAGGAACAGCCTTGGCCTACCAGTGCTAGAGGCTACGCTGCCTATAAGGGTGGTATATTGGTTGGGTATTTCACTTCTGTGGCCAACCAGAGCAGGCAAAGACATTTCTGTAGCCAAAGGCTACAATGGGTACTCGAGGAGCTGGGAATCCTGATACTCTGTTTCTAGAAAACCAGTCCTCCCAGGGGGAGTACATTTTGCAAATATTGTCTATATTTGTGGGAAAAGTTCACTTTTGTTTTCCCTGGTTCTTTTTGAATGGACTCCCTCTGGTCTCTGGGCATGCAAGAGAGAGAAGGAGAGGAACAGGCACAGGAACCTCGAGTGCACCTATCAGATGGGCCAGGGTGAATCGCCACTCTTCCACTCATTTCTTTTCATCCAACTGGTGGAACCAAGAGCGGCTGCTGCTTCATAATCAGCAATCTGCAGATGGCTGGGAGAATGCTTTAGGGAAGCATGACTGCGACTGACAAACAAGACCCAGAAAAGAACATTAAGGCTCACTCTCAGGCCTTGTCTCCACTGGGGAATTTTCTTCCCTCCTCCAAATTCCCACCATTGCTAATATGAATGCAGCTGCACAATTGTTAGGGATGTTGGGAGTCATAATATATGAGTTTTCATCTCGTCAGCCATTTGCAGCACTGTGTCAATTAACCCTCCTCAGAGCAGGGTTAACTGATACAGTGCTGAAAACGGCTGCTGGAGCCGAAAGCTGTCTATACTAAGGCTCCCATTGTTGCTAACCCTGGTGCAGCTGCAGTGGAATCAGCCCATGTGGGATTATTCTGGTAACAATTCTCCAACCTAAAGGCAGCCTAAAATGCAACATAGCCACCTTATGGGCCAAAACACGCTTCCGCTGCACCTCAACAGCTATGCACCTAGGCTGTCACCCTTCATAATGAGATTTTTCTTACAGTCCTTCCAGTCCAGAAGGTACTTTTTGTATTTCTGTGTGAAATACTCAGTAGACTTCAGCTCCGCAAACTGGTGTTCCTGTCACCTCCATAGGACTGCCTCTGCTCATTAGTTCTCACTAGCTCTGGACTTGAAGATGTGTGGAGGAAGATCCAATGGTCTGGTAGTGTCTTTTCATTGATTCATACATTCATTAATTAAAACTAAAATTTGCCCTTTCACTCATGGAAACTGTGTAATTTGTTTTTGTTTTAAATTTCTTAATGCAGAGCTAGTTCTTTAGTTTATGGCTGGAGGTTCTTGTTCGCCAGCAGTTTTGCTTTTTTTAATGCTAACAAGTAAAGCCTTATTTATGTAGAGCAGCACTGTGAAGACTCAAGCTGATTTCTGATGGAGTAAAGTTCTATTTCGAATGAGTAGAGCTGGAAGAATCAGTCCCACTTGTTTCCATGTGCTTTAGGAAGCAGTTATGAAACAGGCTGGTGAAATGGGTGTTTCACCCCCTGCTGAGTAAGACTAATACTTCTAAAAAGCCTCTCACTATCCTTCTCCCACATCCATGTCCAACAGTGACTAAAACAAGGAAGTGTTGTTTTGCATTTGTTACACTTTTGAACAACTATTTATCAGACAGATGCCAGCAGTCAGGTTTTTTTAAGTGCAGTTTGCAAGTGTGGAAATGTTGAAGCCCAGCAAAAACCTCAGTGAAAAACTCAAGCTCACTAAAGCCTTTGATTAATGACAGCCAGGTTTCAATTCATGCATGGCATTTTATGCAAATACAGAACATAGCTATATACAGACTGATGGGCAACTGCATATGCCTACAAATATCTACAGAAGCTCAACATACCTGCCCAGGGAAATGGCAAAGGGGCAGACACAGAGCAGATGCTGTCCACAGCCTCCCAGCTGTGGAGGTGAGCTGTAAGCTCAGCTCAGGGTGCTGGGATGTTGAGCAAAAACTGATTTGGTAGAAACTTGGATACAGCTGGGTATTGTGAGAAAGGGGAAAGGAACTTTCTTGTTCCTCTCTGATACGGCTGCGGTGGCTGTTTCTCTCTCCCAGGGATCCCTTTGGACAAAGCGAGGGAGTGGGCAGAGTAACTGAGCTGCCTGCAAAGCAGGTGCAATAGCAATCCGTGGAAGAAAGGAAGAGCAACGTATTGACTACCCCTCTAGCTCAGACTGAGCTGTGGAGATGCATGACAAAGTTCTCAGGTCACAATCATCACACAAGTTGTCGCACTCTTGGTAAACATATTTATATATTTGCTTAAATGGTTTTCATTAATCTCTTGAAAGGTTCTTATGCTAAAAAACTACCATCCCAAATCCCAGTGGCACTGGATTTCTCCTCTCCCTCAGCCCCCTTCCCCTTCAATATTAGGCTCAGTATCTTGCATATGTTTTTATATGAAACTCTGTGATTAAAAGTACTTAAGACTGGCTCATTTTTCTCTGCAATGAGTTCAGTTATTTCCTTTTTATACCTTCCAGAATTTACTATACCATATCTAAATATTGGCTGCAGTCCACATGTTTTAGATCATTCTCTATAATGGTCCTGTTGTTATAGAATCCTTTGTGTGTGTGTGAGAGAGAGAACATGCATATGTGTTGGAAGCGAGGCAGGGTGCATATAATTGTTTGGAAAGAGAAATCAGGGTATATTAATTCCATAAGCGATTTCTGAACTGATAACAGAAAAATGATACAAATAGTGGGCAGTGAAATTGTAGACCTCCAGTGCATTACCTTGTACGTGTGGTAAATAATACTTCTGATCCCAACATGTTACTCTACTCTATATCTTCTACCAATAAAATGACTCATTCACCTTTCATTGCTATATAATTTTACAGATCAGATTTATGGTTGTCACGTTTCCTCGTTTTTACTTACGTTCTAAATGTAGATCCTTCGACCTGAGTCATACAACGTGTTAGTCAACGGTAAGCTACATGAAGATGAAACGAAGGCAGCAGCTGAAAGTCCTTACTCATTACACAAAAAGCTCATTACCTGCTAAAGACTGTACGGAGAATGTACACATGTAGGGTAAGTTAGTGATCTAGGGGAAAAGCAGGATTTGATGCTTCATTTGACAAATCATAAGCTCTAAGCAAAATAAGCAAAAAAGCTTTACTCACAGTGTCACAATGTATGGATAGAGCTCATGAGGATTTAACTGAGAGATGCCTCTCTACTCCCAGGACAAAATGAAATGAGTAGCCCTGTCCCAGTGGACACCTCTGACTCTTGCCTGTGACTCCACACATAGAGGATGCATTTCAGTGGCAAATGGACAGCATCAATCTACTGCGTGTTCGTTCCCTACGTGGACAGATTTTGTGCACAGCAAGTGTGACTTAGCTCACAGCGCATCAAATAAACCAGTTCACACTCACAGCAGGCTGAGTGTCCTCACAGTTGCGGGTATGGAGTCATGAGTGCATGGCAAATTTGTTCCCAAATTTCTTTTAACTTCTCCTTGTGGCCAAGTCCTAAGAAAGTCTGACAGTGATGTAAATTCAGACCACTTTCCCACGTGAGAAGTTCTCAACCACCCAGAACAGAACAGATGCAAAGACCCCTGCACTAACAGTTCCACTCATGTCCCACCCTGCAGGGCCCTGAGTCAGGGATTAGGCAGTTCAGAGGGCTGAGTGGATATCATTTTGTGCTGGAATGAATTTCACCCAAAGAGAGTATACTTAGCTTCTATAATTTTTTTCCCCGCAAGCTAAGATAAATTTCTGCTTTGGTCCATTAACAATACTTGTATTTTTAATCAGAATTATTTTGTACTATATTTTCTTTGGAATAACAGTAATACAGTTTATGTGAAATACAAACAAATGAGGGAACAATTTTTACCTAAATGTATGAATAGCATTTTGCAATTTGTCATTGTGATATATTTATCTTTTGAACTTTAAGTGAGCTCAGCTGAAAAAAATGCTTCTCTTCAGCACATGACTGGAAAATATATTACACCAGAGAAGTATATTGCTGTTTCAGTTTAGAAATTAGTGGCTAAATATAATTTTCCACTATACTTACTTTCACAAAGTATGTAGTAAATTATTTACATTACAGTAAATTTTTGGTACATATTCCAAAAGGTGTTAAAATCAGCATTCTCACTCAAATTAATGGATATGTTGTGAATGTGCATTAAAACCAAGATCCTTAAGATCTTTTGTTGCCTGCTGAAGCCTTAAAACCACTGTAAAACGGCTAGAACAAAACAAATTTGTCAACAAAATGAACCCTGGGGGAAGGAAAAGACCCAGTATGGAGCAGAAAGATACAGACTGGCCAGTAAAGTAATGACAGTTTACAGCAGCTGAAGATCTGGGGCTGCTATGTCTTGCACCCATCTCCTTCTCGTGACGCAGCGTATGCTAGTCACTCCGTGTTCTCTTTCTAATCAGAACTTTGCACAGATCAAGAGATGCCTATAGCTTCCAGCTGGGCACGCTGCATCGCTGACTGCAGCGGCAGCAGGGGAGATGGCCTCTCCCCAGTTCCAGGAGCAGAACCGTGCCGGCGCGCTGTGCCCGGGCTCCCGGCAGTGCTAGCTTTGCTGCACGCCTGCACAGGTAAGTCGCTCCCCACTTCGGAGCTGCCCCAGCAAACCGGGCTGCCGGGAGCAAGCTGCTACCGCAGCAGCGAAATTGTGCAGCCTGCGCCTCGCTACCTCCCTTCCCCTGGCCGGCTCGGGAACAGGGAGGAGAGCTGGCTGCAAGCTGGACGAACTCTTCCGGCAATGGCAGCTGCTCCCAGCCGCCATTTTGCCCAGGGGTCATTTGCCTGTCACATCCCAGACATGTAACCCTCATGTGATGGGAGAGCAGCCAAGCAGCCATCAGGAAAGGCTGGGGCCGGGTGGGAGCTGCGGCTGCTGCCAGAACAATTCATCTGACACACAGCCCGTTCCTTATACGCTCCAGAGCTGTACCCAGGGAAGGAGGCTGCTGAGAACAGACTGCAGGCCTGATAAATTGTCCCGTCTGCCACGAAAGCCTGCACTCCATAGGATGAGCACCTGTTTCCTACAGCGTACAGTCATCGAGTTTCCAAACTGTTCCGTTCCTGCGATAATGAGATTGCTTTTTGTCCGTTTTCCCTATGTGCATATGTGGAGCGCACATGAGGGTCCACGGCTTACAGCACCAGTTGGGAGCTCAGGAAACGGAGATTCCTCCTTTCCCATAGCCAAGTGTTCATTCCTGTCTGACCTTGGGCAAACCACGTACACCCAGCTTCTTGGAGGTGTTCGGATGCCTACCTCCCACCGAGCTGAGCAAGAGTGAAAAGGCTGTGCCCTGTCAGGAAAAGGCAGATGTGAATATCCCCTATATTCCAGGGCCGTTATGAAGATGAAGACATTGCTGGCCTACAGAAACTAGGGTAATGGCAGCCATTCAAAAACCATATATATGGGAGGGAGTAGTGCAAACACTGAGGAAAAGCTGCATGGTTACCTAAGGCAAAGAAACATCTTTAAATGTTTTTAGTTGTGACTCAGAATTAGTAAAAAGAGGTTTAAGCGAATCTTCGTATTTAAAGTTCTGTCTGAAAATAGTCCTAGCCTTTTATTTATTTTTTTGAATAATGATATTAGTAAGAGTCCATTATATAATCACAAGAAAATTAAAACTCTCCAGGGCATGATCTTAGCTGTGTAATTAACTGGGGTGGTTAAAAGTACAAAGTGAACCTGAAGCAAAATTTGTACCAGAACCACACCTCATTATGTTTTGCTGCCCAAGTCTGTCATAAATAGAGATGTTTATTACACATCTGCCATTTAAAGTACGTATTACATGCAATGTTATATTTTATTTAGATTTAAAAATTTAAAAACACACGATGACAAGCTGTGTTACTATTAACACATGCCTCAGGGACCAGGGGTGCACGTTCACATTGTGCCTTAGGTTATATTACAATTCAGCCACTCCAGAGTTACAAATCGTTTACAGAAGTATATTGTGTAATTAGTGTGCCTGATTTCAGTCCATGGAGTTTCATTGGTGTGAAAAAACAATCAAGTCCTGTATATCCATTCACATTTATTAGACCAAACTTTGTAGTCTGTCCTTAGAGCACCGCTCCCTCCTCTGCTTTCAACAGCAAATGGCACTAAAATCTCCAGAGCTTCCCAAGGCAAAAGCAGTTATTTTCTTTCCTTATGATTATTTTCTTTTTTTTTTTTCTTCACAGCAGAAGTAATTCAGTACTGACTCAAATGTATGGGAGTAAAGGGCAAGAGATGGTGCACCAGTTATATGCTGCTTAATTCTCTCTTCTTTGGGTTTGCTTTCCTGAACAGACTGCCCTCCTGGACTAGCTCCAGGGCTGGCTTTGAAGAAATCTTTCACAGAAAAGCTTTTGCAGAAAATCATCTTGTCTAGGATCTGCATGGAATGAAGTCTCTCTGCATGCATATGGGTTATTTCCAGCAGATCCTAAGCAATTCACTTGGCCAGTGAGGAAAAAGAAGTACAGTTTCTTTGATGCAAGAATGATGAAGAAAAATGCCACCTACTAGTCAGCTTTTCTTTGTAAGCTGGTTATCCAAAGTCAATCTCTATCACCATTTCCTAGTTATCAGATCCTCTTAGTTGTGTGTTAAGGTAGGACAAATTTGATATATCTTACATATCTAAGATATACATCTGTGTAATGAACACTTGATGTTGTGATGTTGTGGATAGCGTTACTCAGATCACTGGCAAAGGAAGTTAACCTTTAATATCAGCCCTATCAGCCTTTTCTGTAGCATTTCATAGTATGGATCACCTGGCAGTCCTGACTGATTTCTAAAAAGCTAAAGTAGCAAATATGAATGCCCCAAAATGGGTCAGGCCTATCCCTTCGGACCAAATCCAGGGAACTGTAAAGTCCAGTGGCACCTTCAGCACCCAGTTCTTACCTGAGGAGTCTTTCAAAGTTTAGTCTTTGCCTGATCAGTCAATCTGCAAGACCTAGCAAGAGGGAAAGAGCTGAAAACGCTAGCAATTCACAAAGCCTGTCCAGCTCTATACTTCTCCTCATCAAATATAAACAGCAGAATCTCTCAAATTCCTCAGTACCATACTATAATCCAGACCTGTACATAAAGGAACTGGCAAAAGCTGAACCCAAGCCATCAAGTGTTAGAATAGAGGGATGCACTTAAAACAATTTCCATAACAGTAACATCCTCCACCAAGGAGCCCGCTGTCCTCAGGTTTTTAACTTAGTTCAGAATCTTAGGGTTCTTTCAGACACCAAAATCACTCCAGCAGAAGAAAAAAATTAAAATGCTATCTGATCTTAACAGAAAAAGATAAAGATGCCTCCACTGGCAGAAAAGCTGCAGTGGGAGCTCAGCAGTCCTCTTCCTATTTTGTCTGTCACCATCCCTTTGAGTATGCTCAAGCTGGTCAGGCAATAAACATACATATAGCTTGCAATCAGACACAGCATATATTGTCTCTTGTCAATTTGATTGTCAGGGTCACGGAGGGAGCTGGGTTAACCACACACGCATCTGAGGGACAGAGGATACCGAGGGAGGGGGAAAAGGAGTAGGGGACAGAAGAGGGAAGGGACTGCAGCTGTGGTCAGGGGTGCTGAGAAAGGCATATCAAGCATAACAGAGAAAATTGTTCCATTTATCCCACTTATGAGAATACTTGGATTTATTGACAATATTTTTCATGCACTCCTTTTCTTGCACTTTTAAAGTCTGGCTACCTTACTACCACAGGTCTAACTACCAGGCCTGATGGAAGGAAAAAAACCACATATTAACACATTAGAACCCTCTTAATATTATCCAGAATAGCTTTTCCATGTAGCAGTTTGATGCACAGCAGTCCAATGGCAGTTCTAGGGTCTATTTCCATGTGATCGAGTATGTATAACAACTAATGCCTTGAGATTCTTGGCTCACATGTGGAATAAAATTCAATGTTACCTGATAGGTTAAAATGGATACCAGAAATTTAACATAGATCTAGGCAGAGTATTGCTTATATTACCCATTAAAGGATGATACTCCATATTTATGGAAAAAGAGAAATGTTTTATTGTGGGAAGAGGGTGTTTGCAGGGTATATTTAACTGCTTGAGTTTGGTCCACTTTCTGTACAGAATAGCCAAAAGCAAGCCACTCCAAACAAGAACCAGTAAAATATATGCAACATACACCATGTGTCTCTGGTGTCTAAATGTATAGTCTATAAAGATACCTGTCTCAATGAAAATTTGAACTCTAAGAAGTAGAAAGTCACTGTCTTACTTCTTTGTCCTTAAAGCCAAATGTTTAAACTTCCGTGAGTCTAGTAACAAATGTTTTAAATACAAACATATAAGTCACAGTTTCACATAGAATTATTATTTTGTAACAGAGTAGTTGGAATAGGTGTTGCATCCATATTAGAACTGAATGAGTAGTAACCTTGTTTTGATTTCTGACAATGTATAAGGTAACATTTGCCCCGTAACATCAGCACAGATGCTTCTGTTGAGTTGGATAAGATTCTTGGAGTGTAAATTGTAAGTAAATCCCCAATATCTAGATGTTAGACATCTGAACACTGGTTTATTTCAAGTGTGCATGTCCTTTAAAACAGAATATATTTACCTGGAATTCTTACTGTTTGACAGATCGAACACTCTCCTAAATGCATGAACTTTGTGTGAAGTAAAAAAATTTAGATGGAACATTCATACATTAATTGGCATAACTAAATAATGGAATAACAGAGCTGCATGGAATATAATACTCTCCTATTTCCAAAAGTCTATCTCACTCAAACCAAGACAGCTTATCTTCACTGAGAATTCAATACTTCATAGGCTAAGTACTTTGGCCAGGACCCAGTTGAGTAGGTAATTCTGTTCTCTTCAGAGAGAACCTAAAATTAAGCAGGAGATTATGTGCTTTGCTTAACAGAATGCAGAGTACTCCAGATCTTTTCAGATTCTCTTCTGCGGGCTGAATATATTGACACTTTGTATTTTGTTTCGTTGTATAGGGCTGCATAGATTTGAAAAAGTAGAATCAAGAGGGAAACCGATGAAACTAGGAACAAAGACTTGAAATTGGTCTTGGTTTTGATCCAAAATTGACCACCAATCTGTTTTTTGCAGGATTCTGCCACTGCTGCAGTCAGCAGAGAAGATCAGCTGGAGCCTTCTTGGTTTTGAAGATAGGTGCTGTTGGAAAGATATTTGTATTGCATCAGTACACCTATTACATTAACATTTAGGGCAAGCTGCAAGGCTCTACTAATTTTGCAGGGACTTGGGAGTCTCAATACAGACACAGTGTGGGGAAGACTGCAGAGCACTGGAATATTTGGGAAAGGCAATTTGCTTTCGATGTCATGATTTGATAATTTATTTTGTTCTGTGGGGAGGACAAGCTTTTCAGAATTGTATACTTTTAAAAGAAACCCCTAGTACGTTCTGCAAAATGGATGGCACAGCACCAGCAGTCATGTTAAGCCTGTTCTTCTAAAGAAACAATCCATCAGTTTCAACCATACTTGAAAGAACAGCCAAAGTCTCAAAAATAATTAGGGTCCTACAAGGAAACGAGAAGGATGTAAATGACTGTTCCAACAGAGGGAAAGTTGGGCAGAATTCAGGTGTAATATGTTAAATTTGACAGTAGCCCTTTATCCAATCAGTACAAATGATTGACTGGCCATTCAGAACATGTACTCTTCCAGGCTTGCTGCAAAATGCCTCTTTTTGTCTTGTAGGGAAAGTCAAATGTGGGATTGTTCACAGCAAAATGGAGGAGGAGAACCAGAGGACAACCAACACCCACAGAGAGTGTGTTCAGGCTTCATTAGCTACTCATAGAACAAAGCATATGGTTGCTCCATATTTAGCTGTCATTTAAGACTTTAGATCGTAAGTGGATAGATGTAGAATCCAGTAGTAGCTAGAGCAGGAGAGTGTGGGAAACAGTATGAATGAAGCAAAAAGGGATTCAAGTGATCAGTGTTTATGGGTAGGAACTCCAGTTATAGAAAGTACATTTTTTGTTCACACTGGAAACAACAGAACAATACACGCTGAAGAGACATTTATTGGATACAAGAAATATGATGTTGCAAAAAGTAATAAAAAAGGAGATATAGAGAGTTATTAAAATGGAATATTAGAGAAGCCAAACCACATTTATGTACTCATTTCCTCTAAGAAATTTTACAATGTTTGAAATCTAAGATTTGTCTCTTGCAAAAAGTAATCAAGTGTTCTCATGGATTTCCACAGAACAACACTCTGGGACATGATGGACAAGTAGAACATAGTAAATGGGTAGACTGACACAAGTGCAGAGTTACTGGCAGCTCTGCTCTGAGAGTCCAGTAGGTTCTTCATGACAGTTCTCATTGTGGGATTATTACTAACACATATTCCCCCTTTCCAATCAGTTTTGCATTTTTATTTCTTTCTGGAATGCTGCTTGCTTTCATGAGATGCTCTTTTGAAAGAAGATGCCCCAGATACAAGCAGGGGAATGGTAGCCCAAAGACATATTCTTCTGCATGTTCATCTTCTCTGGGGTCATGCTTTGCAGGGAGAGGCATCTGGAAGAACTGAGCCTCCTTCCTTCACTTATAATGCCAAGGGTTTCAGTAAAATAGTGAAACAAATCCCTTAGATAAAACAATACTGTCTCTCTCCTGACAGTTTAGAAGAGGTGAATATCTTGGGGCCAAAATTTAAAGTTTTTGCTTGGTTCTTATTCATTCATTCCTTGGGCAGAACTCAATTTCTTTCAACAGCTTTGCCTGAGGAATAACCTCAGGATTCAGCTCTTAAAGGATACCAAGTATCTTAAAGACTATCCTAAGTGCAACTAAGATCCTTCAGGCCCAAATGTATTCTTATGCTTCCCAAATTAACCATTCCAGCATCTACAGGAGAGATCATCATAAGTCTTTAAGCAAAAAAATGAAACATCATTATTTAAGCCTGGGAATACTGGTTAAGGGCAACACTCCTCTGCTTTGATGTTCTAGAAAAATGTAAACAAAAGTTGTAATTCATGAGGCTGAGGATTGATCAAGTTTTCAGAGTGCAAAATAGCCCTACAGGAATCTGGTGGAAGTATCTGAAATTACTGTAGGGAAGAAATTTGATCTTATTTTAAACCTAATTAAAGCCTTCTGCATCTCCACAAAAACCTCCAAAACCCTGGAGATCTCTGATGGTTTACCCTCTGGGGAGAACACACAGATATGAATTTTAATAGTGTCTTTTGGTAATGTGGTGGATAAAGACAAATTGATTACAGCAGTCTGGAAAAAAGCAGGTGATGCATTTCCAGGGCCACTGGGTTCATGTTTTCCCAGACATGGTGAAGGCCACCCAGATCGTAAAAGAAAGTTGATATCTTTGAAAACTTGAGTTCTATGATTTGGGGCTTGATATGGCTTTCTTGTTTCTGGATACACTGGATTATATCAAAAGAAAAATAAGATGTATGGTCCAAATTCTGTTCTTGTGTACACAAAACCAAATCTAGGCTAAAACTTCTGGCATCAATGGATTTGCTCCAGATTTACACCCAACAGAAAAGCAGTCCTGTCCTTCTGAGTATAATGATGCCTATCATTATTTAGTATCTGAAAAGCAATGCAAAACCAAAAGAGAGTAAAAGTCTAAGAAATCTGAACTCTGACGTAAGTGTGTCTACATATTTGCATGAAATACCAAACAGAACACTCTTGTAGAAGTCCCTTATGAAGATACTTGTGCCTGGTCTCAAAGGACATAGTTGTTCAAAATTTGTTTCGAAGAGGACACTAGGCATGCACCCTGATGGGACATAAAGTGAGTGTACTGTGATAACTGTAGGCTCCTTACACTCAATTTCTTGCTAGCCCATTTGGATTTATATTGGGACAATTAGATATACACATATGAATAGAAAAGACATTTCACTGACATGCATGAATATTATAGCAGATAGCAAGCCAGATGACAATCCTACTATTGTTTAATTCTCTAGCTTTGAACATTGTCTAATTTTGTAGATTAATATTTGGTACGCGTGGATATACACACACCAATGCAAGTTTGCACATATGGATCAGATTGACAATGTGATCTGCTTTCAGATCTAGCCGTTTTTCAGTACTATAGCTAGCCTGCAGCCTGCCACAGAGCCATGAACTTGGCATGCTGAGGAGCCTCACTCACTGCAGTGTTCCATGATATTAGCCTAGGTTTGAAAAAGAATATGGATCTAATCCAAGCAGAGGCTAACTCTCCATACAGAGATGTGGCCCTGGAAAGCTCTGCTCAGCTGCACCTAGCTGAAAAATATAAGACACCTCTATCTGTGCCATGGAAAAGCCTGAAATTTCTGCTTTCCCAGATGTGCAGGGCTGTCCTTTATCAGGGCTAGAAATGAAGTATGTATGGGAAACACTGATAGAATTAGATGTCTTGGAAAATGCAGTATCAACCATCCTCTTCTTTTAAAACAAGCACAAAGAGAGAAATCCGGAGTTCTCACCCTGTCTGTCAGGACCATTCATATTTCGAAGTTAATGTTAAGCAGTCCTCACCTAAAACACAGCAACTACACTGAAAACAGCAAGTGGAACTTTCTTAACCGTTAGAACAAAGTCATGCTTGGCCTTAGACTCTTATTTACATTTTGCAATGGCACAACCCTAAGAGAAGAAATGGAGAAAGCCCATCTTCTCCCTCCTTCCAGTAGCCTTTAATCTGGTGGTTAAAGCATCTGCTGGAAGGCAATTCTCTTGGGTGTGAATCCCCACCAGCAGAGCTGGGGATTGACCCTGGTCTCTTGTGTCGGAGGTGTGTTCTCAAACTGTTATACCAAAGGCAAGATGGCTACACTACCAGAACTGGAGCCTCATTTCAGAAGAAAAAATGAGCTGTGTTGAATTCCTGACAGAAAGGATGTTGATAACCTCCTTCAAGAAGT
The DNA here is from genome assembly GCF_034638445.1 of Ciconia boyciana. Taxonomy (NCBI): domain Eukaryota; kingdom Metazoa; phylum Chordata; class Aves; order Ciconiiformes; family Ciconiidae; genus Ciconia; species Ciconia boyciana. The sequence continues at coordinate 38,848,749 of NC_132934.1, read as the reverse complement.
GCCAGGCTGTAGATGCAGAGTGAATGGGAACAGTTCCTGCAGCCTTGAATGAGATCCACTGGGGAGGAGGTTTACAGATTTTCCTACATTCTTCAAATTTCTCAACTGGCCAATTCCAGACATTTAGAGCAGCTCAACTTGCCAGCTGTTTTGGAACCCAGCTCTTCCCCTACTGCAGAGGGAGCCTAGGCATCTAGCACAGAGCCCTGAGGAGCAGATGTTAAAAGACTGGTGTTACAAGAATTAACTTTTAGGCACCTAAGTCCTCACTGGATCTGGCCTTCTGCCTCTATGAACCATTTTGAACATCAAACCAATAGTCTAAATTCTTTAGGTCTTGCTGGGCAGAGCAGTGCCTGCATACCTGAAAGAAAGTCTAGGTCATTTAGCCTGCATTTACAAAGGTGTGCTGGCTTAGCTGCCCTTGTCTGCACGCTGAAGGTAGCCCGTGAGTCTAGTCCCCTTCCTTTGTCGACCCAAGGAACTTGGGATACAAATAGGCAGATATTTAATTTTATTTGGTTTGGGTTTTTCCATGCAAGGTCTGAAATTACACAGGTCTGTAATGGAAATTTTTCTTTGGAGTTACAAGCCAATGTGATGCCTTTATATAAATTCTATTTTTTTGTCCAAATATGAGCTAACAAAGCTTAGCTGGTATACTGCAAGTTAGTATTCATCTTTTGATCCAAAGCTCATATTGTTGTATGTTTTTAAATAATACTCTATTATGCAATGCTAGTTCTGCATCAACCTTTTTCCTCAATAAAATATAATACAGCCACCCACCTCTAGAACAACAGAATGGTTGCATCTTGTAACAAGCATCAGTAATGGTAAACAAGGAGATGAAGGTGTTTTCCTACACAACAGAGTGAGTCTTTGACTTGAGAAACCAAACTGGGAGAGGAGACTGCTAGGCACGCAAAAATTGTGTAAGAACAGACAGCATTTCTGATAGATTTACAAGACTGGGACTTGCTGGCTTCAGAGAGTGACTGAAAAAAACAAGCAAGACCAATTTAAATAATATTGTGTAGTACCTGTTTGTCATCTACAGTATGATTTACAACTAATTTGCAATCTGGCAGAGTTTATACAATGAATACAGAGATACAGTTAATATAGTATAACAACAAAAACCAACACAATAAAAATGCCCTCATGACTTAAAGCTGCAAGAATATAGGTTTCGCACAGGGTTGTGACAAAGAGTCTGGAAAAGACTTTTTTTTTTCCTTTTTTCTTATTTTGCTTTTGAGATGAAACATTGACTAGTTTCTCCTATACCTATTGCAGCGCTGGATAGCTGAACTTGTTACAGAGCTAACCATAACGTGCTAGCATCTAGGCTGCCATCGTTCAATGCCGTTGCCAGAAACGCTGACAAAAAGTGCCATACTGCGACTTGGAAAACAGCAGGAAGTAACTAAGGAGCATGCATATTGATGTGGAATACAATGATCCGATCAATGTTGTGTTTAGTCTGATAACCCATCTCTGAGAATGTCAGCAATCAATGAAGGCTCATGAAACTAGACAGAAGGAAGCTATAGGTCATCCTACTGGCATATAATGCTGCCTGTGCTCAATTAACTGTTTAGACCAGCGACTAATAACTTCCATTAGCATAAGCTCAGCTTCATGAGCATTTGTCTTTCTACAGCTCTCATTCCTTGTTTACTGTTTTAAACTGAATATACATGGTTATAACAATCTAGTTGCTTTCTTTATGCTTGCTAAGTTCACTGTCTGAAACTTGCAGCAATTAGTTCTTTTAGCTAGCTGCTTACCACGTTAAGTCATATTTTGCTCCCTTCGCAGCTGAGTGACCTTCAATTACACTGAGAGAGTAAGCAGAAGCATCCTATTTGCCTTCCCTGCATTGTCCACTATTGCATACAGCCTGTAAAAAGACACACAATAAACAGTTCCTATCTTGTCATTCGCCTTGGCTGGATCTCCCATCTGACAGACATTCTAACGTATTACCCATCTATGCCCTGCTCTCTTGCCTTTACAGCCCAGAGTTCAGATTTGATTGACATATCTGTGCTTTGACTAGCTACAATGAAGGAAAAAAGCGCCACACAGCTATAACTACCCATTGCTCTTTTTAAAAATGTGACCAGCTTTCAAAAGCTATCCAACACTGTGAGAAACTCACTGACGTAACAGCACTGCTGCCAGAAAACTAACAAGAGCAAAATTAGCCAACTGAGAGTATTCATGAACTAAAAGAGAGAGAACCAGAGACCCGTCTTCGAAGACAGCAGCAGAAATAATACAATTCTGTAGTATGGTTTTCATGTGATGAACTAGCTGTTCCAAAAGCCAGTATTCTTTCATAGGCTGCCAAAGCTGACTGAAGGAAACATCCAGTCAAAGCCTGTAACTTAGGACCAGTTTTCCAATTGCTTGGGCAGTTTCCGACTTGTACAGGTAGCAGCAAAGAGCAGCTGGATTCATATTTCACAGAGCTCAGGTTAAACCCAAACATTGATGAGGGTCTCCTGAGAATTCTTTGTGGGCTTTGCATATACTTTTTTTTCCTTTGACAATCCTGGCAATAATCGGCAAGGAGTTCTTTGTTTGCTCCCTGTGGAAATTTTCGACTGGTTTATGTTTACAGAATCGAAGTCGGAATCAGTGAAGAGAGACAGGGGAAGCATGAAAACTGATGCAGAGCAAAGAGCAAACAGGGAAGTACCAACCTTTGTTGATACCAACAAAACCTTACCCGTTAGCCTTTGTTTACTCTCCCCATGTAGTGTGTGCTCTGTCTTCTCTAATTTTTTACAATCTAACAGATGAGTTAACTGAGAGGACCTATCTCTAGGAAATAGGGAATCCATTTTAGTAGGTTGACTGAATTAGTTGGCTGGTCCTCCCATTGGAGCAATTTGCTAACAGCAGGAGTGTATCCAGCAAAATGTAGTTCTTCACACAGACCTCCCAAGTTGTCCCATCTCTCCATCAGAGAAACTTTTGTGGGGCCTGGGGAAGGGAGAGTCCTTCTGTGAAAATAAAAATAAAAATGCCATGTCTAGGTGGAACCCTGGAAAAATTCCACAGAAGAAAATCTCATTATGAACCCTTTCCCTACACACTGTATAGCTAATCTGAAATATTAAAGAGGAAGACAGAATATTAGCCGGGAAGGAAGAGAGGCTTGGAGTAAGGGGGATCTGGATTATTTTGCTTTCTCTTGTTCAGGCTTTCTAGGAGATCTTGAGTGAGAGACACAGCTGCTGTGCCTCATTTTCTCCTTGGAAAATAAACATTGATTAATGCTACCAATGTCCCTCCCAGAACCATCTGGAGATATTATTTATTAGGGTTTATAAAAATCTCAACGTATTTTTCAAACAAATAAAGTAAGCGTGGCACACACTTCAAATGGCTAGTGCAATGCACAGGACAAGGATTAACCTGCAAGCTTAACTCTAACAAATTTATTCTGCATGATGTGCAGCGTTCCACTTCGAGATGCTATCTTGCTGTCTGCATGTTTTCTTCAACCTATATACACTATAAAATCTACCTTAGATCAGCTGACTGAGCTATTCATTGGCAGGAACTGAATGTGTTTGGTTGGCAATTGTTTTGAAGGTTTCTAAACCTTGGTAGTTCCCCCAGAGAATTGCACTCGCCTTAGTCAATCTTTAAAGCTAGCAAGAGGAGAGGTACACAAAGGCTGATTTGATGCTGTTAAAACGGTTATATTGGGTTGTGCATCTGACTTGGCTTTCAGGAAAAGAAAATGGCTTATATGGGCATGGGGGGGGGGAAATTACTTAATAGTGTAAGTTATGCACCTGGACTACTAAGCTGTTTGTCTCTGTGTTCCTTAATACCTGTTTTCTGTCTCCAAAAATGCACACAGGAGTATTTTCAGACTAAGAATATGTTATAGTCTCTCATCAGTTACAGAAGTGGGACTGAAAAATACCAGGTTCTCACTATTTCTTTGCTCTAATGCCTGTTTCAATAGAGATATGAGTTCTGTGAGCACTGTATGACTTCATGCATTTTTTTCCAGAAGTAATGATAAAGAAGTAACATGAAAGACCAGTCCAAACAGAATCTTTGGACTGGAAGATGAACCAGATAACTTAGATATGTATTTTCCAATTCAATTCTATTTGTGCTTGCAAATTTTTGGCAGAGCAAGTGCTCCCTTGAGTTCCCAAATGCCCCATTCAATTGGAAATCTCAAAGGCACAACCCAAGGTACGAGCAATTTTTCAAGAACAAAGGAAATGGGAAAACAGCAGCCTGTTTGGCTCTGAAGCTGTAGAGCATCTACGGATCAACATTCCTGAGTGTAAGCAACTTTTAAATTCATTTTGTTTTATATTTAAGAAAAACATTTGCATACAAACTTGCCAGGATGTATGTTAGTCAAAATGTATTGTGTTCCCCTAGAAAGAGCCAGGGAGGGAGAATATGAACTGCAACATTCCCTGGGCTTCTGCAATATTGCAGCTGCTCTCAATTAAAGTGAGCGGTGGTTTCTAGGGACCGTATCTATGGTATTTATCTTCCAACCATTTTTTTATTATTTTGCAATGATTTCATGAATTGCAATTGCAGCTTAATAAAGGGGTGTTACAGTAGTGACCATATTGTCTGCATATTTCTTCATCTGAGAATCCCAATACACATTATGTTACTGTCAGAGATTTAAGGTACAGCTATCTATAAAGTACCAGAACATGAACAAGGCTTAAATAATTAAATCCACTACATCCACAGAAAGCACCCTCTATTGAGGGACAAGAGGAGAGAAAATGTATGTGCTTTCAGGACCCTAGAGAAAGATACCTGGCAAACCACTGTCACTAGGTTATGCACAGTGGAAAACGTACATGGACAAGCCTTGTCTTTAAAACCCTAAGTAACTGATGGGGTTTCATCCTGCTGCATCATTTTTTCCATCCCCCTTCCTCTGAAGTCGATGGGGGACTTCCATGCTACTTAGTGACCAGCTTGAGCATTAACATGCAAGGGTTAAAAAGGGGCATTCTGTTTGTGCAGGGTAAAATCCACTAACCAATCTGAATTCAATCCTGAATAGTTCCTAAAAGCGAGTCTATTCATATTTGCCTATTTTCTATTCGTCACCTGAAATCGTTGGTCGACGCATATCTTGAGCTGTCAGAAGACGTGTTATAGCATGCCTCTGCTTTGGGCTTCTTCCCTGACGCTGGATGGTTTTTTAACATTTATCAGCTCTGTGTGAAAGGGATGGTCACAGCCAAAATTCCTTCCCTCTGCCTTTCTCTCCACAGCACTGGCAAATTGCCACCTCTCCTATCTGGGTGTACGGTACAACCAGGTAGCTCTGGTAGCTGCTGAGTAAGGTGAAAATAACCACCTTATGCTTATGATGGAGGGTAAAAAGGAGGCTCAAACCCAAGACTAAGTATTGAGAGTTCTGCTATCTACACACCATCAGCCCACATTGCCAGCTATTATCCTCTCAAGTATTATCCTGCAGCTCAAAGCATCCACAGAGTGAGTATCTACTGCCTATCTGGGCTATAGCATGCTCAGCCCCATGCACAGAAACTAGACTATATGAACAGAAACTAGGCAATAACAGTGCTTGCAGACTCCGGAGGGCATGGGTACTTCTGCTGAAGTGATGTTTTCAGGCAGACATGAGGGGTCACAATAAGCGTGGTTGGTGAGTCCGAGTTTGACAGCGAGCTCACCTTGTTCCTTGGATAATACCACAGATGTGTCCCAAGAATCTGATCAGGCTAATCCCCTGCCAGGACTGTAATGTTGGTTACAGAATATAAAATATAAAAATCAAATGTCCAAAGCCTGTAGTAGGTGCAATCACACAGGAAAAAAATACTTTCCGTTTTGAACTGCTTTTAAGCAATAGCCCTGCCAGCAAAACCGCAGAAATGTCAACAAGCCCATCATTTGACCAATATCAGCTTTGTAAAACTGTACTAGTTTGGTTCACAGAGCTTTAAAGAAAAGGGTTAGTCCAGAAATGTTTCCCCAATATAAGTATAAATTATCCAGAATACTTGGTCAGAAGACAGTGTAGTAGACATGTCCATATAATCAGGCATTTCCATTTCTGAATGGTTGAAAACACTCTCTTTTCACATAGCAGCCACTACAGAAAAAAAGGTAGTGATCACAGGTTACCAGTGGGCATGAATGAGAGTACTCTTTCTAAACCTAGCAGTCCAAGGTGACTATTGCTAGCCAGCTTAACATGAAAAAGATCACTTCTTAAATGTGCATGATGCATTATTCTATATTAATATTGAAATAATAACTTCTAATTACAGCACAGCATATTACAGTTGCTCCTGTGCTGTAACTAAAATATTTTGGAAGATGGAGTAGTTGAAAATTTCTGTATTCCAGAGAAAGGGCCAAGCAGCAGAAACAGGGAAGGCCAGCAGTCTGTGGTTTCGAATGGCCCTGTCCATTTTTCTTGTATGTATTTGTCACACTTGCAGCCAGCCCTTGTTAACTTTAACACCAACCCTGAGAGTATAGTAGACTACTAAACTGATGTCACAGAAGAAAAGCATCAGAATCTCCGAAGCAGCTGAAGTAATGAAAAAAAGAAAAAAAAAGAGATAAATTTGTGTCAACAGATGTGTTTTACCACTAATGATCATGAAGCCATGATACAGTTTTAATTACCCAGACTTCCCCTTATTATAATGGCCTCATAAATGCTGACTAAATAAAAATAACATCAATATACATAAGATGGAAAGCAGATGGCTGAGATTTTTGAACTAGAAGCCATTGCTGGAAAAGAACAATTGCTTTTTGAGAGTCAGTCGCCTATTTGGCTAGATATATTCTTTTAAAATGTTTTACTACATGATTAGAAGGTTTGAAAGAGTCAAATGCCTGAGGAGTGTGCTAACAGATACAAAAACATGAAAGAGTAACTTCCCTTTAAAAACACTGGTCCAGATGCTGTCCTCTACCAGAAGGCACAGAGGAGGGCAAAGCAAACTCAGACTCGGCCTTGCATACTTTCTAGTACAACAGAATTTTGTACTAGTGAGTCTTTATAGCAGTACCCTTATGAACATAAACTTAACAATTGCTACCACCAATATAGGCTTTTTTACATGTTCATTATGGCTTTGTTCCTCAGACCTCCATCTCTCCACAATGTCTAGCTCTCCGGCCTGACTTTCTGACTCCTGCAAGACGGCTCCACGATTCCCAACTCCCTTGTTCCACAGTACAATACCTGAAGCACACAATAAAATCAATTACTGTTGTGAGAAAGTAAAAGGCTGGCAAAAAATTCCAGTATGGTAAGACTGAAAACTCAATCCTGGTTGTCTGGATGCAGCCAAAGATTGAATTCCATGGGGTTCTGAACAAATGACATGTTCTTCAGCTGCAAGACACTCTGCAGAACTCTATGGAGAAGATGAACATAGCAGTTTACTTCTCTGAGTACTATTATTAGGGGCTACTTGCTGACTCAGGCAGGCACTACTGAATGCATGACCCATGCAAACATTTTTTCTAGAAATACCCATTGTAAACAAAAGAGAAAAACAGGGACAGGAAATGAAAAAGATGAAGCCCCAATTCTTTGGCACCTTCTTTGAAAGTGAGATTGGAATTCATGGATACCAAACTCCTGGAATCTTTTTAATAAGCGTTTGTAAGTTCTCCAAGACAGAAGAAAATGAAGTGTGGTAACTGTCAAGCACCCTCTGTGAAGTCTCTCCATAAACTTACTACGGGTTTAGAGCTCCACTGGCTTTGAAGAAAAGGAAGAAGCCCAGCAGAAGAACAGTAGCCCATGGACTAGCCCATGGACTCCCCTGGGGATGCCAAGGGGAGAATTATTATTTCTACTTCATGGTTGCATCTGAGTTGGAGGAGAAATTCAAATAAGAATACATTAAATCCATGGTGTCCAATGAAGAAGGGCTTGATTTGATTAAGGTTTGTCTTCTATAGATCTTGAGCTGTTCCCAGTGACAGCCCATTCGTCCATGAGTTGGACCTCTCAGGATTCTCTGCATATGTTTTTCTAAAGACCAGTGAGTGTGGAACATGGGAAACAATATTTTCCTCCTGATACTGTAGGTTTCTGCATCAACCACAATGACAAATATTAAAGAATTTCTCCATAACATCATGACTCACCTAACCAACTGTAGATACCTACAATGTGGAAGCCTAACTGACGTAATTGTTGAGACTACTTTATTAGTCAACGGAAAGAAAGAAGGTATAAATAATCTGGTTCTAAAGTAAACAGCACAAATAATGTTGATGAATTTTGCTCTCAAAGTATTTCTTTCTCTCCTAAAAAGGAGCCTGGGGTGACTCTCTCAGTTGTAGAGGGCTCCACTACAGGCGTACCAAAATAGGGGAGATGAATGCCAAACTTGTGTTTAATATAAGTGCCAAGTGGTGACACAATGAACGGAGAGCAACATGGAAGGCTCTAAATACTTCTGATGAGTCTTCCTGTCTCAATAGCACCCATATAAGTTTGTATTTTTGATACAATTACTAAAATTGAGTAAGGCTAGTGGCATTTTTCACTCTGATACGGAAATTTAAAGCACTGGCATCAGATCTAAACTTCAAACCTTTGCTAGCAGGTACTAAGCATACTCCTGTGTGGATGAGAGACATGGAAGAACAAGTCTATCTCAGGAAAGTTCAACAGTTTCCAGGGCACTGCCTGCACCAGGGTGAACAGAACAGAAAGAATAAACAGTGTTGAGGTCTTGGAGTGAGCACAACAACTTTCTATCAGCAGGGATAATTTTCTAGCACTCTCAAAATGGGGGCAAGATAAAAGCTTCCCTAAACAAACCATGTTTTGGAAAACCTGCCTCAAGAGAAAGAGAAATTAAGCCAGAGGAACTTTCATAACATGAGAGTGACTCACTGAGGAGGACCTTTGCAAGGCAATGACAGAGTTTTAAAAAAATTGGCCCAGGGAAGTGTTGGCATGATTGACTTCTGCCCTATGTACAGTACAATACAAGAAATGAACAGAAGAAGCAAAAAGGAGCAAAGAGAAGGAAAATAAGAACACTCCATTTGTCTACGGATTGAAAACAAAGAGAGGTGGTTTTCCACATGCTGTAGTCATACTGTGGAATGACACGCCCTAGGATACTGTGGATGGTAAAAGTTTATTAGACAAATCAATAGGGAAAGGAATCCAATGAGGACTTTTAAACACAAAGACACAACCCTAGACACAGGAAATCCATGAACTGCAAGTTATTGGAGGCCAGGAGACATGTCTTCCTCCTTATATCGTTCCCTGTGCATCTGCTTTGGCTGCTGTTTGGGGCAGGATACCGAGCCAGATAGATCTTTGGTCTGAGCTGGAATGGCTATTCCTGTGATTTAGCAATGTATTTTTATAGCAACCATGCCATTAGAGTAAGTGTGATTAATGGGATTTTTTTTTTAAAGCAGAAATTGTCTTAGTTTTGGCAGCATGTGTATGAAGATATTAAAAAGCTTTATTTATGGATGCAGGCACTTTTTCTTTGGTTCATTAGAGGTATTGAAGTACAAGATAATTCAAAGATTTGAATCTTTGAATGACATTTAATGTTCGCTTCTATATACTACTGCCACATATTCAAAAGAGATGGTTTTAATTCTTATTTTTAGATACTTAATTTTAGATATTTAAAAATAATTTCTTATTTTTAGATATTTAAAAATAATTCTTATTTTTAGATAAATAGATTTCTTTTAGATTTAGAAAAATAAGAAAAATACATTCTTATTTTTCTTAGTTTAAAATCTAAGAAAAATGGCCAATTTTCTATCTCCTTCTGATGGACAAGCTCACTTAGATCATCACTGGTGTCACTGTAAGCAAGGCCAAAGATAGAAGCACGGGGGAGAGTGAACAATCATGTTCCCTGCAGAGCAAGGTGTGAACACATTGGCAGCTTAGTGGTGAAGTAATGTCCACAGCTGCTGCCTATGTGCATGTTCTAAGGATAAACAGGTCAGTTCAGTTTTGATTATTTGTTGGTCTTGTACCTTTCCTAAGTCTCTCTCTCATGGAAAATAATTCAAAACCATCAATAGCTCCAGAAATTCCTTTACAGAACTCTCCTTTTTCCTGGAGTAATAAGGGTTTCAAATATTTGGGAATTACAGCTTATCCAAAGGTGGATAAAATTTTTTATTCCAGCTCTAAAATGCTATTTAATACAGTTCAACAAAGCTGGACAGATGGTACTAACACTACAGAAAGGAACAAACCCAAGCAATTCTCAAAGGTTTCATGCCTTTTTCATTTTCTCCGCATTAAGTTACCAAACTCATTTTTACATACATATTAGAAAAGTCTGTCTTAAAGTCCACTTGGAATGGAAAGGAGCTGAAGATAAAAACGTGAACTAACATAGGAGAAGAGATAGATATGGCTTGGGCCTTTCTAATGTTCTGAACTACCATGTAGCAGCTCTCTGGTGTATTTACTGGGCGAAAAACCCTGCTCAGACAGCAAGCTTACGAGTGTAACCAGTATCATTGCCATCAATTCCCCAGTTACCATCTCTGTCCTATAATCTGAGCAAAGCAACATGACAAAATATCACTAACTCCTGCTTCCTTTTCACTTGCCAAAAACCAAATAAGCAAGAACTAAATATACATTTCATGGCAACCAGACAATTTCTGTCAAGACTCTGAATGTGCTTCTGCCAGTCTGTAAAGAGTGGTCCTATACAGTAACTGGCCATCAACAGAAAGCAAAATGGGAGGCAATTCAGCAACTTCTTGAGCACCAGTTTAACTAATCGAAGAAATTGTCTCATAGGGCCCAGTCTTGCAAGAACCTAAGGGTAATCAGTCCCTGGTCTCAAGAGAATTTGAGGAGGGTAAGCACCATGAAGGGCAGATCCTTAAGACAAAAATTAAGTCAGGAGCAGTTCCTAAAAAACCTTAATGAAGACCCATGAAGATCTTGTAAATATTTAGCCAAATGTGAAGCACTTGGGAAGATTTACAGGAGCACTGTAAATGTTTCTTGTCAAGGTGAAGGAGCCACCCATTCACATTTAAAGTATTCAATAATTTTGCTGCTTCTTTGCTCCATTGAGGTTTTAGCTGTCTCAAGTGGATGCCCCAACTTGCAGACTTCTAAAATTAGCAGATTTACTAAAATTATAGCTCCATAATCTTTCCAGTTTCTACCTATTTTGTAAAAATGACAGCAGCCAGACCATAACATATTTCCATGTGTTGTAGATTTACCGAATCTTAATCTCTTTTATATTCTTCTTCATACTCTAATAATTGACATAACTGGAATGTATCGCACTTTTCCTCAGTGCCAAGAGGCTGATTGGACCAGACAGACAAACTTTTTAAAGGCAATAAACCAGACCATATTAATTTAAGAAGTTCTCTTCCACCTGAGAGCTTCATACAATTAAAGAAAAGAAAAAAATCATGCCTCTGAAATCTATACACTTAATGTGTTCCACAAAAGCCACCAACAATAAACTTCTTTATAAACAATCTAAATTAGTGGCTTCACTTTAACTAGTTAACATATCCTAGTGGTAGGGTAGAACCTCAAACAACAAGCATGTTTGCAAGATTTTTCTCATGGATTATACCAAAGTGTCTAAATATGTACAGATGTGCTGGGGCACAGTAACAGCCTGCAGCTCCTAGCCAAGGATTAGAAAGAAAAAAGTTACTATGTCTAGTCCTTTCTTCTTACAGAATGTATTACGTTAGTCTTCTCTTTTCAGATTTCTTTATGCTTACTTAAAAATTGCTAAGCTATATTTACATGGATAATGAGTTACTATCATTACAAATGCACTCTATCATTAGGCTAGTAGCTGCCAACTACCATCTGCATTTCTCTATGACTCTGCTTTCAAAAACTGTTCTAATTGAGAGCTCTAACTACCCTTTAAAACCCAGAAAAAAATACTTTTTTTTATTGAGTCAGTAAGACCTGAGTTACTGAATTCAGGACTCTATCTCACTTCCTGGGTCTCTGAAAGAAAAGGTGGGATGACAGTCCCACTGTGTGGAAACAGGTTCTGAGATCCCAGGTTATTAAATGCTCAGCAATAGCTCTTCTAGTTGTTTACTATATGAAAAACTGATGACGATCAGTTTGTGAAGTTTTGGGAAAATAACCACCATGGAGTATTGGCAGGAATGACACTCTTCAGTGTCTACACATGTGTATTCAGGGAAAAGACTACAACCAAGAGCTTTTCCTAATACCATTCCTTCTTCACCCTTTATTCATCTTCCAGCTTCCAACTCTGCCCTTCCAATTTCTCATGGCCATTTGCTCTAAGCCATCAGAGCAACTGGGAGCCACCCGAGTATGATGACTCTTATTTTCTGCTCATTTCTTTTGCAAGCATGCCCTCCATTTGTTTAGCAGGGAGCAAGAACAGGCAACTTTCTAAAAGGACAGTTGCTGTAGTGAGAAGAAAAAGTAAACCATTGTGAGCATTCAGCTGTACACAGGCTGTGGAGCAATGTTAAACTGCACCATTTGTGGCTTTCGTTTGCGTACAGTTTCACAAGGGCCTGAGAAGGGGACTAGAGTTACTAGCGAAAAGGCATAGCATGAAAAATGGGAATAACAGGTGCACGTTACAGTAGTATTAGCCGGCAACACCTGTAACTGATAGACCAGAGTATGGGACTTCTAATAAATGGACACTGCCCCTCTCTATGATTATATGCTGGAAAATTTCTTTCTAAAGTCTGTAATAAATGACTATAGCATGGAAGGCATGCTGGCACCTTTCCAGTCGCAGAGTTCTTACCCTCATTTCAGACTTTGCCCAAAGGACCTGCATTAGATAAGCAAAAGATTAGAGTGGATGCATGTGGACAGAATCTGAATGGGGATGGAAAACAGACTGCTTGTGTGTCTGGAGCAACACCGCTATGGGAGGAACTGTGGTTCCCACAGACTAGCGAAGAGTATCAAGGCTAGTAACTGCATTGAGAAAACGGGAGACAGTGATTTTATGAGGATGGTGCAAGGGAGACAAAGTGAGTGCGGGATTAGAAAGATCAGTATAAACCAAGAAATATATGTGCAACAATCACAAGGGTAATTTCACTTGAGACTAAGTGGGTGTGAGGGTAAACGTCTGGAAGCAGTCTCTGCACTAGGGTTCAGAAGAATGAGGAAGGAAGAAGCAATGCAAAGCTGTATTAAAACGGAATAGAGCAGCGGTATAGGATACTTCTGAGCAATTCCATTAAAACACAGGATTTTCTCCCATCCCACAGAGGTTTAACTGCCTGTCACACTGCATATGATTCTACATCAGGCTTCCAAGTAAGTACAAATTCATCTCAGCATATTTTCGAGAACATTGGTTTGGCCATTTTAAAAGTTGGAAGCCAGTAGTGGTGTGGGAGCTGTTTTGTAGCTGAAAACTAGCTGCTTTATGTTTTATAAAACCAGTCCATAATGATGATTAGCCTCTTCTAAAACCATTTGTGTAATAATAATCGGGAAGTTTAATATTTGCAAATTGGCTACTAAACACATGCAATATTTTCATATCTAAAAAATGTTGTGGGTGAGTTTGGTGCATATAAAGGCAAAGGACAAACCGCACTGGCCTGAGTCAAGAACTGCAGGCAGATACTGTTCAAACTTTCACATACAGCTATCAGTGCATCCAAGTTCTTATCTGCAACACTTCAACGTGAAGCTTGGGCGAAGTCCTTGCAAATGGTGACACCTCTGCATGGTTCTGATCCTGACTCTCTCTTCTCCCGTGAGTATTCCCGCTGCCATCGGTCAATCCAGTCAGGCTGCTTGCAGTCATAAGAGCCAAAAGAATAAAGTTATTCCTTCCTCTAGAACACAATCCAAAAATCTCAGCTACTAGAGCTCTGCAAAGCATGGATACTTAGAACTAAGCAATGTCAACTTATTTCATTTTTATTATCATTCTAAAAGATTTTTGCCTACCATTCTTTCCCTCAGCTATTTCACCCTGTCAGTTGTGGTAAACACCTACTCATCTTTCTGGGTGGCTATGCCCGCACCACAATGATGAAGCCACCAGTAGGAGAACAATCTTTGGGACTCAGAACAAATTTTAATGCAATTAAAACTGATACTTGAGAAGGCAAAATTAGCAGTTGCCATTAACTATTACCCGTGTGCCCTATCCTTCCTAGTATTTTGCATTATCTTTCTCACATGCCACAATATGCACTCAGCTAGACCGCATCAGATATTCCTCTGTGCTAGAATCATAGATTGTGCTACTGTACTGTAAAGATTTGAGTTTTCAAGACCAGACAGGTGTGTTTATTTGAGCTCAGATCCTCCAGGGAACACATGTGGCTTGTAGCGTTCCGACCCCTGGCACAAGCCGATACAGTCACTGATGGCCACCTTGGCACTCATCTCGCATGGGAAGATCCCTTTGTGGCCAGTTTCATAGCCTCTTTGGGGCTTCTCAGGCATCATTAAGATATCTCAGCTCATCAGTTAATGAAACACATAGTCTAATTCACATACTTAACAGACAAAATTATGCAACTCTCACAGGTAAATAAGTGGTTCTCAGATGAAAGAACTGCCCCCAGGCTCCAGCTCTGCAGTTCATCAGAAGCGATGCAGATACCAACATTCTGAACTGACATTGAAAAACAAATCCAGCAACCTGCAAGTGCTGGCATCTATACTGTCTGGAAACCTAGTTATGTCCCTCATTTTTGTTACACTTATAAATCATGTGATTGTGTCTGGAGTTGATTGAAAATGTTGCAGTGAAGTATTCTGATACTGTGAATAACAGTTTTCAGGAAAAATTCTGTTCAGTAAAGGTTTTAACATCTCATCCCTGCTCTGGGTGAAAACACACATCAAAATATTGGAGTTTCCTGCTGAATTAATTTTTCCTTCTCCAATCTATATGAGACATTTCCATTTTAGAATGTATTTTATTCCATTTTATGAATTTGAATTGGTAAGTTAAAGACTATTCATTCAACACTATTCAACACTATTCCATCTCCCTCTGAGACATGCAGTAAACCTTGGTGATGTACTGGTTGTAGGTTCTGCTCTTCCTTATAGTCCTTATTGTCTGCATATCCACAGCTGAACTAGACATCCAAAGAGGCTTCCAGCTCAGACAGACAGAGATACTGTATCAGCCTGACATTAGTAAATTCTAGTTCAGATCCCTTGATATGTTTCCATCTAAACCAATCTTTCTCAAGAAAGTTAGACCAATTTGGTTAGACCTCATCTTACGCCATTTTTCTGAACCTGTAGTTAAAAATAGATCTAGGTTCTTTCTGGGTCCTGCTACAGACAGCTGATGAGACTTTGCTCAAATCATGTAAACTCAGTTTCTGCCCCTATAAAATTAGAATAGTATCTTTCTGTCAGACATACTGTAAGGCTAAATTGTCTGTAGGGGGCTGTGATTTCCTTGGGTAGGAGAACACAAAGTCTTACCGCAGGTTTGACATACTGTACCCAGATAGCTTGGCACAGATGTCATAAAACATTACTAACTTTCTTAAGATTTCTCCAAAGCATGACAGAATTACTTCAGTACTTGAAAGTGCCATCACAGGATTATTTAAGCTATCTGTGAAAAATAGAAGCTATTCAAGTCTTTCTTAGTGCTTTTATTGGTCAGTGGCAGCAGTAAGTTCAGAAAGCCTCTGTTGACACTGTAACATGCCACCTGAGTGCTACCAGTGCTTCACAAATTGCCCTATAAAAGAGGGCAATTTTAGTAGGTGTGATTTTGCTAAACTTTCAGCATGTGCATGTGCTAGGGTAGCTTGTCAGGCCAATAAAATCTCACTGAATTGAATTAAAACTGAACACCGTCTGACCTGCAAGAAGTCTGCACACTAGCTATCTGGTGCTGCCTGCAGCTTAATAGCTAGACAAATGATCCACCAAGCAAGAAGGTATTTTTCCAGTTTCTCAAAGCTGACAGTGTGAAGCAAAATGCAATGCAACATAGCCTCAGGTCACAAGACCACTCCTGGAGATTGAAACCAAGGAAAAATTTGTCCTACAGATGTGATCTGCCTCTTATTTCTTCAAAAGATGTCTGACGTCTGATGACAGTAACACCCCTTTAAGAATCTGATCATACAGTTGCCATTCCACACTCTCCAACACACAACAGTTTTGGAAGCTCAAGAAACTTAAGGAACAAGATGTCTTGTATTTGACAGGAAAAAACATCCTTTATTTCTCAATTGATTTGAGTCATTTGTTCTGAGCAAAGAAGTATAGGAGAGGATCCCTTCAGCAGACAAATCTTCCTCTCCTTGCTCAAAAGGAGATGTGGACTGTGGCAGTTTCACTGCACAGATGTTCCTTCACACGTGCTATTACTCTATCTGAACCTAGGACTTCCAGAAAACACTGTTTAACTAAAGCAGTAATGTACAGGAAGGCAGAAGAACAACAGTCATTCCTACAAACAGCTCTTACATCCAAGTGGAGTTTCCTACCCTGTAAATCTGCACAATCTGTAGACAGGGGCAGAAAGCAAAGGGAATTCAAAATTCACATTTCCACCCATAAATGCCTCTCTCCAAAACAAATAGTTCCAGGAAAACAGGGAGCAAAATTTCACTAACCTTTCTCCTCAACTCTTTGAGTGAGCTTTCCATGCGAGGAGGCTGTATGACTTCCTGATATGCCATGGAGTGAAACATTCACAGGATATATGCCAGAGCCCCAGATTTGGTACCTAGTGCTCAAAATACAGGTGGGAGATACACTAACAACACAAGTAGCAGGACAGAGACCTACTGGCTACGGTTGAGGTGGCTCAGGAATATACATTAGTCTTTCCAAAGCCAATTCAAACTTTGGTTTTTTAATTCAGCTCAAATTCTAGTTGCTTTGGACAATGGCACATAACAAAGCTTTCTGTTAAAATTGCCAAATTTAGACCAAACCACAATCCTTCTGGAAACTTACCATCATAAAAGTTGAAGATGTGGGTATGAAGATCAAGGCTTTCAAGAGGAAGGTAAGATATTGTTGGATGGTATTTAAAATTCAAAGGTTACTTCAGGCCTTCAGATACTTCAGAAACCCAACTCTCCCACACATTTTGAAGATAACCTGTTCAGCTCTAAGACTGTCTTCTTTTTTTCAACTGACATTCCACTGTGTCCCAGTGTCGACTTCTGACTACATTGTTGTGATCACTCAGTGGTCCAAAAGAAGGATTTGGATCTCCCCAAATACAAAGCCAAGTCTCCCTGTCCCTCTCCCTCTCTCTCTGCATATACACAGCAATTCAGAATCATACCTGAGACCTGCTCAGTCCAGGAAGTTGTATCAGCTGGTGGAACCAGATACCTCAGAGTTAGCTCCTAGAAATGCTTTCTAGGTAGCTGTGGGATAGTCTGCCCTCATGAAATTGCATTCTAATCCCTAAAACGTTGTCTTAAACTATGAGCCATAATGAACTATGAAGCATCAAGTTTTATTCCCTACGCAAACTACGCATCTGTTAAACCACTAACTACAACAGGGGATGTTCTTCTTATCATGTTTACCTCACTTGGAATATTTTGCTATACTCTTCAGTGCAAGATGTTGGTGAAGTCTCAAGTACCACAGTCCATACCTCCTTGTATGAGAAAATATTTTCTTGGGCTGGCTTTCAGTTTGCCATCTTTCACTAGAAATGCCTCTTGTAAAAGATGGCTCCCACTCAAATCTAAGATTATATTTAGTTATTTTTGATTATAACCTCTCTTATTTGTCTTCTGAGTGGATCACTTCCAATCCTTTCAGTCTCACTTCAGTTTCTCCATGCTCCAGCCCTTCCATCACATCTCCATAATGGCAGTCTCCTTTTGGGAATGGCATGACTAGAATCACATGCAATATTCTCATCAAAGAAAAAAAAGTTGCCAATTTTTCTAATGGTATAAAACATTTTCTGTATTGTTTTCCAGACCATTCTTTACTCAACCTACACAGCCCCCCACCTTGAAGACTTTACAGCCTAATTAAAAACAAGCTCTTTCCCTGTCAAACACACATGGAAGGTAGGAAGGAAAAATGTGATGTTCAAGCAAAGTCATTAAGATGACAAATTCTAATGTTATGTTAGTTCTGTAATTTTCTTCAACAGAATTGCTTTATTTATACTGGAAATGCTTGGAGAATGATTCTCCAGCACCTTTGTACCATAATAGGGCAGCTGGGCATTCCCTGATGTAGGAAATCCCTGCACAAAATAAGGCAGTGTAGGAGGCCTTCATAGGTGGCCAAGGCGGAAAGGAGCAAGTGGCATAGGATAGGCCCTTGGGAACTGTTCTAACTAGTGTAATTTAGAGCATTCCTGCTCTCAGTTATGCCAGGGGCCACTTTGGCATCAAGTCAACCTAGAATCCAGGGAGATGAAAAATGGCTTAGAGCCACTTTCCCCCTCCCTATACCCTGGGCCTGCACCATGTGTGGTTTGGCTGGCTCCAAGGATCTGGCCCCTACATTTTTAAATAGAGCATTTTAAGTTGAAGTTGAAAAGTGAAAGAAACCGGAATATGAAGAGTAAAAGGAGTAGAAAAGTGCTAAAGGGAGAGATTAAAAAAAAGGAGGGAAACAGAATGGGTGGTATTGGTAAGTGTGAAGCAGAGCTCATGTTTAGCAAACAGAAGGTGCACTGGGGAGGTCTGGGTTCACTTCCCAGCTATGCCAGAGACTTTTGAATGTCAAGGTTGTCTATTAGGGTCACTTTCAAGGTGACCATTGAGCTTCTTTGACCATCTATGCTAAATATATTTAGCTTATTTCCTGAGAACTAACCAGCTTTGCCCGCAAGCATCGTCACAGAGTCTGAGGGCAGAAGTGCCTTTCAGCCCTAATTATCTCTAATAGGGACATGTCTGGAAAGAAAGACACTACTGTCTTGAGGAGATCCACAAGAGACATGCATGGGATAGCTTTGGTGCAAGGCTGCCTGCATTGTACTCAGGAAAAGATGCTCTGCACTGCAGCTTCTCCTCTATCGTGTGACATAAGGGATCACACTGTATCACACCATGGGAATGGAGAGCTCAGGTCCCACTATAAGTCTGCATTCAGTGTAGACAGGAGAAGGAGTAGGAAGTGCTTTTACAGCTGGGGGACTCTGAGGTTTCACCTCAAAATGTGCACGTTCATCAAGATTTACTTGGAGTCTCTTTGCCTTGGTTTCTCATCTGGGAATACCACTTCCTCTCCAACAGTAGTGTGGTAAGGATGCATTGAGACAGAAAATGAGGTATGTCCAAACTCAACAGCAACAAGAAAAAAGGGAAAAAAAACCTGAACTGATGGAACTTCAGCCTCAGATTTAACTGTATCTTGACAAATAGACGAAGGGCAGGTGTCACTAATGTTATAATTCGGAATGTATACAAATATTAAAATGTCGGTAAAACTTTCAAATTCTTAGCCTAAAAAGGTGGATGATCTTATTGGAACGTTACAATATCTATGATACTCAACTTGTGCCACACTATGCACCACGCTGTGCCAACCAGCCCTATTGTGCCCCTTCCTCTTCTTTCTTTCAAGCCTTCTTGATCTTACTCATGTACATTTTCCACCTTAATGATGGGGCAGAGGAGATGTCCTTTCTCTTCCCTATTTGAACAAGGTGTTTCTCCTTACGCTCTGCAAAGTGCTAGAGCAGGAATGCTGGGCATATGGATGGAGGTAGGAGGAATGCAAAGATTAATTCCCAGCACCTTCAGCATACCTTGTCCTGCAGCCTTTACCATAGCATGAAGCATCCCAGGGATAAATCCTCCTCTTCCAGCAAGATTAACTGGTAAACAAGAGTCTAACAAAGGAGGAATGGAAGGAGGGAGAGGGAGAAAGAGAGCTAGAGAGGGAGTTTGTTTCCCATTTACAGCCCCCCAAACCTTACCGACCATGTCTAAAAGGTTTAATAGTATCACAGTAGTGGTAGGCGTTGTGATCAGTTTCTGCAGCAGGTTTGTAGAAGATCCATATGGCACGCCCACCACTACTGCTTGTCGTGTTTTATGGTGGGAGATGATGTTCAGCAGCCCTAAATGTGTTCCTTACCACAAGCTGAAGTCCTTGTTAGAAGTGCCCAGGGAGACAATCCTAAATTTTCCTGACTCAGAGATCCTCAAACCCCAAGTCTGAGGGGGTCATCAAATCCCAACCTCTTGTACCTTTCCCCAAGCACTTCCCAGCTTAGTGGAACGCTACCCCAAACTTCCCCTGTGCCCAAAGCCCCTTCAAACACCAGCACTATTCTCCTCATCAATCCAACCTAGGCCATCCTCTCTCCTAAGTATGATCCTGGAGGATCAAACTGCCTTCTGCAGTTTGGAACTGCACCAAGCTGTTCCACTTAGTGCCTCCATGTTGCTGCCATTGCCTTGCTTGCCTCTCCCCCTCTGCTCAGTCACTGCTCTCTCATTAGATACCACGCAGGACCAAGCCCACCCCTTGTCTAGTTCTCCCTGTAGCAAAACAAAGCAGAAAGAAGAAAAAGAGAGAGAGAGAGAAAACAAAACAAAAAGCCCCAGTTCCCACTCTGGCAGAGATTTTAAAACACAGAGTGCAATTATGAAAAGGTTACGCAGATGGGACCCAGAGGGCGGGTGAGGGGAAGGAGAGCTGTCATCCAAGGGGAAAAAAATCAGACGTATGGTAGCCCTATTCCTATAATACGATTCCTATTCCATGCGCAAATGTACAATGCAACGATAGTTCTCTTAGCCAGCATGGGCTGGGTTAATTGGATGTAAGGAATTTTTTTAAAAATAACCCATTCATTTGATAAAAGTCCAGCCCCAGTGATCACACCAAGTACAAGTATTTCACTAAAAGGCTTGTTCCTAATTGACTGAGGTTCCTTCCTACTTTTAACTCTCTACCCCACAACACTGAAAAAACAACCCTGTTGAGAATATGGTTACAATGTAAAACAATAGGCAAGTGCTTTTAGCATTTTCAATTTTTCTTTGTATTTAAACAGAGCTGAGTATTTTTTTCTGAAATAGCTCCTGAAAAATTCACTCTGGGAAAGAAACCAGACAGAAAATTATGATGTAAAGGGTGAATAACTGGAAGGCTGCAATCAACTGAATGGAAATGGGCTTTATAATGTCCCAGCACAAGCACAGGGTGTTGCCTTGTGGCTCCACCTGTACTATGGGCCACACATAATGTGGAACCATTTTACTACTGCAAGACTTGAAGCTGACCATCGCTGACTGTGCAAGTGGGAAGATATTTGAAGGGTTATTATGTAGGGTTATTATGTAGGTTATTATGTGGAGAATGCTAAAATATTATTACTTATTAAAAAACTACTATTACTTATCTCAGAAACTCTGAGAATGACTAAACCCCTGTCCTTAGCATAACACAGCTGACACCTAAAGTACTAGAGACGCCAAACTGACTTGCAGTTATCTTTTCACCTCTCCTCTGTCTGAGGCTCATCAAGTTCCTGTCACAAGTTACAGTAGTCACAGGACTACCCTAAATTATACTTGCTGGCACAACCCAGCATTCAAAATAGCTTGCTCCAGCTGCATGCCCGCTATGCCAGGGGTTTTTTATGGCAAAGGAATCCCAAAATAGGCTCAGAGATAGCCCTGGGTAGCAGCTTCTTTATGCATTTCTCTACTGCTAGACAGGCACAAACTGGGGTTGGGGAAGGAACCTAAACTCTACTAAGCAGTTACTCACCAAATTCAGTAATTTCCAATTTTGCACATTTAGCTACGAGAGAAAAAAATTAGTATGATACAATCAACGTGTATTTAAATATTTAATCAAGGCATACCAGTAAGCAGTATAAAGTAACAAAATCATTGATCACATAAGGTTAAATTCAACTTTCTCACAGTACTAAAAAGTTCAAGATATTGTGATAGGCAGGTTGGGAGGTGGATCTAGTACTGATTGCATGCAGTTTTCTGACATCTTATCCCAAATATTTTATTCAGAAAATGTCATGTTAACAAAAACAGTTACATGCTTTTTCTACTCTAGTCTATCAAAATGGTGTTCTCATGCAACGTACTCAGTGCAAGAGCACATTTCCATGACTTCGGATATCCCTTCCTAGATGCAGTTTTCACATGTTGGCAGATACAACCGAAGTCCCAACCGCAGCTGGCTCCGAATGGCAGATGTCCACAGCGTGGTTGTGTATTGTCTTGGCATCGTTCGTGCTCCCCCCTCCCTCCGCTGCTAAAACTGCATGCCATAGTAGATTGCTTTGTGCTACGCGCTACGGAGAACAACCCTCAGCTGGTGCCAAGCAGCTATTTTTTTTTTCTTCTATAGTAACTTACACTGTAAACTGCACAGTCCTAAAATTGACCGGGCGGGGGGGGAGGGCGAACCACTCTTCCATGTATAACTAGAATGCAGCTATTTAGACAAGGCAGGAGAGACAGAAAGAGTGCAGTCAGGAGCCTGCGTGTTTGACTTGGGTGCATTAACGCCCCCAACTCTTTTCCCTCCCTCTCACTCCTTCCACAAAGTCTGCATTTTATTTATTGATTGGATGTACTTTAGAGATCGGGGGGCTCTTCCCCTCGCTCCCACCCCATCCAACCCCCCGCTCCTGAAGGAGGAGGAGGAGTAAGAGGGGGAGGAGGCAAAGTGGGTGCATTACGAGCTGATTGTGCTCTTGCCCCGACCTCCAACAGCCTGATCTGCCTTTGAAGTTTTCCACCCCTCGACTTGAAGTGAGATCGATTACAGAAGAACAACAGGGACAAAGAATCTGCTGCTTTACGTGCAGCCACTTTCCCACGATCGGGGCAGCCAGCTCGACAGCAGCAAGAGATCACCACTTTGCCTATGCTCCTCCTTGCCACCATTCAGAAAACACGCAGCCCCCGCCTCAAGCCCTCCGCTTCGCCTAAGGAAGCCGGGGGGGGGGAGGTTACAAAAATGAATCATGTTAAGAACGAAGGGACTAAGCGGCGACTAGCACGGTCTCGATTTTTAAAAGGAAACAAGGAAAAAAAATCGGCGCGGATTATTGGGGGGGGGGTATTTAAAGCGCAGATAAATTAAAAATCAGGGCTAAGTGGCGAAGTTTAGTGCAAATGCAAAGCCAGCGCCTCCTTGGCGCGTTGCTGCTCCGCTCGGGGCTCTGCGCACGCCCGCAGGCAGGCGGTGTCACGGCCCGGCGGAGGGCATCTGCCGGGGACAGGGCAGTAGCCACAGCCGCCCTCGGGAGCGGGACAAACCCTTTACCTTTGTGTCTGGTAAACATCTTTGTGTGCGTGTGTGTGTCACTACCGCTGGGACAGTCTATAAACCGGGAGGGGAAGGAGGGCGGGGGCGCCGGGGGCGTTAAAAGGGCAAAACAGAGATCGTAAATGCCTTACCGAGGAGAGCGGAGCCGGCTCCTTCCAGCCCAGGGCCGGAGGTCCTAGACCTCTGCCTCAGCCCGCGGGAATCCCCCTCCCCGGGCGCCGTGAGGGAGCCCCCGTCCCCGAAGCTCCTCCAGCTGGCCTCCCGGCCCCCGGCCGGCTCCCCCTCTGCCCGCCACCCGCCGGGGCAGGAGCCTCCCGGCCACCGAGAGCCGCCGCCTCGCCCACCCCGGCCAGCCTCAGGGGAGCGCTCACCGTCCCCCCGTCCCCCCCCAACCCGGGCGAGAGCGGGACCTGCCGGCCCGGGGGGGAGGGGGCGGCGGGCACAGGCGGCCGCCGGTGCCGCGGGGACGGGGACGGGAACGGGGCACCGCTTCCCTCCCCGGCCCGCGCTGAGCGGGGAGAGCTGTTGCTGGAACTCGGTTTGAACCCGTCGCACGCCGGCTGCCTTTTTCCAAGAACAAGAAAAAGCGGTTAACGTGACACCGGGCGTCCAGTCCATTCATAAAAAAAAAAAAAGGAAAAAGGGAAACGGCGGCCCGGCGCAGGGACCCCCAAAGAAGGCGGCTGCGGGGGGATTTCCTCCCCCTCCCCGCCCAGCCGGGCTCCTCCTCCCCAGACTGCGCGGCGTCGGGGCGGCGAGCGAACGGGACGCGGACAATCAATAGCCATGGTCACAAATTACTGCAGGAAGTGTTAGCTGCGCACCAGCTCCTAAACAAGATCGATTGCCTTCCACCGCCGCGGACCGAGGGAGGGCTGCCCCCTCCCTCCCTCCCCCGCCGCGCCGGGCCGGGCCGGGCCGGGCCAGGGGATTCCGCCCCGCTCAGGGGACAAGACGGGGGCGGCGGGGCCGGGCGGCCGCGGTGTCACACACAAACCCGCTCGGGGAAGCACCGGGCCCGCGCCCAGGTGGCGAGGGGGAGGCCGCACCTCCGCCCGGCGGCCGCCGGGCCCCTGCCTGGGGCGCGGGGCTGGGTCGGAAGCGACCCGCGCCCCCGGCTTCGTGGACGGTGACTAAGGCCCCGTCCGCCCCGCGGCTTGTTCCGCGGGGGCGGGCCGCCGCGCCCCCCGGGCCGCACCCGCGGTGCCGGGCTGACTGACACAGGAAGCACTGACTCAGCCCCCCGCCCCGGAGGCTGCCCCGGGCCCGGCGCCCCCCGCCCCGGCCGTGCGGAGCAGCGGCGGGCTGCCCCGGCCGTGCGGGGCGCTGCGGTGCCGGGCTCCCCGCCGCCCCGCTCCCGCTCCGCCGGCGCCGGGCGCGTCGGACCGAGGGGCCGGCACCAGGAACGCGGCAGCGCCTGAGCTGTTCCGTGAAAGGAGCCAGGATGGGGGCGACGGGGAAATAGATAAATACATCACAAGCCGTGGTGGTGCCGCGGGCAGACGGACAGACAGAGCGGTTTCTGTGAATGCTCCAGTCCTGCAAAACGCTTCAGTTGCTGCTTCCAGCTATTTTACCGGGCAACCGGGACTCGGACCGCCGTGTACCGATCCTGCAGGAAACGGGGCTTCCTTAGCTCTCCGTGCTGCTCCTGGTGCTGCTTCCCGAGCGCTTGGCGCTGGCTTGAGGAAGAAGCTGCAATTTAAAAAGAAACTATATTTCTGTACCTTCTGGTTGTAACGATACTCTCCTTACATGGGTGGGAAATTCTCTGTTCGCTTTTAGGGTTTGTTTTTTTGTTGACTGTTTCAACATTGGAAATGTTAAGGCAGGTTTAATTTGATAATGTCTCCAAGTATTACTGAAAACAGTCGTTTCATGCTGATAATTACATTAGCAAGGTAAATAACAGTCCTGCTTTACATGTGTGCATTTGTATAAGCATAATTATACCTCCACTGTGCATGCGTACACTCGTACGTCTGTGTATATGCCACAACAGGTAACCAAGTCACACACGAAATTCATTGTTACGTTGGTTTAGATGAAGATGCATTCTCCCTACGGTGACTTAATTGTAAGTAAGGTATAATATACAATGTGTATTAGATACATCTATCACTGAAGATAGAAACACCATAATTGAAAGTAATCAGGTTGTAAAGTCAAGCATAGAGTTTGGAAAATACCTATGTTAAGGGCGCCAGCTTAATCAAAATGCATCTTCCATCTAGGTGGTGGTCTTTTAATTAAGCACTAACATGCTGGTTTTTCTGCTGCACCTTCTTTTGATGCATAGGGTATTTTTTGTCAAGCTCTTCCATAGGTTTTCTATCCTTCTTAAGTCTGTGACTTCCTGTATTGATAACTACATGCTGTTCAAACCTCACATTGAATACAGAATATCCCAATGAGATTTTTCTGTTATTCTTTCATCATAATGTCTCATTGTTAGGTGCATATTAATAAAATTATCTATGCAACATCCTTAGGGACTGAGATTTCTGATTGGTACTGAACCATCCCAAGACCCAAAGTGCAACTAATTCACCTCAGTGCTCAAAAACTGACATCCTTCTCCCTCAGTGAGGTTCCTCATTCTCTTCAAAAGAAGATTCAGAATTTGCCCTCAGTGCCTGTGTGCTGCAGAGATGTGAGGTGTACATCACCGTAGCCCAGGGACTGGTATGAAATCACCAGCTCAGGTGTTGCTAGTAGTAATGCGACAGCAGCACGTTGCTCAGCACAGATTAACCACCCAAGGTAGTGCCTTAGCCAGCCTGAAGCAAGTTTTACAGCCCATGCTGAGCTGCTTGCTGCTGTGTGCCTCCTGCCAGCAGAACTCGTGCTACCTCACTTAAGGTAGCTCAGCCATATACAAGAGCTGTGCTCATGATGTAAACATATGTTTTGCCTTCATCCTCAATTCCTTTCACACATTATTCCTCTTCTCTACGGCCAATGCACTTGACCAACTTTCCTATTGCTTCCTCTTAACCTATTGTGCAGCTATTTTTTCAAAATCACACATACACAAAAAGATAACAAAAACATATCTTCTCATTTTAACAGCAATGGGGTCATTTTAAATCTACAAAGAATGCTTGGACCAAAAAAATACAAAACACACCTATTACCTGTTTTGCATCATTAGATTGACATCCCTGACCTCGGTCATTAGCTTCCACACACACCAATAAATATACGCATGGTAATACATACAGCAGTCAGGAGAAACAAAGCTGATAAAGCCTGCTTAAAAAAAAAGTGGTATTAAAGGCATTAAATGTACAGAACATTACTACAAGTCTTGAACTTGCTGTCACCACAGCACCATTAGTCTACATCCTTAATGTATGTCCCTTAACATACATCTGTACTCAATGTACCTTGTAATTACCTCATTACAGTTAACTACTGCTGACCCCTGTGTGGAACATGTTAACATACAGAGCAACTGTGAAATAGCTAGGGAAAAGCAAGGTGAGATTTTTCAGAACTAACTTACAACTCCATTTACACAGCCTGTGCCACAGAGTTGCCATTATCATAGACTTTTCCTCCATATTGAATTCGTTGCCATTCCATAAATATTTATTTAATCAGCAAAACAAAGAAACAGCTATAATGTGACACATGAAGCAAGTCAGAAGAACTTATCGTAATATAAGGACCAGGTGATGATCAGGCCTGGTATCTACAACTCAAAATTAAGTCCCTGGAATAATACATCAGAACTGTGTTTACTTGCTTAAACCGAGTTCTTCACAGCACTGTTAAATGAAATAGTTAGCAAGCTGTGCTTTACCACAGAGAAACCACTTGCTGGTTTTCTCCCACCCCCACTTGCCCCAAATCCCAGGGCAGTGCTGCTGCGCGCAGTCCTGCAACCTTGGGGAAGGATAACCTGTTTCTGCCTCGGCTTCTGTATCCTACAGCCACGGTTCCAATTCCTGACTTTACCCACAGCACTGAGAGAGAGAGCTGGAAACTCAGGCACTGTTACGATGGACGCTACATCCCCAGGAACTTCTCTAGCCCCTGTGCAAAACATAATTATGCACTCCTGTCTTCTATAAATATGGGTTAATTTTCATGCGCAAAATTCCTTTATCCTTGCAGCCTCCAAAATTAATTATCCACCTCTCCTTCCTCCGAACACAATTTAGCCTAGCAGCACTCGTTAGTTGAGCAGCTATATCAGCTACCACTGTTTCTTTAGCTCTTCTTATCGTATGTCTTCTATTATTGCGTCCCCTCCCCTGTGAAGTGGTGAGCACCTGGTCCTGTAAAGGGATGCAGCTGGAGCACCTCTGGGTGACTCCTTCCCCAGGAGGCAGGTGGGAGAAAGGGAACGACCAGTCAGGAGAGCTCCTCCTACAGACCCAGTTTATCCCTCCAAAACCTTAAGAGGGTCTGAAATCCTCCAGCCTATAAGGAGAACCATTAGAGCTGGCAACTCTGCTAATGATTCTCAGTTGCTCAGCTTTCACTCTCTTGGCTCTTGTAATGTCATTGTTTCCCCTTGCTCCCCAGTTGCCAGGGAGATTTCCAAGCCAGACAACACCTGAATTTCTAATGCTAAACGAAAAATATCATTTTGGGGTTTCTTTACGCATCATAAAGAAGCACCGAAGGCCACACGCCACTCCGACAAGCTGCAGTGTTGGCAGCTGGTGAGCCAAGGCGATTCTGGCTCTAATTAGCAGCAGCCTGCCCGTGGAGAGGCTTCCCAGGCTGCTGCCCCGCTGCACCACCGCTGCCTGGGGAGAGAGAGAAACCAAGGAACGTTCCAACCCCTGCTCTTATGGAGACAGATCTCCTTCCTTCTCCTGCAAAAAACAGTTCTCTCTCTCGCTCCCTTTTTCTTCTCTTCCACAAAATGGTTCCAGACCAGTTTGGATCCCGGTAATGCCCTAGAAAACTGGGGACAAAAGGTCTCAACAGGTATAACGGACGTTTGGCTGTTTGGAAAGATGTGGGAACTAAACCTGTCCCAAATTTAGGAGCTGGGAGCCGGGGCAGCCACCTTTCCAGCCTGATGCTACCTTCCCAGCAGTTTCTGGGAGCGGGGGCCTGGACACAGCCTTCTGGCGAAGGGAGTCACTGCAGGTTCAGCTGGAGGAAGGGGAAGGTGTGGGCTGGGCTGGACTGGCATCAATCACTGGGAATTTCTATGTTAAGGAAAAGCTGTGAGTTCTCAACAGTATCAGATAGCACATGATTTCTGTGCTGCGTTTCTTTTCTACAAGAGCTTTTCCAGAGGAGGTCACCGTTACTTTGCTCACTATAAATTTGTGGAGGGTGGTAGGGCTGTAGTTGTCATGCATGCGTCCTGCAGGAGGGGAGGAGGTGTTAAAACAGAAAGGTAGGCTCGAAGAAAAGGCTCTAAATGACCGTTTTTAAAAACTTTCCATCTCACAACTTTCTTGGAGTCTGACTCCTGATGTTTTCATTTGTTGGGAGGGGAGCTAGCAGCTCTGAGCATAGTGTTTGAAATAAACATTTTGATATCTCTAGCAGCAGTTCCCAAACTAAAAGTCATGACCAGAAGTGGGGTCACAGAAGTTACAAGTGGGGTCACGAGCTTGACAGAAATGAAATTGTTTATAGCAACATCTGGGGTTGCGAGCCCATCAGAAGTGAAACTGTAACGTTTAGTATTTGCCCATCTCCAGTACTTGTGTATTTTTTCTGAAGCTCCAGCTCCCAGAGCCCAATGATCTTCTATTTATATGCAGACATCAGGGAGCGCAAGATCCCTTTCTATGTTGTGGGAAAAAAGCATGAAAAGGTGAGAGAAGTGTGTCCTAATGACTTAAAAGGAATCACCCAGGGTGGAAAGGTTGTGTTGGTTTTGTTTTTGTTTAATTTTTAATGAATTGATGTTTCTTAAGACGTTCAGTACTGACAACCAGTGCTAAGAAAGAAGGGTGTTTCCACCTAGATGAATGTGGGAAAGCTCCTCCCAGGGCAGATACCACCTTACACTTTATAACCTGCACAACTTCGGCACCTCTGATACATTACTCTGTCCACTTTCAAGGTTAAAGCTCAAATGTTCTAGGGTGACAATACATCTATTTTTGTTATGGTCAGTCATTCACTGCAGAGACAAAACCCTTGAGTACAGCAGTCTCAAAGGTGATATAGCACATATTTATTGCAGTACATTTCTAAATCACAATGAAAATCAAATGGGTTTGTCTTTGTTTTTTTCTGCTGCAAAGGCAAGGGCACACATATCTGTACCTGAAGAAAGAGGTGATGTTTGGAAGAAAGAAGTTAGAGAATTAGTGACACGGGGACTCGTCTCATCTTATGCCATTAGTTTCTTTATCAAGCTGAACCTCTTTGGCCTTTGGTTTCCTCATGTGTTAAATGGGAATAATTTATGCTTTACCTGACAGCAACTCTGAAATAATTAACATTTGTAAACGCTTTCAAAATCCCATGTGGGAGGTGGAATATCAAAAGAGTACAATGTACTGATGGTCTCTGAAATTATAGATGCACAAAGCAATCGTGTTACTCTACTACTAACCATTTTTTGTTAGAACTTTTACTAATAAAATACTATCTTTGCATCAAATTCCTGGGTTTGGGTAGCAGGTTTTTTTACAACTGTCTTCCCAGTTTTCAAGGGATACTGTATGTCTGGTTTTGCCCCAGAGTAAATGCTTATGGGTGAATGATGAAATCCTTGAAAGCAGAACTTTTTAAATGGAAACTATGAGACAGTATGAGCTATCATAGCATCTCCATATATGTAACATTTTGTGATGTGTGTGTATGTGGGTATTTCCTTAGTGTCCAGAATGACCAGTTATTATGCCCAAAATAGCCTTTGTACTTTACTAATTCTTTTTTCTCGACAGTCACACTGAGTCTTTGCAGTCAAAATTTCCTAGCCAGTCATGCAATCAAGAACAGCTCAACTGTGTTCACACTGCCAAAGACAGCTTGTACCACAAAGGCTCTTCAGCTTAGCTTCGCCACTTCTCACAACTTCCTAAGAAGAGCTTCATAAAGGAGGCTTTAGGTAGATGCTTTGGCCATTACCGAGCCCTCACTTTTCAGTAATCTGACCTGCCCTTCCCAGGAAAGCCAGCTGGGGAGGGGTTATCTGATTGCCTTTGGGGGTGAAGGGGGAGATCTCCAGAAGCTGAGATTGCTCATCACCCATCATTACTTTCCCAGGTGGGCTGCGCAAACCTCGCTCTCCATCCGAAACAAGCAACCTACCAAACCTCAAAGCGACAACTCCTGCTTCTCCATGATGCCCTGGCCAAAAGTGATGCTTTGCCCCCCCCTTTTTTTTCAGCTGCTGGGGCTTGCTTCCTCCATCTGCAAGGCTGGGAGGGCTGCGAGTGAGGCTTCGGCAGAGACACGGGGCATGGCTCCAGCCTCTTGAAAGCTGTTGATTTCCTTCGGGGAGCCGGGGAGGAAACCGGCGTGTGCCCTGTGAGCGCCCGGGGGGGAGCCGGGAGGCAGGCAGGCAGCACCGTGCCCACCCGCATCGAGGAGGCCCCTCCGGGCAGAGCAAAGGGGGACCAGAGCTGCTGACAAAACCAACTTTGTTTCTCTGTGCCTTTCTTTTGGTGATAGTAGATGTGTAGGAATTAGTCAGCCGGCCAGCGAAAGGCCAGTGCTGCTCGGCTTTACCGGAGGGAGTTCGCGCCCCAATCAATACAGCCCCCTGCACAAGAAAAGAGCAGCTTGCTAATTATTAGACTTTCCACAAACATTATTTATTTGCCTTGAAACAAAACACATTCCATTCAAAATCCCAAACGGCTGAGATTTTTTTTGTAAAGAAAGCAATAATAATAAAAAAACCCAAAATGGGTATTATTCCTATTTGGAAGTGAGTGGTTCTAGAAGTCACCTTTCAAACAAAGGAAACACTGACTTGTTATACAGAATTAACTGGAAAAAGTTACTGATAGTCCAGGCGGCCGTTCAGGGGTGTGGGTGGGTGGGGGGGATGTTTAAATATAGCAATAGCCATAACTATCGTGACTTCTAAAATTAAAAAGAAAAACGAGCACAAACAAAAATTTACAGTGTCAGCGAAATTAATTCACTGGAAAGTGAGGATAATCCACGCTCATAAAAAGCAGAAAATAACTTCACGCAGTTGACAGTTTTATTATAGGAACATAGGAAAATGGTGACAGAAAATGATATTTTGATGCCGATTGTTTTATTTGTGCCTCTTTCTGCATGTTTTCTTTTCACAGGTCTGAGCTTTTAATACACCCTGACTGTCAAGTAATAAGCAAATGGAATGGTGTGAATTAATTATCTCTTTCATTTAAATGTACATTTTAATTAAGTTTATTGGTGGGAGAATTGACATCTTGAAAAGTTCTTTACATGTAAGAGATGTTAAAATAACAAAATCACTGAAGCTTAAAGAACATCAAGTAGGAATGGCATTTGTTTTCCTTAACTGACTGGGAGACATAAAAGAAAGACTTATCCCCTTGACTTTTAAAAGACCTAAAAAATAAAAGAAATTAAAATAATTAGAGGACTCGACTAATTTAAAATATAAGTTTGTTAAGCTCTGAATCTGTAATTAAAAGCAAAAACCAAAGTGGTAGCTATAATTAAAAGTGTATTCCCCAGGGGGAATTACAGTTTTCTATACCTAAAAGAAGAAAACTTTTAAAGAAGAGTTAATGGAAGGCATGGTTTATTATTTTTGAGGGTGGAAGGAGACTTGGTCACTGATTTTTATTTTATTTTTATTTAGTTTTAAATAGAACCCTGTAAATATTTTTCACACCTATAGCTAAACTGGTAACATGGAGGTATTTGCAGGCTTTACAAAAGATCAAAAAGATTGACTTTTCCTCTGGCACAGCTTCATCGTTAGTAAAAACAAAATAAAACAAAACAAAAAAAAAGGCTGTTATTTCACCAGCTTGGGTTTGGTAAGTGCCTGCTGTGTATCACAGCAGAGAGAGGGAAAAGGTCAAAGTTTAAATTGAGCTGGCTGCTTTGCTGGGTCTCCGTTTGAATTCTGCACACAGGGCTCGAGCCGTCCTTTCCTTGCGTGCCCCTCGCCCCCGCCACCTTGCTTCCTGCTCCCGCTCTCCTTAGCCCGGAGAGGAGAGGGAGAGGGAGAGGGAGAGGAGAGGGGAGCAGGTTGGGCCCAGGGTGAGCAGGACTGGTGCCACAGTGCGAATTTGCCAGAGGAGAAAATGTGGTGCTGAGGGATGGGGTGGCTGGAGGCAGTTCAGAAGGGAAACAAAACTGGAGGGAAATGAGTTCTTGCAAATTAAAAGTTGAGTGTCTTAAGCTATAATAAATAAAAGACGCTTTCTACAGTTACAGAGAACAAAACATACCAACGCAGTGGACAGCAGAGGAACTATGGAAATAAGGATTAAACCTTTAAAAGGAGAGGAGGAGAAAGAAAGAGGGGAATATAACAAAGCCTCCAAAGATTCCCGCTTTTCAAAAGGAGAGCAAAAGGCAGTGGCAGACACGAGCGCAGCATCTTTCCTCCATGTGCTTTGTATTCCACTCCCAGGATCTGAGTTTCCTGAGTTTCTCATTTTGAGTCATTGGGGGCCAAAGCGGGGGCGTGGGGAAGGGGAGGCAGCAGGGCTGCTGCTGCAGGCTACCCAGCCGGCGCCTGGTCCGGGCTGCGGTGACATGCGTCCTGGTCCGGGCTGCGGTGATGTCCCTCCTGCTCCGAGCTGCGGTGATGTCCCTCCTGGTCTGGGCTGCGGTGATGTCCCTCCTGGTCCAGGCTGCGGTGATGTTCCTCCGTGCTGACATCTGCACAGGCGCATGGGGTCCCAGCCACACGGCCAAAAGGTAAATTAAAGCAGCTGCTCCCGAGGAGGGCTCTGCCTGGCCAGCACACACCTACCACGTGCCTGCTGGAGCCATTTACAGCCACAGCAGAGGAAGGGGAAGGTATAAATATCTCCTGGGCTTGAGGCAGAAGAGTGCCATATTCTCGTCCCCATCTCTAGAAGCATTTTTGTATTTTTGATTGACTGGCTGTTCAATTTTTGATTGAACATATAGACAGAGCTGACCCCGGCTGGTAACCAGGACTCTGCCCATGCCGCAGTGAGGAAGCCAAAGTCTTTCCCTGGTGGCTCCTGATCTTGACTAGCTGGAGGCTGGGTGGCAGGAGGTGGGCGTCAGCCTCATCACAGTAAGGAAGGGACTGAACCTAACTCTCCCAGCCTGGGGAAATGATCTAACCTCCACTATGTTAACCGTAACAGGGCAGCATATTGGCACCACGGCTTTGTAACCAGCCTCCTGGAGAGAAGCTGAGGCCTCCAGGTGAAGGGAAGCCCTCCTTGTGTTTCTGGAGAAAATGCAAGGGGAGAGCAGCCTCCCCGGGGTTATGGAGTGCTGTGCTGGCCTTGGGCAGCTCCCCGCTGGGCTGATGGGCTGCGTGGGGTCCCCGGGGAGGGACAGGGGAGCAGAGACAGCAGCATGCATTGGAGTCAAGACCCATGTTGTGTCACACTCTGGAGTCAGGGATTTAAAGATGAAACACTGCACCATGCAACTCTGAGGTGCCTTTTTTTTTTTTTTTCCTGGATCTGGACCCATGTATGCAATTTTGAAAAGGCTTTTGAAGTGGGCTCACTCCTGTTTTAATCAACATCTTTTTAAAGAAACCTTTGTACTTTGCATCCATGGTGGTTAAAATCATGCTAGTTAGTTGTGGTTACGCATAGGACTGACCACGATTACCTAAACTGAACACGACCTAAGGCTACTAGAAGTTGCCCCTACAACTAAAACTTCAGCTTCTCATTTAATCAGTTGCTGTTTATCTTGCTGATAATGATGTCTTGGTATCAGCAGAAAGAGTGCAACTCTTGTTTCTATTTTTGTAAGACAAATGCCTGCTTCAGCTGAGCTACGGTGCAGCAAAGCAGCTGGTTTGCAACCCCCTTGATGGCACAGACAATTTCTTCTGTGTCCAGCATTGCTTAAGCACAAAAATTAAATGGGTTGACTTAGTAAACAGGGTGTGGGGGAGGGTTTTAGTCATTATATTTGTGGTAAGGTGCAGTTGGAGACTCAGTGCCTTGGATGTAGGGTGGAGTCAAGCAGAGACTAAGGCACAGGTTCTTCCCTCCTCCTCAGCTTTGCAGGTCTTGAACTGCTGCCTAACTAGGGTTGGGACCTCCCTAACTACGGTTGGGACCTCAGGCCTCTTTTCTTGTCCCCAAAACCAATTCTGCCAGCGTATACATGCTTTGATCACATCGCAAGTGTTATTACATGATTATACATTAATTAAATCAGGTTTTAATTATTAATGATGTAGCTGTTGTGTATGGATAAGCAATGGACTTGTACCTGTCACCTTTAACATCATCATGTGTTAGGATTTGGATTTGTAATGGCTCAGATGGCTCCTCTTTTAGTAAAAGCAGTGGCAGCTGTAATGTTTTTAGCTTGAGGGAACCCCCAAATAAGATTTTGTTGCAGATTAGCTTGCGCGTATGCACAAATATAAAGCGAGGGGGGCGACGTCTAGTCACTCACATCAGCAGGACCTGCTCTTCACATGGGAAACAGAAAGACTGCATTTGAATTGCAGTCATTCCCTTTGCTAGAGACGGAAAGGGTGAAGGAGATGTGGGCTCTTGTAGGGCTGCATTGGAAACCTGCAAAAATTGTACATTGGACACCTGTGAACTGGAGTCTCATACTTCTTGCTTTTATGATTTTTAAATCCAATTCAGTGAGCTTAATCTAGACCTGAAATTAAATCAAAAGAATCCACAAAATTTCACTACCATGTCTAAGGAGTTAAGACCTCTTGCTTGTCCTTATTTTCAAATGCTTTATATAGATCTGTGTCACGGTCCCGCAAGCAGCTGATGTGCAGGGACAGGCCGTGTCGAACCTGAAGTCACTCTGCAAAGCAGTGGCAGCACCCGAGAGCAGGATCGCAGCCCTCTGAAGCCTGGTCTGGAGCACGTGTGAGTGTAGCTAATGAAACACTGTCCAGTCCTCAGCTTCTGGCACTCAGGGCTGCGCTGAAGCTTATTTACCGCTCAGGTTTGCCAGTACAACCATACAACAGCCCCAGGTCGTTCTGTCTTTATTGAGACTATCTTTTAACTCTTTTGCAGTCTTCTTGCGTGACGTATGGCACATCGTTTAGCCTTTTCCTGCTCCATTTTCCTTATATACCAAGCGAGGATAGCACTCACCTCCGAGGATTGTAGGAGACTAAATTCATTAGCGATGGCAGGGTGCTCTGAGATGTGTGGGTGGCAAGTTCTGTCTAAGTCCAAAGCATTTTTAAAATTGAAGAAACGTTTGATTCCATCTCCAGCTGTTTGCTGTGGCTTCTCTGACTCATAAAAAATGTTGCCGTAGAGGCTTTAAAAGCTGCTGCCTGTGGCCCTTGTTTTTTTCACGGCTCTCCTTTCTTCATTGCGTAGCTCACAGTTATGCCTTTTCCTTAAGCAGCTTTCCTCTAGCAATACACAGCTTTCTCTTCCACTTCTCTACACATGAAGAAAGAGTGCCTTTCATTTGCTTGCATATGACTTTTCTGCATTTTGTTTTTAGCTTTAATATAACAGTTTTAAATTCAATAGATACCTTTTATTAAGCTGTTATTACATTTTTGTATTTTACCACAATCCTGAAGTGGTTACAAAAGACATTTCAAGTACAATAAAAATCCAGAAAGATTCAACAGTTGCATTCACATTCCTAAAAAATGGTGACAGATGACATTCATGTTATTTTCCACAATGTTTGTTACTAAAAAAAAAAATTAATTCTTCTTTTAAGAAGATAGTAAAACAATCACAAAGTTTATGGGGCATAAGCTGTCCTTTTATTTTTGTAAACACACTTTCCAGCAGAGCTCAATCTATTTGTAATTACTCAACACTACAGAATCTCTCCTTGGGCAGAAGATTAGATAATAAAGTGTCTACAGCAAGCACCAATCTTTAAAAGGGCCAGAGAAACAGCACCTAAGATATCAGTAAGAGCAAAAATTCTACTTGAAAGAATACGCTGGTGTTTCTATTTACTAACTTATCAGCTTTGCTTAAATTAACTATGACTGAAGTATGCTCTACCCTTTTCCTCAATTAACTTTTCATTCATTCACAAATTCGTTGGGCCTCACCCTGGAATGAGACCCTTCATTCTTCAAAGAGCCGGGATGACCTGCTACAGTTTCCAACTAATCGGAGAAACAAAAAAAGGCTGAGATTAAACCCCAAGGAAGCCAGGCTATCTTGGAATTCACTTGCAAGAATAAACAGTCACTTACAACAAGCAGATCTGCAGATATTTAACAAACCCCAGGGTGCTCTACACAGTGAAGATTTCCACATTTGATTGCCATCTTCTCCACTCCAGAGGAGTTTTCTTAGGTCTTTATCTAATCAAGAAGTTAGCTGGTGTGTTAGACAAAAGAAACTTTCAGCACACTTGTAAGGGTTTATACAACCCTCTATGCCCCTGTCCATTGCAGTCAGCTCTGATACTGTGATTTATAAAAATAACATAAAAATCATAATTAAAACAAAAATATAGAATTTGGAATCATAATCTATGTGTGCAATAGGTCAACTTCTGTGTGACCTTTATTTTTTGTAAGAAAAAAAAGAAACACACTTAAAATGTACTGTGGTTAATGCTACCATTTCTGAACAAGCCTTGTAATAACTTAGCATTAATTGTCCTTTTACAGAAAATGTTGTTTCAGATGTCTTTTCACTAGCAAGAGTGGGGTTTGTGCACTGACTGAATGCTTGGAGCTAAATTGATACCAGTGTTACAGATATCTGTAGAAAATAAAACTATGGCTCTGGAGTCAGAAAGTTGGTAAGATTTAAGAAAAACATTCCTTGATCTGCTGGGCTGCTGGGATGTCCCGGTGCTGTTGATTGTGGTTTTCATTTTATGCAGCAGAATGTTCAGTTCAGTTTAGATGCTGCAGAGGTGTCTGGAAGGTGCCCATCAAAAACAGTCTGTCAAAGAAAGATCTCAAAAAAGTAAAATTATCAACAGCCAATTTTGAGTAAAGTAAACTTTCTAATATATTGTTTCATGTTGTATGCCTTTGAAAGCTGTTCCTGATGTGTTCTCCTTGGAGGTGCAAGGTATGGATGGTAAATATCTTCTCATAACTATTGTGTTCATACAAGGAAGGAGATAGAGCAAGGGAGCAGGAAACTTGAAATAAAATGTGCTAACCATGCACAACATATGTGAAGAATGAAAACAGGACAAAAGGAGTGGTCAGATCAGTGGGTTTCATGCCAGAATCATCACAACATGGCTAAAACTGTGTGTATCTCCAGCCACTACTTTGGCCCCCTTTAATGATAAGACATTTCTCCCTATCGCATTTGCTGTATCCTGGAGAAGCAATGGAAAACGAATTCTTCAGTAAATTGAAAGACAGAGATGGAGAAAATGGACAAGCTTCCTTAGGCAGAAAGGTTTGTGTGCCCCAACCTGTTCTGGGATGTTTAGATACAGATTAAGACAAAAGTCCACAATGTGAGGAAATGTGATTGCTTGTGTAGGTAGCTTGTGTGCGGTAGCTTTTGTTTTAAGACTGTGCCTTTACAGGGCAACAAAAAAATCTATCTATCTATCTATCTATCATCTACCTACCTACCTTTCTGCCTACCTACCCACTTACCTACCTACCTGTGTATAATATTGTTGTAGCAGTGGATAAGAACGTAAGCAACGTCCTAGCAAGTTCTGTAGGGTGAGGTGCCGTCTTTTTTTTGTTTTTTTTTTAAGACCAACCAATATGGCTAAAAAAAAAGAGATAAGCAGTGGGATATAAAGAGTCTCCTTCAAGTCAGCTGGCTGCTGGAAGTGGATTGAGGCCTCCCAGCAGCCGTTTTCTGCAGTGGGTTGCCTAAACTCTCCTGCAAGTCCTTCCGCTGGCAGAACTGGGGAGTGCTAAACAGATGGTGGGAAGTGTGAAGCAGCCAGAGATGGTGGATTCTTTGGTCAGCACAATTGGATCTGAAAGCGGATGTCTGCCTACCACCTTCGCTGCCTTGAGAAAATGAAAAATACAGCAACACTGGGACTGAGGCAGATTACTTACCTTCCATTTTAGCACAGCTTGGGTAGCCACAGTAAAATTTTAAATGGCGGTTTGACAGTGAGCTTTGTTCCTTAAAACACCACACAAACAGGCTACGAAGGCAAAGTAAAAGAGCTTCTTGTACCCTCTTGCTCCCCAGAACAACAGCATAGGGCCGTATCTCATGTGCGGGTCTAACTCTGCTCCCACTCATCTAATAGTCTATAGACTGTAGCAGTAGCAGTAAAAAGCCCCAGGGGAACAAACAAGGACTACAGTGCTGGGTAAGAGTTTGCACAGGCTGTGTGCTTTTTGCAGTATATGTCTACATGTGGGATGAAGGTTAGCAGGCTGGTTGCCTCAGTGCAAGCAGAAAACATGTTTCAGACTGCACATCTTCACGGCTGACTTGCAAACTGGTTTCAAGTGTGCACTAGCACAGACATATTAAACCCACTATTGTTTGAGGCCTTTATCCTTTCCTGTTTAAAAGTTTATGAAAGACTTCAAATTGCTTTCCTTTGATTTCAGTTAACCTCGTTACTCTGTATTTCTCCATACAGGTTGTGGAAAACAGGATTTTATGAGCAATTCAAACTACACATGAAGAGTCTGTTAACAAATACGTAGTGCCAAATTCTTAGATACGCAGGACCACTGCAGTAAAAACAAAGGGGTTGTATGGGTGGCAATAGGAATAGATTTTGCAAGGAATGTGGATTCCCAAAGGAAGTGGTAACTTTCATAAACTCTTGAAAACCCATTTTCCATACCCGCCACTCTCACCACCTTCTTCTTATAAACTGGGCTGTTCAGTAAAACCTGTAGTTTTCTGGCCCGCTGTGCCGTGCTCTTATGGCTGAACAAGTGGGGTGAAACACAGGCATGTGAAATTTTCACAGCGCAGCACACACCAACACAAACCTTGCCTCGGTTTCAAATTTCTTTACCAATCCAAAACCCAGACAAGCTTCATTGAAAGGTTTGTTAAGGTTCATGAACCGCAGGATGAGTTTGGGGGTGTGCCAAAAAAAAGAAAGGTCTGGAAGAGCGAGCAGAAACTGGGAGCAGATCTACTTTGGGCTCTGCCACGGGCTGGCTGTGGGTCTTGGGCAGATCATCCTCCTTCTCTCACATCTCCCAAGTGCCATGGCGTGAGTAACGCTGCTGAACTCCCCGTGTCTCAGGAGCGTTGAGAGGATGAATGGCTGGGAAGGCCATTAAATAGGTGCAGTGTTATACTAGGACTAGAGTGGGCTACGAGGACTGGCCCCCAGTATGGGTAACTGTGCAAAGCCCTCACAAGAAACTGAGAGACTGTCAGTCTGTGCAATAGGGACTTTCCCAGTAGCACCAT
Source organism: Ciconia boyciana (assembly GCF_034638445.1). Classification (NCBI taxonomy): domain Eukaryota; kingdom Metazoa; phylum Chordata; class Aves; order Ciconiiformes; family Ciconiidae; genus Ciconia; species Ciconia boyciana. The sequence goes on along the minus strand of NC_132934.1, from coordinate 38,809,023 downwards.
AGCAGCAAAGCTCCAGCAGAGACCCGGCTGGAGAGTCCTTTTCCTGGTTTGCAGAAGTCATCCTGAGGACAATACATGATATTTTCCTGAAGAAAATTTCTTTTACTTCTAACATACACCTTCTCATGGATTTTGCTAGCATGCCTGTGGCTACTATTCCACTTCCTCTAAGGCAAAGGAAATAATTGTAAAATGCAGTTTACCGAGTGGGGCATTGGAAGGACAGAGCTTTGGGCTCACCAGGAAGAAGCAGGCAGAGGGGGCAGCTCTGCTCCCATGTTCACAGGCAGACCCGTGTGTGTATGTGCATGGGGGGAGGCTCCTATCAGTCGTGCTACAGCTCCTTACAAATTACCATGAAGTCACAAACTGGAATTAGTCTGTTCGGAAAGTTCTGAACCTGGGTTCAGTTTTATTAGGGTCATTTAACTTTTTGGCAATTGCTTTACCAAGGATGTAAGAAAAGATGCTGAGAAAGAAAGAAAAACAAAAGGGCAAACATGAAAACCACAGTTAATACTTCCAGAAAAAAAATGGTCCAAATACTGATGTTTTCTTTCAGGTAAAATTCTGCTGCTCTGGATCACAGCTCTACAATTTCATGAAAAAAGGGTTGCATAAAAAGAGACAGTCATCACTCCACTGACTTCAGAGAACGCTTTGTTTTAAAGCTGAGTAAACACACTAATCTGCTTGCTAATCTATGCTGTTGTTTGGAGAAATGCAACTATCTAAAGTCATGAGATTCTGTGTTAAAAGTATTCAGGTGTGTTGCAAGTAATGATATATAAGAAGGTATCCCCCTATGACTCTATATTTAATCGAGCACCTTATTTTGCTGTTTAAATTCCATGATTGCCTTTAAGAGGAGCCATGTGGTTTTCGACCATGTTATTAGAAGTGTTTAACATATCTTGTTGTTTTGTCTATAAGCTTTATTTAAATATTGCAAGTCTGCAAAGCCCTACCCACAAATTCCTCAATACCAGGGGGAAGAGAGCTTTTTCATGTCTGTAAAATAATTTTATTGGGTATTAAGATTACTTGCTGCAACCACATTCACTGTGGGGTGATGAAATCAGAGGCTTTGTGACAATCCCATAACATATACAGCGGAGTGTCAAGATATTGATTACACTGAGCAATTTTGGGCAAATTTCATTTTGCAGCAGCCACACCAAGTGGTGTCCAATACATTCAAAAAGGGATTTTCTGCTGTGTACGTCTAGACACACGGTCTAGTGAGGGTAGAGAAATACTGGATACAATATTTGCAGCCACGAAGTAGGAAACAGGGAGGTCTCTGTTATCTTTACTTTATATGGGATGAAGTGAGTCTGTTGCAAGTTAAGGTTGTTGAATTACAGTAGATATTGCTCTGATATAGGGCTATGTAACATAAAAAAATATATTTTAAAAAAACGGTGCTGAAATCAAGACTATCAGCTGCATATAGGACCACCAAAATGATCAGAGGGATGGAACACCTCTCCTCTGAAGAAAGGCTGAGAGAGTGGGGGTTGTTCCGCCTGGAGAAGAGAAGGCTCCAGGAAGACCTTATTGCAGCCTTTCAGTGCTTAAAGGGGGCTTAAAAGAAAGATGGGTACAGACTTTTTATTAGGGCCTGTAGCGATAGGACAAGGGGTGATGGTTTTAAACTAAAAGAGGGTAGATTTAGACGAGATACGAGGAAGAAATTTTTTACGATGAGAGTGGTAAAACACTGGAATGGGTTCTCCAGAGAAGAGGTAGATGCCCCATCCCTGGAAGCATTCAAGGTCAGGTTGGGCGGGGGTCTGAGCAACGGGGGTCTGAGCAATGTGATCTAGTTGAAGATGTCCCTGCTCATTGCAGGGGGGTTGGACTAGATGACCTTTAAAGGTCCCTTCCAACCCAAACTATTCTATGATCCTATATTGTTCCAAATGAGGGGTACCTCCAGCTTTTTGATACATTCGTGTGATTCTCACCATTTCTGCGGGGAAGAATTCATTCCAAAATGTGTGATCAGAAGCAGGAAGGTGTACATGAAAGGACTCGTTTTAATGGGAACTAGACATGGCCTGGGCCAATGAATTCCTTCTGCCTAAGATAAGAAAGATCAGAGGCCATGTGACAATCACAGCAAAATGTAAAGCTCACCTATTGAACTTGTCGCCCTCACTAGAAGCTTCAGACACCATCTCAATGTTACTGGCTCACATACATGTGCACACCTGCACACACACATTTAAACACACCCCCATTTATCCTGCAGAAAAAAAAGAACGTAAGACACCATTATGGTAATTTTCAGGTCTAAATACCTGGACACAAATAATCATTAAGGCTATCATGTGTATGCAGGATCATTTCCAGAAACAAAAGACTTGCTAAGAACAGATCCATCAGACGCTTTATAGCTTCACCCTGCAACTTTATAATTTATTTCTTTTATCACCACTAAATGCCTTGTAAAGCCAATGAAATCTAAACTTATTATTGCTTCCGATATCTGTATGATACCAGTTAGGAATAGTTGCTGTTTATGCCACTTTACATTTCAGAATAGTTGATATATGCTGATTAAATATGCAACCTATGCAAAACTTGTCAGCTCAAATTAGGTACAAGTATATTGTTTTACAGAAGATTTTTTAGAATACATTACATCATACTTCTTTATCACTTTCTGAAAATACAAATGCATTTTCCAAGCTCATACATTTTGTCTCACAATAAATCTTTTAGGAAGAAGAGTATTGTAGATTTATCCCCTATGTATTGATAAGGAAACTGAGACACAGGCCTAGATCTTTGCTGTCGTAATTCTTCTCTTGCAGTCTAACCAAGTCCTATGCATAGATCAATAAATTTATTTGCTGCACTGTTTTAAACTATATATTTAATGAATTAGGTGTCCTATTATTATGGCAAATAGTGACTGTATATTATTGGAAGCATGGGGCATCAAATTCTTCTCTTGTATCCAATATCCTAAACATTGTAGTCCCATCTAGAAATGTACCGGTTCTGGAGGGTGCTTGAAGTGTCTCCTAAGGTTCCCATGAAAAAGACATGCACGGAAGAATGTTACTAATAGAAACGTAATACTTAGTAATCGACTGAGTGTGGTTTCTTAAGAGCTGTAGAAATCTTCTAGGACTGTGACATAGCTTTGACCCCTTGAAGCCATAAAACCCCATCCTCTGTCTTGTGTCATGGGTTCTCCGGGTGTGATAATCACATGTTAAATACGCACTTAACCTCCTCACAGCATCCAAAGCCACCAGCATGTGTGTGTCTCCCTAAGAGAGCTCCTGCGAAAGAGACGGGCAGAAAGGCAGGATTACGCGGCTGCCACTGCTAATGATTGCTTTCCAAGTAAGTCTGTGGTCACTGACCGGGCAAGGCTGGAAAACTTCCAGCACAGTTGTTCACTGGGGGATATACAGGGACTTCTTTTTACAGTGTCTTCATACGAACGTGGAATAGGAGTCAATAAAAATACTTTTCCGGGGGGGGCGGGGGGGTGGGGGGAGAGCTAGTATTTTATCTTAGCTGGGAGAAGCACTGAAGGGTTTAAATCTGACTTGGTGGAGACTGAAACCCGCCGTCGGGGGGTGAGCGGCTCGGCTCGACCCGCGGGGGCGGCGGGAGGCTCCCGTGGGAGGCCGCTCCCCGCGGCCGGCCGGAGGGCGGGGGGGGAGCCCGCGGTCAGCGCTCACCTTCCCAGGCTGCTGTTTATGCCCCCAGCAGCCTCCCGACCATTAGCGGGGCCTCACCCCGCAGCCCCCCCGGGGGCTGGAGGCCGAGCGCACCGAGCGGCAGCCGGGGCTCGCTCGGGGAACGAGGTGCGAGCGCGGCGCTGTGCGGGCAGGCGGAGCCCCCCGGGGCCAGCCCCGGCGTGAGAGCGGGCAGCTCCTCACCGGCGGCAAAGCCAGGAGCCGGCGGGGCCGGGGCGCTGGGGCGGGCTCTGCCCGGGACGGCACCTGACCCCGGGCGGGCTTCGGCCGGCCTGCCCCGGCCCCGCCGCCGCCGCCGCGCTGCCTCCGCGCCGAAGCCTGGGCCCGGTCCCCCCCTAGCGGCCCGCCCGGCCGCCGCCGCCCGCCGCGGCCCTGCCCGGTGCCCGGGGCTCCGCGGGGCATGGGCCGGGGCGGCTGCGAGGCGGGAGGGCGAGCTCGGGGTGTGAAACCGAGCTCGGCGAGACGCCCTTTGGAGCTCAAAAGCAGAAATCGCGCTTGCTTGCTCTGCCGTCTCTGTGAAATGAACGGGTGTTTCCGCCCGGTGCTCGGAGACAAGCCAATGCCGTGGAACGAGCAGGGCGTTAAAAGAGCCTCATTTAGAAATCACGCTTCAAATTCACCCTCCATCGCAGGTCCTACCCACTTCGGTTCATTTTTTGTTTAAGAAGGGCTGCAATGAGGCAGAAATGACTTGAGAGAAAACGTCTGTTTCGGAGTGTGGGAGTACATACGTACCAGGAAAAGGAGACGTTACATTTGATCCTACATATGTTTATATCTGCACAAATAAAGCATGCTGGTGACATATGGATTTCCTATATTTTCCCTACATAAACAGGAACATAAAATAAACGCGCACAAAGACACACAAAGACACAAAAAAGAGTGTATGGAGAGAACCTGCTATGCCGGGCAGCTGAGGTTCTTGTCGTGTAACTGTAACGCAAATATTAAAAAGCAGCCATAACCTCCCCTTTGCTTTAATAAACACAACAAATTTAAACAAATACATGAACTGAGAAGCCTATAAAATACAAGATAAAATTTTTGGGAAAAACATTTGTGAAAGTTGTCAATGGCATAACAAATTCCCCCCACACTGAAAGGTTTGCAAGGCCCTGAACGTCATCAAGTTGCCCCGTTTCCTAATTTGCTTGTTTTTATCTCTGTCACAAAAACACTGTCTTAAAGATGTTCTACAAAGACTGTTATAACTTGTGACTTTTTTTTTTTAGTTGTAGACACCAAAAATGATTTCTGGAGAAGCCCACCATGCTTTGCAAACAAGCAAATATAGTAGCGGCAAACTTACATATATATATATATATATATATATATATATATATTCCAGTAGAAAGAATGCTTCCCTCTCCATCAAATCTTTGCTGGAGGAGTTGAGTTCACTGTATCAAAAGATTTGTAGAATTTGTAGAATTCTGGATTAATCTTATCTGGAGAGTACACCCAGTCTCCCCTTCTTTCTTTGTACTCACGACTGTTCTCTCAACTTCTTTGCCTCACAGCTGCAGCGCTAATAATTTATCGGCCCAGTCACCTCCCTCATACTGGTTGAGCTGAGTCTTCTTCAAAGCCAAAGGAGTGAATGGTTGGACGGCATGTGATACAGGCGGCACGCTAACAAGGGGGATGCGAGCGAGCTTCAACTTCTCTTTGGTCATGAGTTCACGAGCCTTGTAAAGCTGCTGGGCAGGGTAACCCGATAAAACGGAGATTAAAAAAAGTAACCTTTGAGATGAGGCCAGATCATCTTTGATCTAAGGCAAATTTGCACTGCTCTGTTACTCGAAGCTTGCACTAAAACAGACCTAGCTGGCGGCAGGAGAATGGGTGGAGGAGTTGCCTGAGCAGTGTTGGGAGGCAGAGGTATATTGCTTGCTGCCATCTCGGTGCAAGTGTCATGATAAAAGGGATGAGTCTGAAGGCATTTTGGCATCTCCGTGGTCCAGGTGTGGTAGTAGCCCCTTGGAAATACCAGGCGTTGGCACAAATGACAGCAGCCTCTAAGCTGCTCCAACGTGTACCAGAAGACTGTTCAGCAACGCATGGGTCAGCAGTTGGGGCAACAGAAAGGTGGTTGGGATGTACTCTGGGCTTATAAGTGAAAGCAAAGATTGGGGCCAAACTATGTTATCAGACAAATATACAAACTGGATTCACTCACATCTGGAAGTAGCAGCCAGCCAAATATATTCAGTATCAAACATTTGGAATGGGATAGTTTCCTCTGAGTCTCCATGACCCAGGCTACTAGTGATAAAAGGAAATTCACTGTATGTGAGCTAAAAGTTATTTCAGTGCCAAATTCCCCCCCCAGTGTTTCCCCTCCCCTTCTGTGCTCCTGCCTGGCTTCATGCGAAGGGCATTCAGTGCTGAGCCAAGCTTCCTTGTTCCCATTTGTTTTGTTGTTAAACTTAATGTTTTCCTTTCCTTTCTCTTTGTGTCCCTCTCAAAGGCTGAACAACGTTGTGTATGCAAACACACTCAATCTCCCAGCTGCTGGTGAGAAGACCTTGACACCTTTCCATGTTGCTCTCTAGCCACGCAAGATTCCAAGATAGGAAACTCACCATAGGCAAACAAGCGGGCATAAACATGATGTCTGGTGCCCTCTTAGACCCACCATGGTGTCCAGACATCAGCACAGAGGTTGCAGCTGTGGCAGAGGACTTAAACCAGACCAGTGTCTTTCTAGAATCACAGCTAGAGACTAGGGGAGACACCTTAGCGATCTAAAGCAGCACCAGATGCCATAGGTAGGCAAGCTCCCAGCTTGTCTGTTTACCCTTGTGCTGGTGTAAATTGGAGTAACTGCACTGCCTTCACAGAAGATTCGGGCCCCTGTTAGTTTTGTTCTTCTTTTTAAATTATTCTCCCAAATTAAACAAGACCCAAGCTCAGTGTCAAATCAGCTGAGCCCATCATACATTTTCAACCAAAGCTGGCCGATTATGTAAAGGGTTCATTACAACCACAGTTTTCAATTAGACAATGGTCATTCTTGAGAGCATTTTCCCATTTTTGAATAGAAATTTAGAAATATCAATGATATCAAAAAACGTGGCCATCTCAAACCTAGTGCTTCTCTTTGAATAGAAATTTTAAAACACGGGCTTTCACTTTGATCTGAAGAATTGCCTTTTCTCTTTTGCTATTTCCAAACCAAAACATTGGTCAAAATTTGCCCTGTGTGTAGAAATGTCCCATATTATGATGTTTTGTTTGCTTTTTAAGAGAAAAAATCTGTTCTGTAGCAGTGTGACCACTCAAACCCAGTGGCTTAACAGGGACCTCCTCACATGATGGTTGCCTATGGTGATGTGCAAGCTGCTTTGAAGCAAGGTCTGCAGACAGCTTTCAGTGGCGTCAGCGGAGATAATTTCCCAAGTTCTGGCATGAGGGTATTCACGCTCTGGTTGTTGTGCATCCAGCAGTGGATCAGCAATACTTTATTGCCTTAGTGGCTACTGTAAAAGCCCCGCCAGTGCCAGCACCTGCATCTCCTGGTAGGACATAAAAGCAGGGCAGGGCAATAAGAGAAGAGAGTGCAAGGTGGGAGGCAATGGAAAGATGCAGACTGAGATGTCTGACTGGGTGAACAGCGAGGGTACAAGGTGGAGGATGTGAGGGCCTGGGTACATTTTCGGTCATGGTTTGATGAGGCGGGAAAGAACAGTGTTGGATCCCAGACTGACTCTAGTGATGGAGTAGAGAAGAAGCCATGCCTCCTCAAGCCTATATGGATGAGCTGCCACAGGACCAAGAGCTGCTACTGCCAGGGATGGCCTATGGCTGCTGCTTTGTAGGTAAACTACATTTGGAAACATGGGTTTGACAATCCCTAAGTCTTTTTAACTCATCCTCTTAATAGAAGAGAAACAAACTACACTGCATTTCCCAAGGAGCAAAGGAGATGATTTGTTCATCCGCTTGTACCTACCAAATAGCATGTGTTGGTGAAGACTACATATTTATGCCGTGATTATAATTTCCTTAATAAACAATTTCTGCCAGAGGACCCAAATCGCTTTATAAACCTTGTCCCTGTACTAATGTGGGCAAACTGAGATGCAGAACTGTTGAGACATGAGGTTTTCCAAGAGATGGAAAGGAGTCAGGCACTCAGCTTTGCCTGGTTTTCCCTGGGAGCTGTGCATCTCAGCCCCCCTGGGAAATTCCAGCCTAAGCGATTTGCCCCAGGGTCAGGCAGTGAGTCAGTATGTGAAGTGGGAACAGAGCCAGGCTATCCTGACTCTCTGTTTCCTATCCTAACCACTCGACTACTCACAGGATATTTGGTCATGCAAATCTCATTGCACAATATCTTGCCAGCAATGTTTTGCCATGAAAAAATTGTCATCCCTAACAGCACGTGGGATGCCTTGAAGATAGAAATAGTAAACCCAAGTTGTTCTATATATTCAGTACTACAGATGACACATCCCACGGTCAGATCTTATTACAATCAAATATTTGTGGTGAAAGGACCAAGATGAAATGATGCAGTCTTGATAAAATGGCCATTAAAGACCAGATGTATGCACCTGGAAAATGAGACACACTGCATTAAGTATCGGGCCACAATTATTCCATTTCCTATTTGGGGTCAGATCTAAAGTCAAATGAAATCACTTCTCATGCTAAGAAGACTCTTCTCAGTCTTAAAAATTCATATAAAAAATGAAGTAACGCAAGTCAGGTGTTCATATAGGTTCACCTAACCCAAAGAAAAATATGCTACATTTGTGTTTATGAACTCAGTTAGCCAGTGAAATAAATATAAACATATTAGTGCAGCCAGAAGGAGAGTTTGGCACTATTGATGAAACTGTCCCTAGTGTACTGAAATTAGTGAGTTATAGTCAACTATCTGTTCAGTTATATACATACATTTAAAAAGTATTCTTTCAGCACTTGCCCACTCAAATATTGCACTGAAATGAGGAACTGTTACGGGTACCTCAAACTGCAGGTTCAGCTTTATAAATTATTTTAAATTTAAAACGAACAATATAAATAAAATGTGTCATTTTAATTCCATGGGAAAATAAGAATCCAGAGAATTAGTTAATAATACAATACAGTTCTCTTCTTGATCCAGCAGTAAATAAATACAACTGGAATTTAGAAAACATGTCCCTTGGTATTCTGTACAAAGACTGAACTTGCTGGAAGCTTTGCCGTGGGATGTCCATTAACTGAGTATATAATCTATCACCTTTCCATTACAGTATCTTTAGCTGGAACACAAGACCAAGAAAAACACCATTTTGTCTTAAAAATAGCCACAGTCTCCCTCAGAAGCAGATTACACCGAGCTACAACAGACTCTCTGGATGGGGAAAATGTTCCTCATTTCCGCGTGCCCATAGCCTGTTAGCATTATTTACACCATGGGACTTCCTAGATACTTGGAGGAGTGGAGCTCATTCTGCTAAGTGATGTGGAAATGTCATGAAAAAATAATACCTGCCTGCAGATGTAAGCTCTATGCTTACACTGCGCTTCTCTGTACTTCTCTTTTGACAGTGCAAATCTGTTCCAGCTGCCATCTTCCAATACATGTGCAATGCCATAGTTAGCTCCAGGGTACATGAAAAACTATAATGTGCCTTTTAATCATCATTTACCACCAAAGATTGGAAAGTGGAGCAGGCAGCCAACCTTGTCTTTGCATCCAAGTGGGTAGAGGACAGTGCTCCATCATACCTTTGCATGCACTTGTGCCTACCAGAGTGTTTTAACAGCTTTGTTACCAAGTGAGACGAACCCATCTCAAGATCTGTCTTTCCATTCAGCAAATTCTGTTCACAGTGGAAGGTAACCCCCCTAGCGTAGCTGAAGCCCCGTGATAGAGAAGGGCAAGGAGCCACTGAACATGCTGGGAATGCGAGCAGCCAGCTCTGAGGAAAAAGGTTTAAGGCAAGCACTGACGTCTCAGTGTTGATTTCTTTGCTACTAAAATTAAAATTCAGGAAACAAGCATATTTGGACACTAATGCGGATGAAAAACGCTTCTAGGCAATTCACCATTTCTCGGTAAGCTTGCCTCTTTACCAGGCTGCCAGCTCCATTTTGAACATGAGCCCCTTCTCGTTTCCTGCCTTCTCGCCTCCCTGGGAGTTAAGTTCCACCCAGCAGTGGCACAAACCTAAGTAAAAGCAGGCTGTATGAAGGAAACAGTCTAGCATTCAGGTGCAAACATCCCTGAGCAGTACCGCTGAGCACGGCCATACCGTCGTTCTGTGGCCACAGTGAGCTTTACGTCCAGCTTTCCCCCCAGAACTTCCTTCTCATTCCGCTTGCATTTGGATGTGAATTGTCAAAACCATTTGAAAACCTCTCTACCAAGGCAATAACCTAGCTCCTACTGAGGAGAGGAGAGGAGAGTTGCCGGGGAGGTAGGCCAAGCTGGCAATGAGATCTCATGTTAGACATCTGTGGTCACTGGTCAGGACAGACCGGAAAATCTGCTGAGGGTTATGCAGTGGCAAGAACTGACCATCAGCCATCTCCAGAGTTGAGGATGAAGCCTGATGGGGCACTAAACAAACACTACCTCCCTGCTCCTGGAAGGATCCCCCAGTTTCCCACTGGAAAAGTGAGTTCAGGAGCAAGATGGTATATTCAGGGAGTTTACTGTTTTCTCCTGAGATATATTTTGCAGAGAAAGACAAACTAAGAGATTCGGCATCCAGCCTACCTGTGTCAGAGTCCTTTTCCTCGTTACTAAGCGTCTCCTTGGAAAGACTGATCTGCAAAGAAAAGATTCTGGGAGATGGATAGACTTAGAAAGCAACATCTGTTTGGCAATGTCCTTTAGGACAAAACCCCCACTGATGTGAAGGCTTTAACTGCTTTTCCTTCCCACAAGCACCCTGAGCAGGAGGAACACAGAGACCTGCACTCTGATCACACCTCCCTGTCTTCTGGCTTTGAGAGAAGAACTGAAGGTCCAAGGTCCTCACAGGATCTGCCAGCTGCTATCCAGAGTAAATGCTGGCCCAGACCTACTGCAGGGGAAGCTCACTTGGGAGACCTCAGTTCCTCTTAAGTGGGATCTGACAAAAACTCATGAGCAAGACCAAAACTGTAAGCTGGGTGAGACTATGGGTACTGGGATATTTGTGTCCATCTTGTCAAGGCTGGGTTATTGTAGTTACTACCTGAGTCTGGATCCAGAAGCAAATAAACCTGTTCTCCTCAGTGGAGCAGGTTAGCATGAGCCCCCATTTTTCTGCTCTCTACCCCTGCATTGCTTTGTTGTGCACTTTGTTCTCCGCTTCCAGCTTTTACTTCTGATTTTCAAAAGACTGTAAGGTTGACTTAGGACCCACTTGAGTCATATCACCACCATGGTATCACCACCCTGACTCACTCAGTTCAGCTGTATTCTACGAATATAACGCAGCTTACAAAGCCTCAGATGAATCAAGTAAACAGAAAACATTTTATGAAAGGGGATTCTAATGAGATTTTAAAGATAGATGTAATGCTATATGACTAGTGCTTGGGCATGTGACAACATCTTCCTCTTTACAAAGCATTTTTTCTCAGAAATAGCATGATGATGATACAGGTGATTAAGATGTTTCCAACTGCCTTGACCAGAGACAGGAAATCTCTCCTGGTAGTCCCTATGAAATATATAAATCTCATTTACCTCAGTAGCATTTCAACATCCTAGAAAGAAATTCTATAAAACCCCTAAGAAAGCCTTTGCCTACAGTAGGAAATGGAGTAATTTCATTTAAACTCAGCCAGTGCTAGCTCTGGGTTTGCTGAAGGTGTGGACAAAAATAAATACACCACACACTTATGATACACGTGGCTAAAACCCAGTTGAAGGCAAGTAGGTCAAAAAAAGTTGTCCTCCTTTCTTCTGACAGGCTGGGGCAAATCTCACCTGTGTATGCACATTTGGTTTGTAATCCAGTCCTTAGTTTGGCTCCTTCATTGAGAATGACCTGTTTTGTCTTAATTTTATCCCTCCCTGAAACCAGCGGTTTGTGTTAACAGCTACGCAGAACAGCTGCTTGGACTATGCATAGGCTAGTTTACATTAGCCTGGTTTTTCTTGAGAAAGTCATAGTTTAAACAAATGGTTATGTCTATTTTAATCATTTTTGTCTTCTTTTGAAGTGTTTTTTCAAACATTAGCTTTTTTTTCCTTCAAAATCAAGTTTAGCTTTACAAATTAGTCTGCTCTGTCATGTCCCCTTTAAACACAGCTGTTACTACAATGTAAACATAGGTTTAAAAATGTAGATAAACAGTTACAAGAAAGAGGGCTTCAAGTGTTTTTAACACATGGTCAGCTCTTGCTTACTTGATTTTCCTTGGTTTAAAATTAGAATTCAAAATACACGCTGTATTTCACAGATGTCAGCCCTTCAGTAGTAACACTTACATAGTGCTTTACATTTGCAAAGTGATGAACAGAGAGACACCAACTAATAATCCTCCAAATGCCCCCGTGAAAGAAGCAAGCATTATTTTATAGGTGGTGAAATGGGAGTTATGTTGGTTAGAGTAGGAAACATTTGCAACATTTTCCTACCCTTGCAAACAGCTCCAGTCCTGTCAGCGATAAGAGCTGTTGGAGCCCCGCTAGCACTGCAATTACTGTATAGTACTTCTTTATGTAGCAGCAGTCTCTTGGAGCACAAGGCAGGGACCAGGGCTTACTCAGTGGAACTAAACAGTTGGTCCCTGTTCCAAAAACCGCGGAAAATCAAAATTAGTGGCGAAAATTCCCAGTGTCATTATATTGGTAGACCCCGTGCTGCCACAAGAGACCGGTCAAAAATAACCAGCAACATTTTAGAAATGAAATGATGGGGCCAAGGTCATCACCAAGGGACACAGTGGCTGGAGTTCAGAGTGGGATTTAAAAGCTTCTCCGCTGAGACCGTAGGCACTCATCCTTTCTCGGCAACATCACCACTCTTTAACAGAGCTATTCTCTTGCCTTTTCCGCAAATTTTGCCATTATGTTCAGCAGCTGGCCTCGCCAGGACATTACCGCCCTGCTAAAAGAACGTCAGTCATGTAACGACAGAGTGCACATGATTTTAATGTGAATACTTCTGTGAATGAGAGAAAGGGCATGGGGATCATAAATCTGAAGCGAATGTTTTTCTTTTAATGAATTGAGAATGACTTCAAACTTAGGAAGTACTAAAATAAAGTGAAATTATGAATGAGCTCTCCCTTCATGGTTATCTCTAACAACCAAAAGTAAAGTGTATGGTATTTGTGCTGCATTTATATCAGACAAGTGGGAATGCCTACAGAGCCATTAAAAGTCTAGCATAAAATATTATACCGTTCGTTTTTTCTACAAGGCTGCATACTGGTTCCCCCAGATGAAGTTACACATGTGCTTTCATCCCAAAAGCTCATTTTCAGATACTTAGAACTATGTTAAAACATCACCTTTTTGGAATGCGTGTTTCCAGTGTTGGACTCAACTGCTTCAAGCAAAATTGGATAGGCCTTTAGAGAAAATGGAGAGCGAAATAGTATGTTTGGGGCACTATAAAAACTACTTGTTTTGCTTTTTTAAAATTGAGACCAGTTGCTGCTTAGGAAACAGAACTCCTAATCTGCCCTGAGTGGTAGGACTCAGTGTCAGATGTCATCCTCTGTGGGAGTTAGGTACTCAGATCCCTTTTGAGGCTGTGGTCCTCAAGTTGTAGCTTAGGTCCTCTGAGAAGATCAGTCTTATGCTGGCAGAGTTCAGTCCAATACATTTGCGGGTGCATGGTATATGTTGTCACATAATGGACTATTGATGTAGGGAGTAGGATTTTTTTATGGTTTAGGTACTGAAACTGGGAAAGATACAGAGGATTAAGACTCATTTCACTTTAGCCATCAAAAAAAATTAGGTAGCCAGGTTCAGACCATCTGTGGTCAATGGCAAGAGACAGGGCACCACTAAAAGAAGGTCTATCACAAAACAGTGTTTCTAAGGTAGAGGAGATGAGTCACTCCTTAGAGGTACCCTTGATGAAATAGAGAGCTGAAATAGCTTTTAGTCAGCTAAAACTGCTGAGATAAAAAGTACTTTCATACCAAATGCTCATCAGCAAAATAAAAATAAACCTAATTTCTTCACACACCCTGTAGTCCCTGCAGCACATCCTTAGTTATGAGTATCTACAGTACGTAATATGGAAGGAGGGAAAAGGAGGTCACTCTTTTACGTAATACAGAGCATAAATAATATCAGTTTTCTGATATTCCATGCCAGCATGTGAACCGAAGGGAAATTTCAATCCAGTAGTTGCTCTGCTGTTAGTTTATTTATAGTCGAATGCCAGAGTAAGCAGAAGAAAATGGTCTTTCATTTGTAATTAGTGGATGCTTTTAAAATAACCCTGTACCTCCCCTCCTTCTGTATGATATGCAAAGAACATGGCTTCATGAAAGGCTGTATCAAAGGAGAGAGTGCCAAAAGGAGTCCTTCTTCTGCCTGGTACCTTCTTTCCAGTCATTGCTTAGAGGAGCCTTACCTTGCTGAGCGTGACAATTGTGCAAACCGGAGCATTGAACTGCTATCTAGCAAAGAAAGGGATCCCTTGCTTGATTTATTTTTGTATGTACTTCTAAGAAAATCCATACCATCCACTCTCAGAAAAAAAAGGAGGGAAAGGAAGGGAAAAAGAAAGGGCACAGGGAAGAAAAGGGGAAAGGAGAAAGAGGAGGGCAGGGGAAGGAAGGAAGGAAGGATGGACAGAAGGAAGGAAGGGAAAGAAAGAGAAAAGAAAGAAAGAAAGAAAAAAGAAAAAAGAAAAGAAAAGAAGAAAAGAAAAGAAAAGAAAAGAAAAGAAAAGAAAAAAGAAAGGAAAGGAAAGGAAAGGAAAGGAAAGGAAAGGAAAGGAAAGGAAAGGAAAGGAAAGGAAAGGAAAGGAAAGGAAAGGAAAGGAAAGGAAAGGAAAGGAAAGGAAAGGAAAGGAAAGGAAAGGAAAGGAAAGGAAAGGAAAGGAAAGGAAAGGAAAGGAAAGGAAAGGAAAGGAAAGGAAAGGAAAGGAAAGGAAAGGAAAGGAAAGGAAAGGAAAGGAAAGGAAAGGAAAGGAAAGGAAAGGAAAGGAAAGGAAAGGAAAGGAAAGGAAAGGAAAGGAAAGGAAAGGAAAGGAAAGGAAAGGAAAGGAAAGGAAAGGAAAGGAAAGGAAAGGAAAGGAAAGGAAAGGAAAGGAAAGGAAAGGAAAGGAAAGGAAAGGAAAGGAAAGGAAAGGAAAGGAAAGGAAAGGAAAGGAAAGGAAAGGAAAGGAAAGGAAAGGAAAGGAAAGGAAAGGAAAGGAAAGGAAAGGAAAGGAAAGGAAAGGAAAGGAAAGGAAAGGAAAGGAAAGGAAAGGAAAGGAAAGGAAAGGAAAGGAAAGGAAAGGAAAGGAAAGGAAAGGAAAGGAAAGGAAAGGAAAGGAAAGGAAAGGAAAGGAAAGGAAAGGAAAGGAAAGGAAAGGAAAGGAAAGGAAAGGAAAGGAAAGGAAAGGAAAGGAAAGGAAAGGAAAGGAAAGGAAAGGAAAGGAAAGGAAAGGAAAGGAAAGGAAAGGAAAGGAAAGGAAAGGAAAGGAAAGGAAAGGAAAGGAAAGGAAAGGAAAGGAAAGGAAAGGAAAGGAAAGGAAAGGAAAGGAAAGGAAAGGAAAGGAAAGGAAAGGAAAGGAAAGGAAAGGAAAGGAAAGGAAAGGAAAGGAAAGGAAAGGAAAGGAAAGGAAAGGAAAGGAAAGGAAAGGAAAGGAAAGGAAAGGAAAGGAAAGGAAAGGAAAGGAAAGGAAAGGAAAGGAAAGGAAAGGAAAGGAAAGGAAAGGAAAGGAAAGGAAAGGAAAGGAAAGGAAAGGAAAGGAAAGGAAAGGAAAGGAAAGGAAAGGAAAGGAAAGGAAAGGAAAGGAAAGGAAAGGAAAGGAAAGGAAAGGAAAGGAAAGGAAAGGAAAGGAAAGGAAAGGAAAGGAAAGGAAAGGAAAGGAAAGGAAAGGAAAGGAAAGGAAAGGAAAGGAAAGGAAAGGAAAGGAAAGGAAAGGAAAGGAAAGGAAAGGAAAGGAAAGGAAAGGAAAGGAAAGGAAAGGAAAGGAAAGGAAAGGTGCCTATCCATCTGTATCTTTACCCTACCACAACAAAGGCTTTTATTGGAAGGCCATGTGTTTTCCAACCCTCACCCACAACACACTTGCCTTTTCTGTCCATATGATGGATGGTTCATGGTTGGGGTTGAACAAGATTGAGATTTTTATGGTGTTTTCCCTTTTTTCTAGGGAACTGAATATAGGATGGACAGAGGGAAGAACTTTGTGAAGAAAAGATCACGAGTAAAAAAACCAGTTAGTTCCTTAGTACCCTGGTTTCAAGGCTAAATTTTGTTAGCTCTTTCAGAGAAGGGTCCTGTTTAAAGGAGAGAGACTAGGGATGCTTGGCACCTTCGTTGGTGGGGCCACAGGGCCAACCCTGAAGTGATCCTTGCCGCTTTGGACTAATGGACACACGTCATACAGATGTTTCCCTGGTTCCCAGTCCTACCATGGCCGTGATCTGACCCAGGGTCGTTCTTTCCATTTGTAACAGAAACACACGTCACACATCTTCTGCACTGTCATGAAAGCAGCTCCTCCGTGCACCAGGCTACGCAGGCTCTTTGGTAAAGAATAAGGCAAGAAATTTCATGTGTTAAGTTATACACCAGAGGGAGTTCCATGAATGTAGTACAAACATCCTGATATTACCAAAGAAAAGTCAATTTTAAAATGACAGGACTTAAGTACTGTGGTCCATAGTTCACACTGTAGCTCCTCCTGTCTGCACAAATTCACGGCCATCCAGCTTCATTTACACTACACTTTCCATAAGCAGCCAAATTCGGGGGCTGTTGAAAGTGAAATTGCTCCTTACATGTTTTTTTCCAGGATGGATCCTCATCTATTTCTCATTGAGAAAACCACATTGAACTGATTTCATGTAGGTAGTATTAGATAGTAGAATCCATCTAGGTTTGCATGAAACAAACACAGTTCTCACATTTGGAACTGCTTTAAGACAATATCCGAGATTTCACAGGCACTTGGCCCTATATGATGTGTATAATGATGGAGAGCCCTCCTCCTCTCCCCGTTCACCCCCTGCATGAACATGCAGTTTTAACATCAGCCTGGTTGCTGAAAGGATTCCATTTAATAATTCCTCTCCTGTTTTCATCCATTATAATTCCTTCCCCCTTGCCCCTCTGGTAATGTTACAAATTTCATTACAGAAGACCAGCCAGTCCCTGCCTTTTCACCTGTACTCGAGTCAGCAGTGTTCAGCTTCTCCCTACAGAAATGACATCCAGAAATCTGCCATATACTTGCTTAATGACTTCAGGAGTTTACTTCAAATCTAGGCTTTGAACCATGGAGGAGACACAACAGGTCAAACGCAGTTCCTGATGTTTTGGCAGGTCTTCTTTCCTACTTTTTTACTGGGTTTTTTTGTTTTGGTTTGGTTTGGTTTTTTTTAAGCAACTAAATGGACTTTATTTTGTCTTCTGCATTTCATCAGGCTATTTATAGACTAGGTCCCACCATGCAGCTGAATTTTTTTTTCTTCCAGTAACATAATGCAAAAAAAGGTAGTGCCCTCATTGAAGGCAACTCTGTTAATTAGAGGAAAGGCTTGTATTGTGTGAACATTTGATAACTCTGACTGTGGGCTGAGTCGCTGCTGCTCTTTGTCTGAGAAATTCAGAATCCATTAGGCTGATAGCCACTGTTCTTCTGAGGAAACTACAGCCCTTGTGGCCCTTCCTGTTTCCTTTCAACATTCTTAATGTGATAGTGGAAGAGGATATCCTAAGGTCAGACATTAAAATGTAAAGTTGTGAGGTGATGATTAAATGGGAACACAGTGAAAACTTCACTCTTCATTATTTTAATATAGTCCAGCCTGTGCTGATATAATCATTTCCAGCAGATATTTAAGGTAGTTATAGAAATGATGAAAAGAAAGGCCTTTCATTTATTATCTTAATTATATTTTGTGTGTTGGGTTTTTTTTTTTTCTTTTCTTTTCCCAGACACCAACATTAAATGTTCAGGTTTAAGTCTTACAAGCCCATTTTAAAAGACAGTAATATATTTTCAGCTCTGTATTGCTCTTTGATCTTTCGAAGCATAAGGCCTCACAAAGTGTTACAGCAGTAGCCACTTCAGTTGAGATTCATAAACATTTTCCATCATAACTCCATTGTTCCACGGTCTTGTAACCTTCTGAAAAATCCCTTTGGGCTGAAACTGTCCATTCTCAGTCACTGCAATTGGTTTTAAAATTTGGGAATGATCTCTTCAGCTTTTTTTACTTATGGGAACAGTAGAGAAAGAGAAGCTCCACTTTTCCCATGGTAAGTAATTTTCTGAACACTGCTACAGCAAAACCAGCTGAAATATTAATCTTGAACTTCTTTCCATGGGCTGACTGCAATTAGTTTCTTTACAGAGCATTATCCTTCCATATCAAACCATACAGGTAGAACAAGTGACAGCCTCCAGGTGCGTGGTGCTGGTAGATGTGATCTCCCAGCTTGCAGGAAAATTATGATTCAGCAATGGGAGAATCCAACAGGACTGCTCGTGGGCTTGAAGAGAGACACACACTTACATACCTTCTGAAAATGGGTTGTAGTTAAAGGGCAAACCCAAAGCAACCAAGGCAAGCTCCCACATGAAAACAAGAGAGTGAACTAAAGCGTTGTGCCCTACACGGGGAACGGAGCCCGAGGGCTGTGGCAGTCTTTGCTTCTCATCTGCGAGGGAGGGGAAGGCAGAAGGGGCATGCAGGCGGCACTGGCAAAAGTCATATGCACCCCGCAGTGGCTTTACACTTTCAAGGAGAATATTAACTCAGCC
Source organism: Ciconia boyciana (assembly GCF_034638445.1). Classification (NCBI taxonomy): domain Eukaryota; kingdom Metazoa; phylum Chordata; class Aves; order Ciconiiformes; family Ciconiidae; genus Ciconia; species Ciconia boyciana. The sequence continues at coordinate 38,790,407 of NC_132934.1, read as the reverse complement.
ACGCAGGGACAGCTTTCAGTTCCTGTTCTCATTATTTAAGTGCCCAAAGTATTAATTATTTACATTTTTTTAAACAGAGACTCCAAAATTACAGTTTGCTGTTAGAACCTTACTTTTGCATTTCCCGACATTTTGTGATTTTAGCCGTTCATCTGTAGCAAAGCATCAGCTCAGGCTTTTTCCCTCCTTTTAATTTTAGACTGACTACAGAGTGAGTACAATAACCTTGGTAAATTAAAATGTCACATGATTTCCTTTCTGCGAGCCGAGCGGATGTGTCTGCAGAGCTCTAATGAAGGAGGGTTAGTACAAGAATGGAGAGCTTGCACTCCAAGCACATCAAAGCCCTTCAGTGTTTGTCGAGTTCATGTGCAAAAAAGGCAAATGCTGTGTGAAATTCCAATTTGAATGATGTATTTGGATGAGTTGCGGTCCTCTCCTATCTGCTATTAGGTCTTCATCTGGAAAGAAAGTAACGATGGAAGTGGATGGAAAAAGCTTGGACAGTAAAGATGTGCTAAGATTAGGCACATCAGTAAAAGCTTTGAGACTGGTCTCTGAGTTGTTGCACCTGGCTGGGATTGCAGTCCTTTGCCAATTCATGTCCAGCACTTACTTGGAGCATGAGCTAACTGTGGGCTTGTGCAAGAGTTCATGAATTCGCTCAGTTTTAACTTCAAGTCTGGTATTTTCACTTTTCCTTTTCCTTTAGAATCATTAGGGCTGTCGCTACATCACCTCGAGGAAAGGGAACAGATTCATGGTGTTTTGAAGAGACGTAAGGGACAGTTGTTGGCCAGGGCTGACCTCTTTCAAGTCCCATTACATAGAGTCAAAAGCTCGCAGCACTTCCCAGGAAGCATTCAGCAATTTGCAGGAATGGGTTCTCAGGATCTAGGTCACCTAATGAATTTTAACAGAGCGGAATCACATTATGAATGGAAAGCACCAAATAGCAGATACTTTTCTTTATTTAAACTGGCTGCCTGTAATTTCTGAAGTACAATTGACTTCTTTCAGTCCCAGCCCTGTTGCAGAATTGTGTGGGGATGACAGAAGGATTTGGATAGTCGAATGTGCAATTCTACTCCAAAAACTGGCTTCAAAATGGCATTATGTATTAACGATTCCCAGAACAAATTTGCTCAGCTCACAAGTGAAAAGCTGAGGGGTTTTATATCTGCCAGCTCTGCAAATTCCCCCTGGGACATGAAGGTCAAGCTTGCGCTATTTCCTTCTCACACATCATCATCACCGTCATCATCAGTAATAAAGATTATGAGGTCCAAACTGTGCCTCAGTTACGCCTATGTAAGCTCCAATGTGTTTCACGGGGTTACACAGATGTAAGGAATTGTCCTCCCGTGGTTGCAGAGCCAAGCTGCATGGCCAGCATCACCCGGGGACCTGTGCGTGGGACGAGCTCCAGCCCCCTCTCCCATGCCCCGCCGCACAGGGGACCCTGCCTGCGTGTGACAGGTCTGACCCTGCAGCATTACCTCCCGGTCACCCAAGCTGCTGCCTCAGGTGAGCCCTGCAGAGATTTGTGAATGGAGTTAGGCAGCCTTGCTCATACAAAAGGTGAAGGTCTGCTTGTAAATGCCATGGCTGGATCCAGTGCAGCAGCCAGCCCCTGGTGTGGGTGCTCAGGACCCAGGCATCAGCTATGGAAAGGATTTAGACCTTGTGTTTGCTGTCCCGATGCCTGGGGATGCCTTCTGGACCACAGGGCTCAGAACACGGGCTGTCTTTGAGCCTGGACTCATGCCTGTGTTGCAGAGCAGTTCCTGTAGCTTCAGTCAGCTGCATATGTAAACGACTTCCCACCACTTTCTGAAAAGAAAGGCAATATTGCAATGAGATTTAACCCAATTCATAAAATAGTGCCTAATAGGGAGCAGAGTTCCTGGGGAAAGAAGTGTTATTTTTCCTGAGAAGTGCTGTTTTTGCCGCTCCTCAGAAGAGGGCTGCGCTTCAAACCTGTCTCAGTGTGACAGGAGGGACTGAAACTAAAAGCTGGCCTGAGGCACATCATCCCTTTTCCGTCGGAAGAACCAGGGCATGCTCCAATGTTTTGTGAGAGGCTCCCAGATGACACTTCTCTGTGGAGATGCAGCATTGGACAGGGCTGAGCAGCTAAGCTTCCTGTATAGGATTTCAGGATCAGACTCTACACGAGTTCAAAGTCCTTCCATAACACGAGTGCAATGATGCAAGTGAGAAAGCAGGTGGCTTTGTGTGCTTGGAGAGTAAGTTCAGGGGCATTTTCAACTATGTAATGGCTTTGTCTTTTATGTTGCTTTGTATTTGCTGTCTACCTGATGCAGACTGTGCTTGGGAGTAACTCCAAGAGCCTCACTGCAGCCACACAGGAAGCGGTAGAAGAGGAGAACTAGACCATATATTTGTTAAACCCTAGGCTTTTGGGGGATATTTTAAATTTATTGCTTCCCTAGATTATTTTTTTAATATTGCAGGTGCTTGTATAGTAAGACCCATCTTCTAAGCAACACAATGCACAGCTGACAAAAGCTTTTTTGACATGCTGTCTCTGTACCCTTTTGCTGCTGGGCTGCTCCGGGCACAGCAGAGTTAAGCTGGCATAATTTACATGGCACCAGGTATGTTCCTAAAGAGCGTCAGCAGCTTTCCCAATGGATGCAAGAGGTCGAGAGGCTGCAGAAATCCTCGCAGCTGTGGCCCCCTTCTCTTTACACTCCTCCGTCACCTCCTCTGTCTCTAATGTGCCCTTGGCACTGATGCTTCCACGGGGTTGTCTCCGTGTTTCCTGACCCAGAACAACTCTTTCCCAAACCGTTCAGATCCCCTTTGCTCTAAGTGCAACCTTTTGTACAAAGGGATTGGAGCAGACGTGAGAATTTCATTTTTGTACTAAGAAGTAATCTCATCCTGAACTTTTCTTTCATGCGTCAAGCTTCTACCTATGTGAACTACACAGGCGTTTGTGAACAGACACCCTGCTGAGCTACGCTGGGTCAAATTACTCTGTTTGTATCACGAAATGCCAACAAAATGACCACAAATTGTACAATACGGTGGGAGCACAGAGTCTCTGTTGGGAAAAGCTTGTGTTTTACAGACAAGTCAAAGGCTCTGGGAGAAAACAGGCACAAAAAGTTGAGGGGACTTACTGTGCAGCTTACCCAAGGCTGCACAGTAAATTACTGTGAAAGCCAAGACTAGAGTCCAGTTTTGCTTCTGTCATGGTATCCCACTCCCTGAGGATAAGAATCAGGAACCTCTTTACAGATTACAGCATTTTTCTATATAGATCTCCTTTTTACTTTGGAATGAATTAAAAATTGAAACATATACTAAGGCTTAGGGTTGATCATGACCTTCTCATACACTGCTTGGTCTCAAAGAAGTGTGCTAGATTTACGTGTACCTTATATACACTGTTATCATTATTTGTGTGTATATGCACAGCACATGTGAGCTATAGCTCATGGAAGCCCATATCTTCCTCATAACTTGTACGCTGCAGACAACAAGCCCATGGAAGGGTAATAAAATGCTTTTTTGTAGCTTTTGGCCACCCAATGCACTTTGGGTTCCCTGCAGTCTGCAGCTGGGGACAGAGGGGATGTTGTCCAACTTCTTCAAGCACATTTTTTAATTTCACACATCCTTGGTGGCTATGAAATAACCAGCCAGGCTTCCCAGGTAGCCAGGGCCACGGGCAGCATGACTTAGTTACACATGGATGACAGGAGTTACCATGCTGGCCAGGAAGAAAAGCATATGCAGGAGCGTAAGGTGGTGTCATTTAGATGCCACAGGGACCAAAGAGCAGGGTTTCCAAAGGGAAGTCAAGCAGCGGAGTGAAGAATGTAAAGGTACCTGCCATGTACTCCTCACAACCTCTTGTTAGTAGTTTTCCCTGCAACAAACTTGCCCCTTGCTCTCAACAGATACCCACTTGCAGCAGTTTACAGCCAGGTAACTTATAACAACATGTTTCAATCTGAAGCCTAATCTTGCACAAGGTGATATGATAAGCAGGCATTTTATAACATCATAGAAATCCCTTACAGAGTAAACTAAGTGACCTTAGTCCAGCCACTTGCTCCTGTTTTGACAACAGCCTTTTATTTAACAATATTAAAAAAAAGGCAAAAATATCCTTTACTGAGTCTGTGTTAGTCTCATTTCCTTGTTTAAATCTCTGTGGAAGCCTCTATTTTTACTTGTAGCCTTTAATGTTATGCCCAGGTAAGACATCTGTTATTATTTACTTATACAGTAGGTTTCACTCTTACATTGTCTGATCAAAGCATCTAGTAATTGTTAACATCGAGCATCTAACAACTGTTAGGAAACAATTCTGGGTTAAGATTTGTTTTACTCTAGGAAGTGCTCTAGCAGATAAGATTTATGATTACTGCCACTATTAGAAGTGAAAATGAAATCACAGAAGTCCTAGTGTGCTTTAGAAAATCACCTACCTTTGCTGTGATTTATTTGCGATTTTTTTGCAGTGATACCTTTGCGTTTCTTAGATGCTGGTTCCATGGGTACCTATGGTGTAAGCATTAATGTACTGAGACAGGTATTTATACTCTCTTGTTGTATCCACTTCCTTTGAGCAATGCTAGATGATGGTAACAAGATTTGCGTCCTCTTCACACCCTTGCACCTGTCTACAGCAGTCCCTCCCAGCAGCATTCTGCTAGATCTAACTCATGTCATGTTGGGTGCTTTACTGAAAATCCAGAGAATTATAGGGCTTGCATGGACCTCAGAGGATCCTGTACCCCAGAGGTGGCCAACTGGGGACCCACAGGCCAGATCCAGGCCACCAGAACAGCCAGATTATATCACTACTCACTCCCACCCATAATCCATCTTCCTTCAGGAGAGCCTCCAAGAGGTAAGCAAAGGCTGGGGTGCTGGATGAGCTGTCACACCAACCCACACTCGCTGCCTCTGGGATTCCTCGCTATGTGACTAGACATTGCATCCCTAAGCTCACCTTTCAAAAAAAGGTCCATGTATCATTTTATATCCTCCACAGATTTTCACCTACAGACAGTGACTGACTGGACTACCTCTTGAATGACCGTATTCTACTGCTTCTTTTCTGCATCTCATTCATTCCCTTACTGGTGAAAGGGAACACAAATTTATCTGGGTTTTCTGTCAGTTGTTTCATAGACCATGTACTGCTGCCTTCTGCAACTCTTGTGGTCTATGAGCAAGCTGGTCGCTAGCAATGAAGTTCATGTAGACAAGGTCTTATTCAGTTATTGTGTTCATCAAAGACTGTAGCTGGAATCCTTTTCAGTGTAGAATAAAGTCTCTAATTCAAACAGAAGACGGAACCATCTTTTACTCAATTTTGTGTATTTCACATTTCTATCATTACAGTTCCTAACAGGCCAAGGGTTTACTCATCTTATTTTGTTTGTTGATTTTGAGAAAGAGACTGGAATTAACCAACATACACACATACACACATTTATTTATATGTATATGTCCATACATGTAGCTATATATAACAATGCGTGTATTTTTTACATGCAGTATTACAGCAGGAACAGTTCCCTCATAGTTCAGTGTTTGCCCTCTTCAATGTTAGATTAACGTCGCAATGGTTCTGGCTGTCTGGTCATTACCTAGTTTTTGTTAGACAGGGTTGCATTCAGCATCTCTTCATATGATGAGTACCGACTCCTTTATTCCCTGGGAAAGAAATGTCTCTGCAAGCAGGAACTCCCTTAGCGTGAAAGCAAACTCTGTGCCGGCTTGAGGTTAAGCTCCTGCTGCTCCTCCAGCAGCCCAGCTGGCTGCTTCCCACCACTTCTCCCAAAAGCTACCAGCTGCCTTTCTCGCCTGCTGCTCAAGGACTCCTCGTCCCTTGTCTCTGTGGGTAGGAGTATGGTGCCTGTGGAGAGATGCTCTGGGCTCTGGTGGGGAGGGAGGAAGGGCAGAGATGGACCAGCAAAGGACCGACCTGGTCTCGTTGGCTCCAGGTCTGCAGACCTCCACTTTCTCCTGGGCACATCGTGTGGCTGATGTTGGGTAGACTGGAGGGCCCTGGCCCCTCCCTAGCATGGTGCCAGCATTGCTGGGCAAGAGGGGGTTGCCATTTGGAGGAGCTCAGGCTGCTTCACTTGTTGTGGACAAGTTCCTGCACGTGGCAGAGGAGCAACCTGGTCTCGCTGGGTGCCTGGGATGGGTGCAGATCCCAGCTGCCCATGTGTTGGGATGGTTTCCAGAGCTTCCTCCGTGGTTCTGCTCCTCTCCCTGTCCTGTGGGTTTTCCACGAGCTCCTTGCACAAAAGGCAGAGAGAGGCCAGACATCATGGAGTCTCTGACCCCAGCGCAATTAGCCCTGGGGGTCAAGGGGCCGCCAACTGGCATCTTATTTGTCTTGTTGTCCTTGTCAGGATCCCTGGCTGAGGCAGGAAAGCAGGGGTTATATAAGCAAAGCATAAAAGCCATTGTTTTCTGGGCAATGAACGGATCAGGTGAAGGCTGTTTCCTTTCTCCCATCTGCTGCATTGTAGACCCTTTTAGACAGAACAAGGGGCTACACAAAAGCCAGGGGCCAGCTACATGTTTCAGTATTGTGTGGGTCTAATTCTTTAATCCCATGCCATTCTTACTAAGAGATCAGTGACTGACTGAAATGAAAAATCCCAAAGTATAGATTTTAAAAGTGCAAAAATGGAATCACTTGAACCATGGCTGATTAAAAAGGAGGAGACTAGACCTTCAACAACAAGTGGATCAAATTTAGCTGGTTGTCGGACTGACGTGTCTCCGGTGTCGCCTGCAACAAGAACCAAATGTTAATTGCCTGACACTGTTAAAGACCTCATCAACTGTGACTTAGGGCTCTCCCTGTGCATGACTTTGGAAAAACAAGCCTGCCTTTATGCTTATCCCAGTTTTGTGATTTTCAGTGGACCTATTTTCCCAATGCTAATGGGGGTAATGCACTTTGTTGCTACTGTTTTGCAAACTACTTTTGATGAAGCGCACGGAGGAAGCTTTCACACAGTCTGGATTCACTAATTGGAAAAAGACTTGAGACAAATCTGAACAGCACCATGTTTCCCCATGTCATCACGGAGCCGTTGATACTCTTCAAAAGACCACAAGGAATGGTGGTGACATACTTCATTTTCAGAACTCTCAGAAGAAGGGAGAAAACAGGAAGATTCTAATAAAAATGCTAAGTACAATATATTATCTTGCCAACAAGAACTTGTCCTATGAAGCCATTATTCAGAACAAGATGAAAATATGAAGAATTTGACCGCAGCTTTTTTCAGCTGCTTTTTCTGAAGTCAGAATATGATCCCAGGACTTTTAAATGGTTGAGAAAGAGTCAAATGAAATTCACAGATTCTGTTGAGATGCTTAAGTAGTAACAGGCATTTCTAGGAAGTTTCTAGGAAAGCGGCATTTTGGTGTGGTAAATAAAAATCTGACTTACCCAATGAAGGGCAATTCTATTTATATCTGCAGTATGTAGGTGACAAAAATGCTTGTGAAGGGTTTGCTGCAAGACAGCCTGTAGACTGGCAGAGATAATTACAATCTACAATTAGAGTCATCTGCAAATCTGAATATTGACTACTATTGTGGATCATGCTATGCTGTTTTTGTTTGGCAATCTGAAATCAGTAAGAAGAATCACAACTCATGAATACATGTTATCATGGGCAAGCTATGACCTTGCCAACCATAAAATACGCCATGCGATGCTGTGAAACTAGAGCTCAACGAGGGTTGATATGGCAACTCAGATCGGAAAATGCAAAGGAACTAATACTGATAGGATTTAGAAAGTCTTAAATATTGAGTAGAAAATGCATGTATCATATATTACAGTCACAGAATTTCTATAGCCTGGAAAATAACTTTTTACTTCAGTCCATGTGCCAGAGCAGACACAAATTATTCAAGGAACAAATCCCTGAGAACGTTGGGGGTGAAATGACTGGTTGAATTCTAAAGGTGAATAAAGTTTCCAGGAAGATATCAAGAGTGAAAGAGGAACCCAAACGCCCCCGTTGAGAAAAGAAACTTTACAGACTCATCGACTCAGAAATAATGAATCGTAATCAATATTCAACCAAGATGTGGCCATAAAGTTTATGTCATTATTTAAAATGTTGAGGTTCTCAAAATAACTCAAACTGTAAAAGAAATAAGTGTTCAATGAGGTATGTTTCTCATTTCAATCAAATGAATTGGTTTTTTTGCTTCCCCTCTTGCAAAATGACTAGAAACTTCCCAAAAGATAAATGGAGATATTACAGATACAGTTCAGAGTTTGTGCCCTTGAGACACTAAGTTCCAGGGAGACTGAAGCTGGATGAAATAAAGATAAGAAGTTAAAACTTAATTCATAGATTACATTAAATCCCTGCATCGACATAATTATTTAGAAGACACTCTACCTCTAATTAATGCAATTTTAGTACTTTTCCATACTGATTTTAACTTTGGTTTGTATAGATATGTTCTACATTTAACCAAAATGCATACCATCTGTTTTCTGAATTGGTGCAGTTGATAAAAATTATCTTGGTGGGATGCATGCTGAAAAGGACAATTCTAGTGCTCAGCATGAAAGGAAAAGGTGGTTTCAGTTTGGAGAAGGACAATCATGGCTCAACTACTGCATGATTTTATAAGTCTACCAGGACAAAGCTGGTGACCTACAACTTACAGCTGCTGTAGGAGAATTGTTTTCAAGAAATGACACAATAAATCATGTGCTAGAACTTTTTTTATATTTATAACTCATGTTTTTTATTAATACTGAAAAGAGTAGCGTTTCGAATGGTAGTTTTTTAACATGAGTAAATGGTCCATTTTTGATGAAGTGAGATAATCTAGTTCTGTCCCATACTCCATCTCTCCTTTATAAATAGAATCCCTAAATATTGAGGAAGAGACTACATCTGTTATCCCAGTCCCAGTATCCTGTGTCCTACCATCGTGTGTGGAAATGCAACACAAAACTAACGAAAAGAAAAAGGTTTCCTCATCTGTATGGCTCTCATTCAGATCTTCTTAGTCAAGATTATTGGGAGATGCTGTTGAATGTGCATTTCACGAGAAACGATGTTTTAAACTTTTAAAATCAACTGTTTCTTGGTTTTACAGGTGAATTGAAACAAAATATTTGGAAACAAATGGGTATGGTCTTGTAAGCCGCAAGCACTAGGACCTTTCACAAGGCTATTTGTAAAAAGTGAGGCTGATTTTGATTTCCACTATCCAGAATAAAATAAGAAAGGGGGGGGGGGGAGGAATAAAGTTAAAAAGAAAGCTACAATAGATAATGGCATGTGCACTCGATTTGTAAAGCACTTTCTTTTTACCAGGATGTTATCTGCTACGTGAGTAAAGAGTTGTAAGTACAAACTTTACTTTCATGTGCAATAAGTCAATTGATTTGTACCATTTCTTCAGCTTGCACAATTGTTCTACATCAGAGAAAATACATCCCTCTCCAGTCTGGCAGTAACTGCAGCAAGCACCTCTCTCATTCCAATCACATACCTTTTCTTAGGCAATATATTACACACAAAGAAACCATTGTACTTTCATTCCTGCCAAATGTGATACAGCTTACAGGACACAAAAGAGCAGAATGGTTCCTTTTAATAGATCTTGAACCTCCAAGTAAATATATAGAGGTTGCTCAAGCGCTAACCTCTGAAAACTGAACCCTGCAGCTTTGATTGTAGTAGCTCAAACAAACCAAACTTTGCAGGGCTTGCCCAGCGGTAATTGCAATAAACAACATACAAGAGCTCCCAAATATTGCTCAACCGAGCACAGTGTTGGCCACCCGCCAGACGTCTGACGGCCACTTCTGATCTGCATACAACGGCACGGCATGCAACCGCCCCGCGGCCGGTGGGGAAGGATGGTGGCAGCCCAAGGGACCAAGGTGGCTTTCCTCAGCTGGCTCCATGGGTTGCCAGTGGAGTAGATGGAGCCACTGGGGGAATCGTGGACATCTGTGGATCACATTTGGCCTCTCCCTGGTGCTTACATGTAATGAGTCAAGGAATAATACATACACAAGTTGTGGAGAGTAGTAATACAATGGAGCGCAAATGATGTAGCCAAAATAAACAAGACTAACAGCAGTTCCCATTCAGAGTGGTGCTACTCATAGCAACAGGGAGTCTTTTATTATATTTAGAGCAAAATAGTGTAGGAGAATGTGGCACTTGGAGAAGACAACCATTTGTGTAGAGAAAGGCCTCCTCCCATTCTCATTGAAGTCACCGACAAAACTACCACTGCTCCTTCCCAGGAGGCTGGTTTGGCCCAATGTCATTGGTGACTTTTGCAGGTGGTAAGCCTATGTGTTATCATGGCAGAGCCCAAGTGAAACACTGGTGGTGAAGGGGGTAATTCTCAGCAGAGGGGTTGATGTGCAACTTCCCAAGTACCTGGGAGCAATTCCTCTGCTGCCTCCGCTCCATGCTGTGCTCCGCTGCCTTCCCCATAAAATGTGTTTGAGCACATAAAGCTGACCTCCGCATGCAGAGAAGGTTCTGAGGAAAAACAAAAGCTGAGTTTTCTTTCAGGATTGCCAATATGGGCAAAATCACTTATTTGTAGTTATTACTCTGGTTGACAGGAGGCTAGGGGGAAATAATACCAGCAGAAATACTGTACCCGATGAGAGAACCCCGGCTAGAAGGCAGTAACAAAGAGACCAGGCAGTGACGGTATATAAATTAATCATGAGTGCATGACAGGATGCTTTGTGCAAAAAAGCAAATTGCTATTTTTGGACACGTTCCGAGGGAACCTGAGTAAATCAGTGACATAAAGCATTCCCCTTTTCACAGCTCAGGACTCAGGCATGAGACCCTGGCTCATGTTGGTGAGCACTTAGTCACACCAGCAGTCCCACTGACTCCAAGAGCATAACTCATGTAGTCTGTTTTGTTCTGGGCCCCTGGGTTCAGAAGAGCTAGTGATAAACCAGGGCAGCCTAAAATCCAGCAACACAATTGATAAAAAGATCAGGGGCCATGACCTACAGGGAAAAAGCAGGTAGACTTTGCTCAGGCTGGAGAAGAGGCAACAATGGGCATATGTCTTTTGTCAGGAGATGACGCAGGTGTTAGTGAATGATTTAAAAAAAAACCACTCTAGAAAAAAAGTTCCATGAAGGGGAGAAAAGAAGGTGCAATAATACCATTATAGTAAAACTCATGAGTGCAACTGTATGAAAAGGTCTTTAAAGATGTGTTCAGTCAGGCAAGAATAAGTATACCCTGAGAAATCACCGAGGTATATGGAACCCCTCGCCCCCACCCCCCCCGAATAGGTGCAAGACAAAGCCAGATTTAATACTTAGGAGTGAATGTTAAACAAATACAGCATTGAAGTAACAGTATTAAAAAGTGCTGCAAACTTATCCCCTCCAAAACCCAGGAGGGCACTCAGTTACGGTTCCCACACCAATTTTGTTGTAATTAAAGGACACTCCAATCTCAAAAAAATGCCAAAACAGATGTATAAATAAAAATAATAGAAAGAAATTATTAAATAGCAAGAGTGGTCATAACAATTTCATCACTGAGAAAGAAAAAAACCCCACATTTTAAGCCTTTCTTGATGTAAGGGGGAGAAAAAACAAGCTAGATTTCAGAAAGAGGAACTCACATGCTATTGGGCTCTTGGAAGCTTACTGATATGCCAAAGGGCTTGTGACTGCAAAACCTACTAAATGGTGGACTAATTGATTCACAAGCCTGAATATAACCAGGCTTCTTTTAAGCTGGAGATTTACACAGCATTAAGGCTCGCGTAAGCTTCACTGTGTCTTAAAAGGTACCCAATATAAAAAAGACACTATTAGACCGAATATTGTCACAGGACAGGAAGGCCATGAGTACTGTAAATAAGTTATAAGCCAGCTTCTGGGGTCATGCTCCTCCAGGTTGTTGTGAGATAAATGGGAGAGTTACTTATGCAAAGCACATAGCTGGAAATCACGTTTTAACTCTATAGCCAACTCAAGGCTTTCCAAGCGCAAGGAGATATTAAAAATGATGCCAGTATTATTAACCTGATTCACAGTCTCCAGATAAGTCCCTTCCAGCCAAGAAGACAGTATATCCAGCAACAATATTTCTGTCTTTCCAAAGCTGAGGACAAGACTCCCCTAATGCAGCCAAAAAGCAATAACATTCAGACATTCCTCCACAGCTTAGACTGAACTTGCAGTGTCCACATGAAATACAAGACGAGTATTGTCAATATACTCTACCTTATATTTTATAATGATCTCCCCAGCTGGCTATACTTTAAAGAACACAGACAGCAAAGCTGACCCATATTTCAGAGTCCTCAGTGATGAGTCCAAGCAGCCATCACCAGGAATGTATTCCAGTACTCTGAAAGGACAGGAACCACTGGAGAGCAGCTTCAATTAAAACAGCAATATCCCTGGCTGCTGAAGCAACCATCCATGATCAGATATATCGCTAGCTACCAAGAGGTCCAACACAAGCGAAGTAGCTTGGAGATTTTGATCTTATGTAAGCAGGAAACAATTTACAGCTTCTCATGCATGATATTGACTCCAAAGAAAGACCAAATGACGGAATAGCATCTGAACCAACATCCCCTGAGGTGGAAGAATCACTACCTTTCTCCAAAAAGGATCTTTAAGATGGGTTGCTGCTGGCAAGTACTGCACAAGAAGAGGTGATTTCCTGAGGACTGGGTGAAATGTCCATGTGTTTTAAAATAGCCAGTGTTTTACCTTCAGTAAATATTGTGTTAATAATGACTGTACCTTTGCACTTGCCTCAAGTAACTGTGATGGAGACGAGAATTATGAATTATTTTCTCAGAGTATGAGAATGTCAGAGCTGGCCCCACCAGAAGCTGACCCGAATCCAATCACATAGCAACAGCCCATGGAAACCCCAAGCTCCTAGTCAAAAGAAAAGAGAACACTTGCTAAAAGCCAAGTGACCTTTTCCAAAATGAACGTTAACAAAGTATTCATAGCACTTTATAGAAGGTAGCTATAAAAGGTGATACACCACGTAATGCTATGGCCACTTTTATGTCCCAGCTTCAGTCATGTCCCCTGCTTCTCCCCTCCAGATACCTGCAAAGTCCGACAGATTATCAAATTCCAAGATGCTCTTCAGCCATTTCCTCTCCAGGCTGTAATCCAAATGCTCCACATCCCCCTTAAATGCCAGTGGCTTCCCAGAAACTGAGAGGCATCAGGGTATGGTATAGAGTTCACGAGTCAAAAGTTTCCCTTACAAATGGATCACGGTTATTGATGAGCCACTTTCCTGGCTAGATGAATAAGTTACATCCATTTGTCAGTAGAGTCAAGCACTGCAAGAGGTTGTCCAGAGAAGCTGCAAAATCTCTGTAGTTGCAGGTTTTCAAGACCTAATGGGACAAAGCCCTGAGCAACCAGGTCTGAATTCAGTGTTGACCCAGGTTTGAGCAGGAAGTTGGATTAGGTGACCTGCTGAGGTCCCTTCCAGTCTGAATTATTCAGTTCTGTGACTTGCACTAGTATGAAAGTTACTAAAATAAGATGGATCTGTTATGCTATAAGGCCATACTGAAAGGCCTTGACCATAGCATTAAGAACAGGGAAGAATATTTGCCCTGTCATGAATGAAGTGGCATTTCAGGGAAGATCTCAGAATCAATGGCCTCTGTACCATGGGTCAAAGCCTGATGGGCAGCCCCACAAATGCTCCCAAATAACATGTCTACAAAGCTTGCATTAAATTCACAGGACACCAGTTGCCATGTAGAGAATCTAAGTTTTGCTGAAATCCCCTAAGGACTACACTCCAACACCAACGCCACCAGCTCCCTGGGATCATCTGAAGATTTGTCCAGTGGATCTTGCAATTGTTTCAAAGGTAAAACTGTCAGTTTTGGTCTATCCCCCATCACAAAAAAAAAGGCCAAACAGTGCTTGCCTTGAAGGCCAGCAACCTCTGATGCTGTGAGTCCACTTGCCTCTCCCATCCTCTGTGAGACCGCTAAATCACCAATGGGGACTTCTATGATGTTGTGAAGTGAGAGCTGAGCCATGTGCAAATCCAAAAATATGTGAGTAAACTGCAATGCTATTTGTATAATATCATTAGAACTTTTTTTGACTTCAGCAAGCTTACAAACTTGATAAGAGAATTTGAAAAGTCAATTGAAACAACAAGAAAATAATTTAATATTTTCATTGATTTCAAGGTTCTTGCCAAAAGTTTGAGAAAGAATCCTGAACATTGCTCAGTTTCTTAAGCAGATTTTTCTTTAATTTTTTGGCTTACAGACAAAATTCTAATTTCAAAATTTTACCATAAGCATGAAAAGCAGAAACATTTTTAAACAAATGCATTTTCCATTAAAAATCATATGAAACAGGTGAAAACTCTGAGAAAAAAAAAAGACTTAATTTTGACAAAAAATGTTTTTTCATACCAACGTATCAACACTTCCTTGGTGAGAATTCTTTGTGTCTGGAAGTTACTTCTGATATACACGGTGTAGGAGAGGGAAGAATGAAGCTCTGGTGTGTATAGCACTGTCAGACGTATTGGCATAACCTCAAAGGTCTATGAATGAAAATCCCAGTCAGACTGTCTCTACAGGAAACAGTCCATTCAAGCTCTGAATTCCTTTCAGAGAATTTGCTAGCCATATATATTAGCATTTATCAGTAAGCATTAAACAAGTCTCACAGGTATGTTACTGGCTGTTTGTTAATGACCAGTACGAGACTTTTTCCAGGGTCACTGGCTCCCTCTTTGACTTTTGTGAGAGGAGAGCCAGTCAATATCTGGGGCATGATAGTGCTTCATCTCTTGCAAAAGATACAGATTTATTACCCAGCTCTCCAAGGGAGTTGCAGCACGCTTGGATTGCGACGGTTACTTTCTGACATGTAGAATTTAATGTGTGATAAGTTACTGTTTGCATGTATGATCGGAGGTGGCTGTTTTTGGTTTGTTACCTAAGTTAATCTTTGATTTGTCACCCGAAGGCTGCTTTATTTTTCCAAGTCTATTTGGAAATATGTGGAGTCCAAAAATATTAAAGAATTCCTAAGTCTTGGTTCATTCCACTAGGAATGAGTACTTCTAAAGGAAAGAAAGCAAGCAGGAGACTGGAAAGCCATCCTGTCCTGCATGCAGGATTAGGGGCCAGGAATCCCTCAGCTCTGGCTTTTGTACCCAGGTACATTTGTGGTCTCAGACAAGCCACATCGGCCAAATGAGTGTTGCCCACATATGCACGCAAGAGAGTAAGTGGGTAGAGACCTTGTGACTTCTGATTACCGTGGGCAGCAATCTGTTCGCTTTTCTTGCTCTTCAGGGGGAGCAGGTTGTATCTTTACACTGATCCATTCTCATCTTCCCTTCAGCCTCCCTAAATAAACACGTTTCAGATTTTGTTTGCTATAATGCTAATGCCAGCAAGTTTCTTCAGTACACCCTTCCCTCAGTGTCCTCAGCTGCAGCCAAGAGCTGTGATTAATCAGAGAAAATACTTTGGCAATGTCCAAAAGTCCACACTATTTACTAGACCCTATTTTGATATCTATGCAGAAGAATTGTTAGGGTTTTCCATGATTTGAAATTAATTCTTTACCGACTTATGAAGATTTTGGTGACTGACTGGTATCAGTTATTACACTGCTGCTATAATCTAAACAAAAGTCAGAATATTCAGCCATGACAATTCTTCCACTCCTGCCCTCCATTTGTTGCTTAAGAGTAGAACTGCTGCAGTGCATCACACAGCTGAACACCTTACCTGGCAATGGTCAGCAAAGGGTACTTCATGACATCATACGAAATGAAACCTCTGCATTTCCAGGCAGTGCCTGAGGGACATCTTTATCTGCAGGTTTCATAGAATCATAGAATAGTTTGGGTTGGAAGGGACCTTTAAAGGTCATCTAGTCCAACCCCCTGCAATGAGCAGGAACATCTTCAACTAGATCACGTTGCTCAGGGCCCCGTCCAACCTGGCCTTGAATGTCCATCCAGACAGTCATTGTGGAGCATCCATCAATAGACTGCCACGGATTTGTTCTAATCCTGTTTTTAACCTATGTATATGTTCAGTCACCACAACATCTTTGTGGCAGCAAACTACACAATTGTGTGAAGAGATTTATTTGGTTTAAATCTTGTTCTGTCCAGTCAGTTCATTGAACGTCTCCTGGTTTTTGTTTGTTGGGAGAGGCAAATAATCATTTCCCATGCCCCTGATTTTTTTTTTTTTTGGCCTGCCATATCTCCCTTCAGCTGCATCTTTTTCTAGTTGAAGACCCTCAGTCTGTTTAGTCTTTCTTGGTATGTTTGCTGTTCCATGGCTGCTTATGTTGCATTTCTTTGTAATGTTTCTGTTTCTCATATACTGCTGTTGAGATGGGTGTGCTATCCTGCAAGTGCATTCAGCATGGATTTATCCAGTGGCACAGGTTTCTAGCACTTCCTCTCGAGCAATTCTCACCAGTCTGCTTGTTTTCCTGAGGATGATTCCTTGTTTCCTTTGCAGATCAAGAAAAACTTAATATTTAGCGGCCTAGAGGTGCACTTGATTTCAGCCCAGAATACAACTACCTCTTCTCCACTCACTAGAACCACCCAACGGGAAACTTCGTGTCTGTCAGAAAGGAAGACAAGCATGCAGAGCACACTTTATTAAACATATCAGAGTTGATTTTCAGGCTTTTACTTTACAGTTCCTACACCATTAACAAAATCAGCCGAAGGAGCAGAATCCAACAGCCTGTGCAAGATGAATCATCTGGCGGCAAGCAGCATTTGATTGTATTTACCACAGTGTGAGCAAAGCGCACTTGCTGTGAAACTTCAGAGAAGGCTGAGTTGCATGTGGTCACCTCTGGGCCAAACCTGGCCTCTACGGTGCTTGCTACTGTATCTCATTCATCTCTTGTCTTTGGAAATTCTATTAATCCTTGAAGCACCACAGAAAGTACAAAAGGTTTTCATTACATATCGGTGAGTGTATTTCCTTAAGAAGGTTCTTGGCATCCCCTGGAAGTAAATGAATCACTGGCTGCTCTGGCTGCTGCATAACTACTTATTGTTTTATTGAACAAGAGAGTAAAAAGTCACATAAAACCTTGCATACTATAAATGGCCAGGGTATAATTCAGACCTGCCCATGTGCACATTAATTTACGCATTGGTCTTCTTGGAAAAAATGTCAACTGAATAAATATAGCTTAGGCTGAGCACTTGAACCACGAATGACTTTTATTATTTTTTTGGTTAAATTCCACTCACCTTTTTTTCCCCCTTTTTTTTGGCTTGTGAGTTTTTCAAGTGTAGAATGAAACCATTTGCTAACAAGGGGAAAGAGAGCTAGGACTACAGAAAAAGCGCATACCTTTTCCAAAGTCATTAAGAGCACCGTTTGGCACTTTCCATATATGGGACATAAAGCTTTATGAACCTAATCCTTAATCTCTAGGTTCTCTAACTGATTTATATGTTTACTTATGGTATTGTGCGTTTTCTCCTTCTGAAGAGCACAGTCAGGTCTCTTAAAAGTCATACGCAGGAGACCTTTTTTACGTCAACAGAATGGTGTGAATTTCAAGAAAGTACAAGCTCCTTAATACTTCAGCATCCCTGGAGCCTCAGTTGCACATGTATATTTTGGAAAAGCCCAGTTTTAGTTTCTTTCACAGAAGTACATGTGTCCTACAGCTTGTCATGGACTTTCCCGGAGCCTCTCCCAGGGCCCGATCCCCTACGCGCCAGCTGTGAGGGGCTAAGTGCCCGCAGCACCCATGGATGTCCATGAGTCACCCCTGAGAGGTGTTGAGTACCTGCAACTCCCTCTGAAGTTAATGGAAATAGCAGGTGCTCAGCATTTCTCCAGAGGGTGGCCAAAAGTGACAGGGAGTACCCTGACACTGGAAAAAAATTGCAAGCGGAGGCCCTGAAGGGAAGAAAATTTGCTGAGATCCCCCCACGTCCCATTTCCTCACAAGTCCTCCTGTTGAAGCAACAGGGAGCCTTTGTGCTATGGGAAGCCGCGCTCCTGAAAAACCTGCTGCGCTCCTGAAAACCCTCAGGGCTGGCATTTAAAGGAAGAGAGATTAAAAAGGCAAAGAGGTGCCTGCCAGGAGTCACCTCAGCAGGCAGGAGCATCGCCTGCACTGCACCCCTGCACAGCGTGCATCTGCAGCTGTCTCAGGGCTCCCTGATGAACAGCTTCCTGCGAAATATTTGGAGAGGTGTTGAAGATATTTCAACTTAGAGGTATATCTACCCACTTCTAGGTGGCCAGAAAGCAAAGGAGAAGCTGACTGTATTCTTTAAATGGCTAATTCCCTTACACCAGCACAGCTGTGGTGGTTCAGGCAGCTGAGGGCACCTTGAAAGCACAAGCTCTCTCAGTGCCATCTGCACAGACCTCTTTCATGAAGAAGATATCTGTCATTCCGTGGGTGGTGACCCACTAGTACTCTATGCAAAGGATACAGACACGTTGCCTCTCTACAAAAGTGTGGAGTCCTAAGAAATAACAAAGGGAAAGAGCTAGGAGAAACATATCACATATTAAGTGTACTTACCAGCTGGTTGGAAAAGAGGGAGAAATGGCAGCAACCAAAACCAAAATGGTTACTTTAGCACCACAGCTGCACATCTGTCTCAAATTTTAAGGGCCAGCTTTGCAACAGCATGAGCAAAGCATAGTAGGAAAAGGTCTTTATAGAAAGGCTTCCTATAAAGATGCAGTAAGAATCAGGCAGTAATTGTGTGCCAGGCTGTTGCTGGGTGGTGAGGTGATGGTATGCTCCATACATACATATATAGCATAGGCAATATATAATGGCATGAACAGCCTATATAGCTGACTTGCTGCCTGTGTCCCATTAAAGGGAAAAAAGCACAGCCATCTGTGCGTTGTGCTGTTCCACATGTATGCCATAGGCAGTTCTGCAATAGTGTTAAATTGGAGATGTAAATATATGGAGAATGGATGCAAGGGCTAGACATAAAAGGAGCCATACATACAAAAATTTACACAGGAACTGAACTGTAAATGGAGTATCTTTCCTCTGTATGTAGCGTTAGCCTTGCTGATATCTCAGAACGTCCATGCCTAGTTGGGAAAGCCTTCTTTTTGCTTTCAGGTCCTTTGAGCCCACCAGATAAGTAAACCCCATGTATGTGCAGTAGTGCACATTGCCTATGAAAATCTGAGCTTTAGGTAATCCACTAGATGTGCGAGATGAATTTACTGGTCTTCACAAAGGCACACATTGCTACCTTTTGCTAGACCTTTTGCATTTCTGGGATCAGGGTGTTCAGGCTGATTGCATGTTGATCTATATGAAGTGAAGGAGAGCTGTTTCAGGACTCTCTGCCTCCAAAACAAAATATTGCAGAGGCACTGCCTTTCAGAGGATATTGTCAGGTTCTGCTTTTCAGAAAAACTACAGAAGAGGTTCTTGGTCCTGGAGATGAAATTTATACAGGGAGACTGGTTTGCTGGTTGGTCACTGTTTTCTATGAAGAGGCTATTGAGATATAATGTGTTAGAGACAAGTAGGATGAAACTTATGTCACCTAATTGTAAATGTCTGCTTTGCTGACTGCTGGACTAACTAGTAACTACTTTGAGGGTGCAGCTACATCAGTGTTTCAAGCTGGCTCTGGATAGTACTTCTGAAGTGAATTTCCTCACTGCCATCAATTTTCACACTTTGTTTGCATTGTGGAGTCCTCTCAGAGTGTGCACACTGGATTCCTTTTGGATGAAAGCTAAGCCAGGAAATGATTTTCAGAGGAGCATCAAATGTGCTGCAACTGCTAATGGGCATTCAGTCCACAGGAGCAGGCTAGAGCTAGTCCAAAATAAAAGCCCCACATGTGGATGTCAGGTCCTTTGCACGAGGTGCTTTGCACTACAGAGCTGCTCCTGCTGCTCCTACTGCTCCCATGATGTCTGATGTAGACATAGCTTCAGATCCACTTTACAGTCACTGGAAAGAAATGGGTATGGTATGAGTTATTTGACCTGTTACATATGTGCTTTTGGATGAGATAAATGATGCTGTGGAAGTGTCTCTTCCACTTCCTTGACCATAAAGGGAATCCAGTTGACAAGCTCAGTTGTGGATGGGTAACTTATAAAAGTCAACAAATGTTCAACTAAACACTAGGCCTAGACTGTTTGGGTAGGTATCTTTTGCCACTTTTATATTTTAAAGATTTAAAGAATAAATAAATACATTACATTACAGCCTCTGAAATTTTGGGGTGCTGCTTTGTAATTTTGGAAGATGCATGCAGGTTCTTTTGAAATAAAGCACAGCAGCTTTTTATAGCTGTAAAATCATGTTTACTGGCATTACAGTCATTTCTGTAGCTGAGTTGTCTCAGTTATAGAATGTATTTGTAATAACCATTTCATCTGTCTTTCATCTTACGTCCAATTTATCTTCCCTTTCCTGTATGTGAATGTACTAGAAAGGGAATAACAAAGCAGGAATGACCGAGGCTAAGCTGACATGAAGTTAATGCTCGGCTTATGTCACAAGCATAAAGACATGCTCTCAGTCATATAACATATCTTTACAAATAATATTTCTTGAATTTCACTGCAACTGATTTCCAATAAGCAGGAGAAACTGCTTTTCAGTAACTAACCAGGAGGACAATTTGATTCACATGGTGCCCACCTGAGCTAAAGAAATCACCTTCCCAGGGCAATCTTGTGCTGAAGATGGAGGAAAGCCTCCCTAGCATTTGATAGTTATCACGCACAATGAATAAAGTTCCCCATTCTGTGTCTCCTCCTTCCAGTTGTTGGCTCTGGAGGGCATCTCCATGAAGCTGGTAAAAGAGGTACCAATGTCATGTGCATAGGTTTCCCCCTTTTCCATTGCAGACCTCGAACTATTTAAGATGCCGACTTACAGTACGTTTCCTTCAGGGCTCTTTTACAAATCTGTAATTTGGTGTGCCAAAACTAAATACATGGCATCAACTACAATCTGCACACAAGAAGAGAGCTGTGATAATATATGTACTGAAGTGTGATACAGATCATCTTCCACAGATCCAGCAGAGACAGAAGATGATTTCTCTACCATCCCTGTTGCCCATGCATTACCTGAACCACACTGGCAGCACGTCTCCTGTACTTGCAGCCATTTTCAGATGTTGCAGGTAATGGTATGATTATTTGATTCTACCAAAATAAATTCTGCAATGGAAGGTTTGCCTTTCCTCATAAAGGTTTGCATCAGTTTTTTATTTTGCCGTTTTCTCTATTCTCTGTATCTCTGTCTCTACTTCTGAGGTATTGAATCTCTTGAGATATTTTAAGTCTTTTATGTCTTTTAAGTCAGTGAAGGTACTTTTAGCTCCATTGAGTGACAATAGCAATATTCCCCATGCCCTGCTCATGACTCCACAATGCACTGGGGAGTTAGGCTCCCAAGGTTATCAACACAAAGACTAAGAATATACACCGAAGCCCTTTCTGCCTTTGATCCAGATCTGAGCCAGGAAATCTTTCCACTTATTAAGAAATACATATTCCATTTTTCTAGTGCTACTCCTGAAATGCTACCACTTCCATGATGATACTGCAGCATCGTGAGCAATGGCAGTATTTGTGAAGAGGACAGCATTCTCTACCGGCATTTGAATTTGTCTCTCTAGGTTTACAGAGTTTTTCCTCTGTGTATCTCTGAAGCAACAAATCAGTCAGGGTTTTCCCATGTTTATTTATACAAATGTTGGCTCTGTTTGATCTAACCTCCTCCTTTTCTCCCCCAATAGCTGTAATGCTTTTCACCAGTTTCGAGTGTCAGCTGGAGTCCTGAACAACTCAGTGCTCTCCTGGCTGTCACGGGTGCTCTGGTCACTCAGCGCTGAAGCTGACAGCTCCGCTTGGCTTTAGACAGCTACAGGCACAAAAGAAAAAGAAAGGAAAGATCATGTTTATTCCGTGCAACATTTGGCTAAATCAGCCATGTGGAGGGGATGGAACTGAGATTGCTGCTGGGGAGATTCCTCATTTTTGTTAAAGAATGGAAACATAGAGGTAAGCCAAGAGAGATGCATCTGAGGGTAGGGCATGATTGGAAGGAGTGACTATAGTTTTTATTGATGATATAAATGTTTTTGTTTCCCTTCTTGTAGAACAGAAAGAACGCCTCATCTTCATCAGGAATAATCCACTCCCCTCACAGAGAAAAATTACTCAGACCTCTTCCTCGTGGTTTATTCCCTTGTAAACCCAATTATTGCCTTGTAAAAGGAGTATCTCCTCCCATTATCCCTTTAGCAACAGAATAACAATCACTACAAGTACAGAAAACTCATCTTAGAGTCCAGCTGAGTTCAGTTGGAGAACAACTGGCTTAGATCTGTTCCTACTATTAAGAGAGGAATGCCTTTATTTGTATTACACGTGATGATTAGTTCCGATTATCTCTGCAGAGCTTTAAATAAACAGGGACTTTAGTGTCTGATTAAAGAAATAATGAGCTCTGAGTTATTTGTTTAATGTGAGTGGAATTTAGGGAAATTCCAGATATGAACCAACCCCCAAGAAGACATGGTCCTCGCCCTTTAGAAGACCTACCTGGTCTTTCTCAGGTGGTGTAAACCAACAAAGCTTTTGTGGCATCAGTGGAGCAATGCCAGTTTCCACCAAATCAGGCTCTGGCTCTGTTTTTCCTGCCTGCCCGTAAGAGTTCTGTTTGCAAATGGGCTGTTGCCATGACTGTGCTTCCCAAAAAGGACACAGCAATGCACTCACACACATTTTGCTGCCACCCTGTGAAGTATTTTGCCTTTCTGAGGACAAGGCTCTACGCTGAAGCTTCACTGTTCTGATACTGAAGAGTTGTTTCCATAGCCTTCATATTTTTTACTGTCAGCTGATTTTCCCTGTAGTAAACAGGAGACATGCATATGCAGGCATTCAAGGCCAAGCTTCAACCCCATAAAGAATCAACAGCAGCCTTTTCACGGACTTCCAAGAGCTTTGGATGAGCAGAAGAAGTTAGAGATTTCCTCTACTGCTGCAGCCTACAGCAGAAAGGAGACATTTGGGGAAGATTTGAAAGACACTGGGACAGCAAAGGAGCAGCAGCACTATGCTTGCAATCTAGATGGACTCAACAGCAAGACTAAGGTTTAAGTATTGACCGCCAGAGAGACTAAACCAACTTAACAGCACAAGGAACCAAAAAAGTATGATAGGTATTTCCCCAAAGATTAGCTACCCACGTTTGCCATTGTAAGGGAGGGAAGGAAGTTTCAGGCTGTCTGGCAAAGCCAGAAATAGATCATTAGAAGCAAGCAGACCTCAGAAACCTTGACCTGCCTGAGACACCAAGAATTTCCATGTGGAAGAGAAGAATGCGTTAAGGGAATTCACCAATATTACCTCAAATTTCCTCAGAAATTCCTCAGGAAAAGGGAGCCTCAGTGCATAACTAAAAAGAGATAGTAAATCTCACATCAAATATCCACTGGGGAGAAAGGTGGAAGGAAGCTAGTACATTAGCGCATGGCCAAGAGCTAGAGGGAGAGGGACAAAACCCAGCCCCTCAGTTTGATTGCGCAGAGGTGGTCCATGTCAACATACTATTTTCTAGTTGAAAGAAAAGCTTTGCCCCATTCTGGAGGTTCCCTGGAATAGTAAAGGAGCTGAGGAAGGAGAAGGAGAAGCTCTCCAGTCTTCTCTCCTGAGCTATATCTTACAGCTGCTCTGCGGGAGGTTGCAACCTGCCCAGCAGGGCCAGTGGATGAAACACACGAGCGCTGCTCTGGTTACTGCAGAGGGGGTCTGGCTCAACATCCCGTCGTTGAGGTATGACGTATATGAGGTATGCATAAGAACAGCTGAACCCTAAGTCCTAGTCTCAAGGATGTTCAAATCCCTGAGTCCAGTTTCACTGGAAATCAGAGGAACTCGTCTCCTAAGTCACTTTGGAAAACTGGAGTTCAACTTTTACGTCACGTAGACACTTTCCAAATGTTTACCCCCGTCTTGATCTTTAAAGCGTGTCCAAATCTCATCTGTTTGCTATGCCTTTTGGATACAAGGAAAATGATGGTAACAGTTGGGGAATTTAATGTCTATTTTTGTCTTTTTGGTGGAGTGTGCATTTGTGTGATGGAGCTAAAGAGATGTAGCTGGTAAAATTATTCTATTCATATACTATTGGGACAAAAGACCTAGGAAAGGTTTTAGTTAGTACATAATTTAAAATTTTAAATTGATCTTTCTTTCCCATTGATCCCAGAGCTGACAGACCGCAGGAAGGAACTTCTCAGGAGTGCAAATACAATTACATTTTGACATCCTGAGGAGCAGGTCTCACCAGGGCAGGTCCCCTTCTACTGTGGCAAGTGGAGGAGAAGGTGGGTGCACATGTGGGATGGTAAAGAGCCCTGGAGGGCCAGGATTATTGCTGCTATGATAGATGAGAAAGTTTTGGCAAGCTTGGGGGATTTTTTCATTGCAAAAAGTTAGGCATAGGCAGGTCATGGCCATTTTTACCTCCTCTCCACGTTATTTCTACAAGCAGCTTCCCTATTTGTGCTGGGCCAGGACAGAGAAGCAGCACTCAAACCAGGGCACAGTAGGTTAGGACAGAACATGATCAAAGACAACATTCTTTTCATTTCCAATGCGAAGAAGAGGAAGCATGGTTATCAAAGCTGAGGTGCACGGGACAGCCCTTGCAACATTCACTTTGCTTCCTGATTTCCTTAACCTAGGAGCAATGGGCCAGCAGGGCGAGTGAGATCAGTGAAAGCTCTTCTTGCAGGACCTGAAGTGAAAAACTGTGTCACATCAGCTCCCATGGAAAATCACCTTATGCTGTGCAGGGAATTTTGTCCCCATGTGCTCCTGACTTTAGTCTAGAAAGAACCCCATGACTTTCCTCTGTATTTAGTCTGCAAAATTAAAATTCACACACCTGGTAGCCCTTTAGGGGAGATGCAAATTTTTTCACCCTTCGTGCAGTGGCCCCTTTTCATGAATCACACTCAGTATAAGTAATTTTCTCTCCCAGTAGTGCTGTAGTTCTTGTCAAAGATTAGAGACCTGCATCTCAACACCGCCTTTACCCACCGTTGATGAAAGCCAACAGCAATCTGTTAGTTCTGCCTATTATATGATGGGACGAATGTATGCACTTACCGTTTGTACAGCAGCGTAACTCTGCCTCTTCTGAACTACACTGTAGTTACACACCGATAACTGATGTACTGCTCACATGAGCTGGAGCCTAGAAATCTAAGCACATCTAATAGGTCGTCTTCTGGGCGGCGGCACAGGTCCTTTCTTCTCATTTTTCTGTGGTGCACAATGGTTTGGCATTCAGAATGTGGACTTCAAAAGACAAATGAAAAGCCACAGTTTAGCATTAGCTTTCTCTTACCTTCCCAGGAGTAAAGATATTTGCCACAGAGTCGGCACCATTGTCCCGGGTGGTGATAGGGAGGACAGCATTGGGATGCTGCTCTTTCCCTCCACCCCCTACCCTGTAGCCAAAGTTTGGCAGTCCGACTGCCTGCAGGTTTGGAGAAAACCTGTGGTACATGGGTGGAAGGACCGGCACAGTTGTGGTATGGTGGAGGCTGACCGAGGAACAGCTCGGTACAGGAGACAGGACATCTTTTTCCTCATGCCTCCCTCCTTCCTTGAGAAGGAAGCATGAGGCCAGAGGAGGGGTGAGAGGCTGAAGCGAGGACAGGCAGCCAGGGAGGGGGAGAGAAGGGGAAAGGGGGCCTGGCAGAAGGAGTAGGGTGAAGACCAGACAGAAACCAGAGAAAGCGAGGATTTCCATGTCTCTCTCTGACACACCAGCGCAGTTCATGAGAAAGGCAAGATTTTGATAAGGAAAATAATTTATTTTCTTTGTTAACTTAAACATTTGCAGACCCCTGAGATCAGAGAAACGCTTTGGGATGCAATCATACGCGCAGACAGCCATCACATTAAAGGCAGGAATAAACACAGCAATATTACCCCAGTATTATTTTAGCCATGAGCGAACAGAGCAGTTGCCGTACTGAGGGCTGGGAGATTACAGATGGGATCAAGAAGTGGCTCATAAGACAATCTTGTCCTTAAGAACAGTTTCGCACCCTGCGAGAGCTTGAGCGCATCTGTGGGAGAGCAGCCCCCGCAGACCTCGCCACTATACCTCCACCAGATGTGAGGACCCACGGGCAGCATCTGGCGCTGCACAACTCCAAGACGGAGCGCACCAACGTTATATGAAAATCCACATCACACGCTGCACACAGTAAGTGAAAGCAGAGTGCCTCAGGGGAGGTGCAACATCAAAAAGTGGGCTGCCAAAAAGTGTAATCTTCCTTCAGGAAATTTATTGCCTGGAGGACTCTGTGCTATTCCCACGTGAAGGTGTTTGCTGCTGGTGGAGCCATGGCCACCCCCGGCTGCAGCAGGCAGGGTTGGGGTGCCAGAGCACCCCACGAGCAGGCAGGGGCAAGGCAGAGGCATCCGCTTCTCCTGCCCTGGGGAGCACAAGCGAATGCATGCCTGCACATGGGGACACCCTGCTGACACTGTGCCACCACCCCCACCACCCTGGTATTCCTTTTCTTGCTTTGGCTTCTCTTTAAGGATTCTATGGGTACCTCTCCACGATGGGCCATCCCTGCGAAGTGGGACATGGGCTTGTGCTTCATGCCCATGGAGAGAAGAGGGGTACAGTTGGGGGGCTGGTAGGACAAGCCCTCTGCTCTCCGTCCCTGATCTGGTCCCACCAAACAAAGGGTGCTTGTCCAAAGAAAGGGAAAGGCAGCCCCCACACCCGGCTGGGGACCAGCTCCAGGTGGCTTAGAAATGCTAATGGCATATACCCTCACTTCTGTCTTTCTCATTTCTGTTTTTACTAACCTCACACACACACACACACACACACACACACACACACACACACACACAGAGAAATGCTATTTTTAACCTCCAAAAATAAGTTAGTAGGGAATTTTTTCCTATTGGCTAAAAGCTGTGGTGAAATGACTTCATATATTGACTAGATTTTGGCTCCAAACATGTTGAAATATTTGTGTGAGGTTTGTGTATTGGGACCCAGCAGAGTGCCGTACAGGTTGATGCAAGTGATACACTGGTTGCCACGATACTGCAAATGTTGGGATCTGTCGACTGGCTCAAGCACGCCTCAATGCACAAAGCACTTCTTATACCCAGCCCCGAGCAGCCCAGCCTCACGCTAATGAAGGCTGAGAGTTCACTTAGGCTCATTGCATTCTGCGGATCCCCAAACATTTTCCAGAGGATGTGCGAACCCCTTTAGAAATGTCACATGCGTAGATGGCTGCGCAGCGCGTATGAACTTGCTTTGCTTCATCACTTTTTACACACTTCTTAGAAACCCTTGGCTCCCAGGCTGAAAACCCACAGATTTCAGCTGCACGCAGCATTTCAGCTTTTAAATGGCTCTTCTTTGCTTCACTGACCATGCTCGACCTGAGGAAATGTGGCTTGTACTTAAACTCAGACAGAGGAGAGTATATTTGCTTCTCCTTCCAATTTCAGGTGACAGAGGACATGCCCACTGTGCCACAGAGCCTGCTGTGGGGTTTTTAAGCTGGGATTACCCCCGGACGGTTGGTGCTACCAGAGCCACCTTGGGCATGAGAGATGGCTGGCAGGCCCAGCCAAGACCATCCAACCTGTGGAGCTTGGGGCTGCCCCAGGTGGCTGGACCATCTGTCCCCAGCAGCCGTGGGGTGACATGGGCCACCCTGTGCCAGCCTGGCTGTTTGAGGGCTGGGACATGTACGTGGTGCCATGAGGCAGGGGAAGGTTGGAAAGTGGCTTTGGGAAGGTGGCTGCCTCTAGAGCCACCCCCTTTGCATGGTGATGGAGGGGATTGGTGCTGGACGGGTAGACCTTGTCACCAAGTGTGTGTCCATCCTCTTGGACAAACCACCTAGGCTGCTGGCCTCAGGGCAGTCTGTGGGACTGTGCTCACAGTCACAGGGAGGCTGCTGGCTGCACTGGTCCTTGTACCACCATGAGCGTAGGACCAGGGCTGGGAGTAACCATGAAATGATCCTTTTGTCTCCTTTTCCCTGCTCCCATCTCCTCCCTTACCTCACTCCAGCACATATATATCCTCAGGTGGCCAAGGCCCAGTGTATAAATTTGCTTCTCCTCAGTCAAAACTTCCACTAATTTGATCATGGTTTTGCCAAGGAAGGAGTAAATATGGAGCAGGGACTTTGGGAATTTGAGCTATAAAAGTGAGAGCTGGAGAAGCTGAGACTGAAGCAAATTTTTGAAGCAAGCGGTCAGACCCAGGCATCCTGGCTCCCTCCTATATGTACTTCTGGCTGATCCTCCACCCCCTGCCTCGACACCCCCCCGCACAGAGCACAAATTATCGAGTGCCTGTGCAGGGACCATGGGGCCGGGATGCTCACAACATCCTGAGTTTCATGAGGGCCAAGTCAGCTCTAGGTCAGGCCAAGCCACAAGGGTTGAGAGCCAACTTTCTACTTATGACCCCGTACACCGTGCTGTGCACAGCTCTTGGTCCCAAACCTCTGCAATACACTTACAGACCATACTCTCATTGAGGCAAGCTGGAAATTTCACACTTCTGAATGCAAAATAGGTCACTCCATACAATTCCCCCATTTGTGCAGGCACATTTAGTGTTGGTGCCAGCGTACACATATTTCCAGGTACAACCTATATCCCTATCTTGTGAAAATTCAGACACTTCTTGTCTACCGCCTGAAAACTTGAGATTCGTCTTTTCCATATAAGGTTTAATGTCCAGTCTAGGAGCAGTTTAAATACCCAAAGGAGTGGGGTTAAAACCAGCTGAATGATCCCCAATGCAGTCTTAAAAATGAATTTCCTGTTCCCTCAGGTGGGGGGAGTCCTTTCCCTGCAGCTGGGCCAATGAATCGGGCACCTTATTTCTCTCTCTCTCCTTGTTTCCCCATTAGCTGGCATGTAATAAGGCACTGCAGGCATCAAGCATGATTTAAATCACCACTTCTACCCCTGCTCGATGTGCATGTCTGTGTAAGGTATAGGTTTTTTTTTTTCCTTGCTCTCTTTTCTGTTTCAATTTATCTCCCTCATTCAGGAGTTTGCTGGTGAATACAATGGCTTCAGACTGGAGAGAACTGAAGCTAATTTTCTTATTCTGTTTGAATAAATGGCTGTTGGCTCTTACAGGAGTAGGTTAGCCTTCTCATGTGGTTGTAATCTCCTTAAGTCCCAGCCACAGAGCTCCTAAAGCCTGTTGTATAAATAATCCTCCTTTCATACATGGCTATGTTTGTCCTTGTTTAATTCTTTTTCCATATATCTATCTCTAAAAATGCTGAGCCTGGGAGGGTTCCATTGTAAATGTCTTTTTCTGAATGTTCTAGTTCTCTTTGTTCAGGTAGCTTTTACTGCTTGCCCTATGTCCTACCACCAAAGAGGAAAGGAAACCTTCAATGCCATGGGAAAAGAATAAATCTCTTGCTGTAGGAAGCAGGGTCTCTGTGGCCGTGAGTGTGCCTTGCCACAGTCCCTGCACTGGCCAAGGGAGTGACTGGAGAATGAGATCCCACTTTGATGCTAGCCTCCTCTGCAGCTCAAGAGGTGTCATCTCCCATGGCTTCAGGAGATGTCATCTCCTCCCACTGTCCTTAGGATCCTTAGGATAATACTCAATGAGTGTTGCTGAAATCTTCCCAGTATCCCCAAGGATGGATGGCTACTAGGGAAGCTAAACATGTAGGGGTCCAACAAAATTTACAGCCTGTCATGGTGCCTTTCCATCCCAGTAAGCCATGCACCGTGGTTATTCACAATAAACCTGGTGGCACCCAAAACATTTTTGGCTTTGATCATGGTTAGTCTCTATTGAGGCCCAGGAATGAATCAAGTCTGTTGCTCCGTTTCATACATTTCCATAACGTGGGGTGGCCAATTTCTCTGTCTGGATACAGTTTCTGGAAACTAAAGTGTTGACTCCTAAGGATGGAAGTTCACAGTCCTCTTAAATCAGCGTGAGGCCACGCTGCTGTCAGAGGG